>NC_069787.1:77181522-77484552 GCF_027406575.1 Nycticebus coucang | reverse complement strand
CTTAATTGTCCGTCCTACTTATACTACATACTCAATAATACATTATTTCGACTTTAAATAAATCACAATTTTTTTTTTTTTTTTTTTTTTTTTTCAGTTTTTGGCTGGGGCTGGGTTTGAACCCACCACCTGTGGTATATGGGGCCAGCGCCCTACTCCTTTGAGCCACAGGCGCCACCCAATAAATCACAATTTTTTAAATAAACGTACAAAAGGAACATATCCTAAAAGGTCTCCTATATTTACCCTTCCTGGTGCAATCCATTCCTTCCTTCAGATCTGAGCTTCCTTTGTTATCACTTCCCTTTAGCATAAAGAACTTAACATTTACTGTGATATAGGTCTGGTGTAGACACAGTTCTTGCTTCTACAGGAAAATGTCTTTAATTCTGCTTTATTTTTGAACGTAGAATTCCAGGCTAGCAGATTTGCTTTAAAAAAATAAACAGGACCTAAAAAAAATTCCATTGTCCTCTTACTTGCATTGTTTCTGATATGTTATTGTTCCCCTTTATATAATTTTTTTTCTTTTCTACCTCAAGATTTCTTTTATACAAAGATTTTATTTTCAGAAATTTGACCAAGATGTACCTCAGTTTAGATTTGTGTTTATCTTGTTTAGGGTTTACTGACCTTGGGTTGATGTTTTCCAACAATTTTGAAAATTTTTTGGCAACTATCATGACCGATTATCTCCTCATCCTTGCTCTCCCTCCTCTCTCTCTTAGACTCTAATTACAAGTATATTAGACAATTTAGTATCATCCCACAGATCTTCAATGATTTTTATTTATCTGCCTTCAAATTTACTGATATTTTCTTCTCCTGTGTCCAGTGCTATTAAGCCCATCAAATAAACTCTTCATTTCTGATCACATTTTTCATTTCTAGCATTTCTATTTGGTTTTTTTTATAATTTATATCTTTCTGCTGAAATTTTCTATCTATTCATCTATGTTGTTAAACTTATTCTGGGCTATCACAGAGACTATGTCTATTGTCTCTTTGTTCTCCTGACCATCAGTCACATTTTCTTGTTTCTTGGTATGCCCCATAACTTACTTCATGCCAGATAAGGTGTGCAAAACAACAGTAATTTACCTACATAAAGAGAAGTTCCTTCTTCAGTTAAGCTGCTGGGAGACTACGGATGGAAGCTGAATACATTTAATCCATAGTTGAGCTAGGTATGACCAACATAGTATTTTAAGGTGAAATAAGAACTTTACCTTTGGGAGAAGCTGGAATCTGAGCATTGCTGAAACTTCACAGATCTCTTTGAGCTTTATAGCTTTCTAAACTATGAGATTTCTACGCACTCCTCTCCTTCTCACCTCTCCATCCTCTCTCACATTCTTGCTGCAACTGTGGAGGAGTCTTTGCTCTTCAGTGGCACCCTCTGCTTTCTGTGCTTCGGGGAGATCTCTCTCTCTGTTCTGTTACCCTGACTCCTCTTTCTCAAAATCTATTGCTCTGTCCACAGTAAAAACCTGGTAACTATTAACATACAAGGATTTTTTTTCAGCTCCCTTGACATGCCCCAGCTTGTGGCAACCCCAGCTCTACACTTGGTAAAAGCCCCTATTGTTTCAGAGGGATTTCTATTAACTCTCCAGCCTTCAGCTGGCTCGACCTCAAGGGGCTCCTGCTTAGGTTTCCTCCCCTCCCCCAGCCTCTAAACTCCTACTTCCATATATACTCATTGAAGACCCATGGGAAAGAGTTGGCAGGGAGGTGTGGTCTTGCTCTGTGGCTGGGACTCCTCCAGATTCCAAATTGTCACTCCAGCCCACATGCAATAAAACTTTAGCTGACTTCTCTTTAAAAGTCTATGGCAGGGAAGACCTCAGATAGCGGCCTTTGCTTGCAATTGCTGCATGCTTACCCTGTGTGGCTGGAGGCCAAAGGATGAATCTACTAATGAAAGTCCAAAAATACCCCAGTTTTTGTGTTGTGAAGTCAAGAAAACCCCTTTTCCATCTCTTGAACTATTTATAGTCAGCAGCAATGTATGTATTTATAAACAAAATTTAAAACAATTATTTTTCTCCTGATTTCTCTAGAATTTGAAAACAATTTGACACAATGAAAGACACTAGTTATTTTACAAAGGCTTTTACTGGAATGACATTTTCAGAGTTGTCCAGAGTGCATTAAGGAATTAAGGTTGACTTTATAAGGCCAATAAAAAGCACATTGGGGGCGGCACCTGTGGCTCAGTGAGTAGGGCGCCAGCCCCATATGCCGAGGGTGGAGGGTTCAAACCCAGCCCCGGCCAAACTGCAACCAAAAAATAGCCGGGCATTGTGGCGGGCGCCTGTAGTCCCAGCTGCTCGGGAGGCTGAGGCAAGAGAATCGCGTAAGCCCAAGAGTTAAGAGGTTGCTGTGAGCCGTGTGACGCCACGGCACTCTACCTGAGGGCGGTACAGTGAGACTCAGTCTCTACAAAAAAAAAAAAAAAAAAAGCACATTGGAAAATCTGCCCAGATACCTCATCAATAATCTGTCTTGATCTATGGTGAGTCAAGAATGTCACTTTCTGACAGTCCAGGAATCCCAAGTTGGTTGGGACTTCATGAGGAGAAATGTATCCAATCCATACAGGTACTTTCTCATTGGTCAGTTTCAATCAAGCCAGAGAAGCTGGAGAAGCTCTTCCGGGCCCCCATAGAACTACAGGATTTTACAGAAGCGGAAATCTCCAGGAGCCTGGAAGCTACTTTCTACAAATTCCTAAGAGCTGAGTCACATGGGGAGGACCACACAGGTGTATCCTTGGACTCTCCTTGAAAAGACCTCTGTTCTCCTGGACCTCACCCTTTCTTGGTATCCTGTATCAAAATGTCTCCTACCTTATTGTTTTTCAAAATCATTTCAGATACTTTGCATCCATTGTATTTAAAACCACCTTGTCATTTTTTATGAAAATTACCTTTTGGGATTTTGATAGAAATTATATTGAATGTATAGATCAATCCCACAAGATGTGATTTTTTTTTTTTTTTGACAGTCTCACTATGTTGCCCTCGGTAGAGTGATGTGGTGTCATAGCTCACAGCAACCTTGAACTCTTGGGCTTAAGCGATTCTCTTGCCTCAGCCTCCCAAGTAGCTGAGACTGCAGGCACCCACCACAACACCTGGCAAATTTTTGGTTGGAGCTGTCACTGTTGTTTGGCAGGCCTGGGCTGGGTTCGAACCTGCCAGCTTCAGTGTATGTGGCTGGCACCCTAGCCAGTGAGCTACAGGTGCCAGGCCAGTAAGACGGGATTTTGTAATGATGAATTGTCTAATACATGAATGAGGATTTCTAAATATTTTTTCTATTTATACATGTCCTCTGATTTCTCCAAGCAATGTTTTGAGGTTTTTAATGTATAAATCTATCTTCTTTGTTAAATTTATTTATTTTATTTTTTGAGACAGAGCCCCTGGGTAGAGTGCTGTAGCATAACAGCTCACAGCAACCTCCAACTCCTGGGCTTAAGCAATTCGCTTGCCTCAGCCTCAGACTACAGGAGCCCGCCACAACGCCCGGCTATTTTTTGGTTGTAGTTGTCAGTGTTTGGTAGGCCCAGGCTGGACTGGAACCCGCCAGCTCTAGTGTATGTGGGTGGCACTGTAGCTGCTTGAGCTACAGGTGCCACCTGTTAAATTTATTCTTTTTGATGCTATTCTTACTGTAATTCTTTTAATTTCAGTTTATTGCTAGCATGTATATATAGTGATGAACAACTGATTTTTGGACATTGCTTTTGGACTTTTTTTTTTTTTGAGACACAGTCTTACTATGTCACCCTCGGTAGAGTACTGTAGCATCATAGCTCACAGCAACCTCAAACTCTTGAGCTTGGGCAATTCTCTTGCCTCAGCCTCCCAAGTAGCTGGGATTACAGGTGCCCGCCGCAGCACCAGGCTATTTTTTTTTTTTTTGCAGTTGTCATAGTTGTTTAGCTGGCTGGGGCCAGGTTTGAACCTGCCAGCCTAGGTGCATGTGGCTAAGGAGTTTAGGATTCCACAACAGAACTACAAGTAGAATCTTTTCACATGCAAATAAAGAAAATTTCCCTTCTTAAAAAATAAATAAATAAAAGTCTATGGCAAATAGGGCAGCGCCTGTGGCTCAGTGGGTAGGGCATGGGCCCCATATACTGAGGGTGGTGGGTTTGAACCCGGCCCAGGCCAAACTGCAACAAAAAAAAGAGCCAGGCGTTGTGGCAGGTGCCTGTAGGCCTCGGGAGGCGGAGGCAAGAAAATTGACTCAAGCCCAGGAGTTGGAGATTGCTGTGAGCTATGACACTACATAACTCTACCGAGGGTAATAAAATGAAACTGTCTCTAAAAAAAAAAAGAAATAGTCTACGATGAAAGTATCTGTGTGTGTCTTTCTGGGACCGGCTCATTATCTTCTGGATTTTAGTTGGTTTAGATTTTTTTGTGTTCTTAGCTCTCTGGTAGATTTTTCTTTTTTTTTTTTTTATTGTTGGGGATTCATTGAGGGTACAATAAGCCAGGTTACAGTGATTGCAATTGTTAGGTAAAGTCCCTCTTGCATTCATGTCTTGCCCCCATAAAGTGTAACACACACCAAGGCCCCACCTCTCTGGTAGATTTTTAAAAGAACTGTGATTCTGGGCTGGACACGGTGGCTCATGCCTGTAATCCTAGCACCCTAGGAGGCTGAGGCAGGTGGATTGCTTGAGCTCAGGAGTTCAAGACCAGCCTGAGCAATAGTGAGATGCCTATCTCTACTAAAAATGAAAAACTTAAGCAAGACGATCACTTGAGCCCAAAAGTTTGAGGTTGTTGTGAGCTGCAACGCCATGGCACTCTACTGGGGGTGACAAAGTGAAATTCAGTCTCAAAAAAAAAAAAAGAACTGTGATTTTTGTACCTTCTCTAGCTTTATTGGCTTAAGAGCAATGCCTAATGGTTGTAGCTTTCAACATCCTAACACGGTGGTTCTCAACCTTCCTAATGCCGCGACCCTTTAATACTGTTCCTCATGTTGTGGTGACCCCCAACTATAAAATTATTTTCGTTGCTACTTCATGAAGTACCATTCAGTGTGTCTTTTCATGACATGGTCTTTCTCCAGGCACTCCCATGGCATATCCTCTGCTTAAATGTCACCTTATCAAAGAGACCTCCCCTCCACTCTACATCAAAACAACTCCTCTTTCCTTTCATCCATCCTTCTACTCCAAACGACTTTTTACTACCTTAGCAGTAGGTCACCCACTACCTAGAACAATAACTGGCATATAATAGCACCCAAATATATATTTGTTGGGTAGAAAAGCAAAGAACAGAAAAATCAATAGAAAGACAATTATAGGGGCAGCACTGAGAACTAGGAAAACTGGGTTTGAACCCTGACTCTAGACTTTGACTCAGAAAAACTTCCCAACAACTGCCCTGTTCTGCTTCCCTAGACCTCCCTGTTGCATCCCCCTCTCTCTCAAGCCACCCCAGTGTTTGAAGAGACAACAGCTGATAGAGAAACTACATAGGACAGCATAGGACTCAAAGCGAGGTAGGGAAAGCAGCAGTAACATGCAACCCAATCCATGGCTGGCCATTCATAACTGAGCTTTGGTTGTCTGCACGAAAACAAAAAGAGTAGACATTATCTAGCTTGTCATAAAATTTAAAAAAGGCCTGCCAATTCAGCTGATGGGACATTGAGGGTCTTAATCTTGGTGTAGTACACTGGTGCCAGGCAGTGGGCACAATCTTTAGTATGGAAATAATCCAAGATGCAATGGTTATGATCCCAAACTTTGGAAACAGACTAGGTGAGTTCAAATCCTAGCTCTGTCAGTATGTAACCTTGAGCAAATTGCTTACTCAATCTGGGACTATTAAATGGGTACAGTAATAGCAGTCTCACATGTGTGTTGGAAGGACTGAAGGAGGTAAATGTGATCATCCCAGAACTGGGCACAGAGAAAGGGCTCTAGGAAAGACTGAGATTGTTACAATTACTAAAAATTACTCTCTGCCATATCTGTATGGTAACTAGGACATACACCATGTATGGGTATAAGATTGTTACCTATAAGACGTCGTTCTGATAACACGACTTCCTGTCAAGTGATGTATTGCAGAAACTGCTTCCAGCTTCTCTTCTCTTTTGCTACAAGAGTTTCTATGCAAAATGTCATTTTTTTTGACCTCACAATTCTTAAATCCTTGGGTTATTTTAATAGCATTTATATATCACTATACTGGTTTATTATTTTATATATAAAAGAAAAATATATAAAATAAATAATCAAAATATTGGTTAAGGAGATATATATGGAGATGTGTTCCATATGTGTGTGTATCTATCAATAAAACAAAGCTTATGAAGATGGAAAAAAAAAAAATTACTCTCACACCCACAACAGTGCACACAAAAGAGAGATATTGTCAAGACTAGGAAAATTAATAGGGACACTTTTACTTTTCATGATTAACATAGATATCATCATTTAAGTTCCATCAATTAATTATACCACATGACAACAAAGAGACCAAAGCTGGCTATAAACCTTGAATTAAAAATCATTTTGGGCAGGTGCCGTGGCTCACGCCCATAATCCTAACTCTCTGGGAAGCTTGATTGCTGGGGGTGGATTACCTGAGTTCAGGACTTGGAGACCAGCCTGAACAAGAGCAAGACTCCATTTCTACTAAAAATAGAAAAAACTAGCCAGGTGTCAAGGTGGGCACCTGTAGTCCCAGCTACTCGGGAGGCTGAGGCAAGAGGATTCAAGCCCAAGAGTTTGAGGTTGCTAAAAAAAAAGAAAGAAAGAAAGAAGGAAAGAAAGGAAAGACAAAGAGAAAAAGAAAGGAAAAAAGGAAAGGAAAGGAAAAGGAAAGAAAATCACTTTAATGCGTGTGCTCCCACCTAATGGGCACACTGTAAGGGTACATGGCACACCTCCTGAGTGCAGGACACAACTACAACAAGGACCATACCTAACAAATGTAAACATTGTAAACTAATCGTCTGAACCCGCATATTCATCTGAAATTTTTAAAAAATCACTTTCCTGTGAAAAACAACAAATATTTTATTATGAAATTTCCTTCCATCCTATGCTTCCCAATACCTCTGAAAATTGCTAACCAAAAATGAATACAGAAAAGGGAGTACCAAAATAGGAGGAAAGTCCAAATGAACAAATTAAAATGGGAAAATTATATAATACAATGTTATTATGTTTCAAAAAAACTGCTTTACAAGCTAAAGTATTAAATAACAAAAACTTGATGACAATAGATATTCTAACACAACACCCTTTTATAACAATTACAGAATATAAAACTAAAATAAATCTAAAAATTATCAGGAAAAAATCCTAGATTTATTTTTATTTTTAGAGAGAGAGTTTCACTATGTCACCCTCAGTAGAGTGCTGTAAGTCATTGCTCACCGCAACCTCCAATTCTTGGGCTCAAGCGATTCTCTTCTCTTGGCCTCCTGAGTAGCTGGGACTACAGGCGCCCACCATGACACCTGGCTATTTTTAGAGACTGGTCTCAAACTTGTGAGCTTAGGCAATCCACCTACCGCGGCCTCCCCATGCTAGGATTACAGGCATGAGCCACCACGCCCAGCCGAATAAATTTTTTAAAAACACTATTTTATCTCCCACATCTAAAAGGCTTTATGTAAAACATTTGTCTTTGATTCACAAAAAGCAGATGCAGTTCCAGAACATGAACTGAAGTGACAGGAGAAACTCTCAATGCTAGTATAGCCATGAGTAAGAAGCCTGATCTAATTCACCATCTTCATTAATGCCTTCTTATTTTAACTTTGTGAAAGAGGGAAAGGAAAAAAAGAGAAGGCCAAGCCTGCTAACTCTGTTCTAGAGCATCTAAACGCAGGGCCAGGAATAAAATATAAGAAAACGAATTTCCTAACAAACATATGGGGGCACATATAACGTTCAATCTGTAAACAGGTTCTGAAATAAACTGCCTGGTTTTGAAATCAGCTGAGTGACCTGGGCAAGTTACTTTACCTCTTTATGCCTCAGTTCCTCACTCTAAATTTGAAATAAAGAAATAGTACCTTCCTCACAGGGTTGTGGTGACCATTTAAGATGCTTAGAAAAATGTCTCACACATAGAATGTACACAATAAATGTAAGCTGTCATTACTATTATAGAGGCAGTAGAAACAAATGGCTTAATTGAAATAATTTTCATTGAGAAATAGTTAAACAGAGTCCCCAAATTAACATCCAAAGTAATTTATATCAACTGTTAAAAGTTGTATGTTTAGATTCAAGCATTTAAGGAAGTGTGTAACGTGATCTTCAATATTGTTTTGGAAATTACATAGGCAGCCTTTCCATCCAACCCTCCCCCCCATACTAACCATCTCTACACTTTCATCAAAGCCTAAGCATATTATCGATAAAATCTCTTTTATGAGTTAAATTTTTTTTTTTTTTGCAGTTTTTGGCCAGAGCTGGATTTGAACTCCCCACCTCCGGTATATGGGGAAGGCACCCTACTCCTTTGAGCCACGGCTGCTGCCCAGTGAGTTAAATTCTTAAAGCTTAAAGATACACAAAAAGCAAAGTATTTCTAAGTTCAGCAAAGCAACCACCAGTACAAAAGTACAGCAAATGAATTTATTTTAGAGTACGCAAAAGTCTAAAATTCACCGTGAATCAGAGTGGGCTGTGGGGCAGGATGGAAAGGGTAGAAGAAGAAAAAGTAAAAGAAAGTTGATAACAGGAGAAATATGAGACTTCAGAGAGGTGTGAAAACTTAATCCCTGAATATTCTTTCTTTCTCCTTTTATAACTGTTAAGGGCTTTTCTCACATATAACAGGAAAAGTCACTGAAATATTTAAAACACTTAAATTTTTGTAAAATTCACTTTCTGAAACTCTTACCAGCTTAATTTGCCACTTAAATCAGAATTTAAAAATAAATAAGAACAAAATAAAGACATTATATAGTACTGTGATTTGTGGGTGATGTTCTTTTCCTGCGACCAACAAGCCACACACTTGGGAATTGCTTTCCGAAGTCAATACAGATCATCCACTGCCTTTTATCACTGCCTGTTCCTGATTATTAAGAAAAAGACAGAGCCAGCCAGGGTTCCAAATAGTAGTTTTTTCTCTAACGGCCAAACGGCATTTAGAGAACACCCTGCATTCTCAGCTCATCAGCACTTCCACTAATCCCTACAGATTAGGAGAAAAATCTTCACTTAATTATTAATAATTTAAAACAGCAACAAAAAACTGTTTCTTAAAACTAGGCAATTCTCTATTATCCACGCCTATCCCCACAGCCCCTCAAATACTCTAAGCAAGGGTGTGGCCCCAGCAGGGAGTCCAGCTCCTCTCTGCTCTTCCAACCCTCCAAGCCTCTGGAGAAATCACACCTTTGGGTGGCAATTCCCTGAACCTCTGCCAGCTCTTCAAGTAGGGTTTATAAAACGAGCTTAATGGGGGCCAGGTGGTATGCTTACACCCTCTCAAGTTTATTAAACAAAGGTAATGATTTCCCAAAACGTTTCTAATGTACTAATTATGGATTAAATTCCTTAGTGAGGTTACTGCATACAGAAAAAACCTCCCAGCTTAATGCTTCCTATTTTAAAAGGGGGGGGTGTCAAAAATTACAAATTTAAATTTCCACGTGTTACACCTATCAGAAGGATGATTTTGAAAAAAATGTGTATGATTTATACACAACTGCATAAAACTGGAAGCACACAGACCTGCAACACAGTGTATATATAAATTGGTGATATTCGTGTGCCTTCTTTTTTTAACCACACCCTCCCCGGGTGGCTTCCCAGGCGCTCTCGGGCCACACAGCGTCATGTCCAGCGGCCCCTGAGCGGGGTCCGGAACGGCACCCGGACTCCTCCGGTCCGGAACGCTGCGTCGCGGTCGCCCCCGCCCCGGCGGGAGCCCGGGACCCACCCGGCTCCCCCGGGCCCGCCCAGCCCGCCCAGCCTGCCCAGCCAAGCCCAGCCCGCAGGCCGCGGCTCGGCCTCCCCGCTCCCCGGGCGCCGCCCGCCCGACCCCGCAGGCGGCCGCGCGTGGACACGGCCCGGAGGGGAAGGGCGGGGCGGCCGGGCTGACGCGGGCCCCAGACTCACCATGGCCGAAGAGCCGCGAGCGAGCCCGCAGCCCCCAGTCACACGGCGCCGGCGACGCCCGTTGTCCTGGTGACGCCAGCCGGGCGCCCCGCCCCGTCCCCAAGGTGGGCTCGGAAGAGGCCATTGGTGGCCGGAGAGCACGTGACCGGCAGGGGCGGTGCCCTTTGGACCACCCACCCTCGCCTTCGGGTCCCGGACCTGACCTCTTAGCCTGGGCTGGCTAAGCCTCATCACCTTGATGCCCCTCACCTGACATTATCCAGCCCACGCTGCCCAGCTGAAAGACACCTTCATGGATTCTATTTAAGAAACAGATTACACAGATTACACATGATTATTGAAAACACTTTAAATCGCCAATAACAAGAATTTTAAAAAACACAACTACACTAATTCCAGCACCTGAAGTAGCCACTGCTCATATTCCAGTCTGTCTGCTTCCAGCTTCCAACGAAATATATACAAAGACTTAAACCAACTGCCTTAAACGTGCTCAAATAGCTAAAGGAAGTCATGGACAAAGAACTAAAGGAAACCAGGAGAACAATACATGAATACAGAATACCAACAAAGAGATAGTAATTATAAAAAAGAATCAAATAGAAACTCTGGTGCTGAAAGCAATAGCTGAAATGAAAATTTCACCAGAGAAGTACAGCAGATTTGATCAAGCAGAAGAATCAGTGAACTTGAAGACAGGTCGCTTGAAATTATCCATTCTGATGGCTAGTAAAAAGAGAATGAGAAAATGGAAATAGGTAAGGGCCCTCTGGGATACCATTAAACATATCAATATATGCATTATGGAATCCCCAGAAGAAGAACCAAAGAAAAAACTGGCAGAAATAAAAAATTATGGCCAAAAATTTCCAAATGTATGAAAGACATGAACCTCTTCATTCAAGAAGCTCAACACATTCCAAGTTGGGTAAGTTCAAAGAGATCCCACCAAGACGCATAATAATTAAAATGCTGAAAGTCAAATACAAGGAGAGAATCAGCAAGAGAAAAGCAATTTATCATATACAAGGGGTCCTCAGTAACATTAGGGGCTGATTTCTCATCAGAAACCCCACCAAAGCGAGATCGTGGGATGACATAAAATGAGTTTGGAGAGATATTCTTTTTTTTTTAATATTGAAGAATTTGTGAATTTTTTCTTGAACATTTGGTAATATTTGCTAGTAAAGTCATCTGGACATGGAGTCTTTGTGAAAATACTTAAACATCTAATTCAATTTTATTGACGGTTATGAAATTATTTGGGTGCTCTATTTCTTTTTTTTTTTTTTTTTTGTAGAGACAGAGTCTCACTGTACCGCCCTCAGGTAGAGTGCTGTGGCGTCACACGGCTCACAGCAACCTCCAGCTCTTGGGCTTACGCGATTCTCTTGCCTCAGCCTCCCGAGCAGCTGGGACTACAGGCGCCCGCCACAACGCCCGGCTATTTTTTTTGTTGTTGCAGTTTAGCCGGGGCTGGGTTTGAACCCGCCACCCTCAGCATATGGGGCCGGCGCCCTACTCACTGAGTCACAGGCACCGTCCAAAATGTAATTTTTTTTTTTTTTTTTTTTTGTAGAGACAGAGTCTCACTTTACCGCCTTCGGTAGAACGCCATGCTGTCACACGGCTCGCAGCAACCTCTAGCTCTTGGGCTTCCGCGATTCTCCTGCCTCAGCCTCCTGAGCAGCTAGGACTACAGGCGCCCGCCACAACGCCCGGCTATTTTTTGGTTGCAGTTCAGCAGGGGCTGGGTTTGAACCCGCCACCCTTGGTATATGGGGTCGGCGCCTTACTCACTGAGCCACAGGTGCCGCCCCTCTATTTCTTTTTAAATCGTTTTTGTTAAGTTTTTTTTTTTTTTTTTTTTTTTTTTGAGACAGAGTATCAAGCTGTTGCCCTGGGTAGAGCGCTGTGGCATCATAGCTCACAACAACCTCCAACTCTGAGCTCAAGCGATCCTATTGCCTCAATTTTTCTATTTTTAGTAGAAATGGGGGTCTCAGTTTTGCTCAGGCTGGTTTCAAACTTGTGACCTCAAGCTGTCAATCGCCTCGGCCTCCCAGAGTGCTAGGATTACAAGCGTGAGCCACCACACCCAGCCCATTTTTAAGTTGCATGATACAATGAATATTTAATTTCATCTAAATTCTCACATTTTGGGTGTATATATTTCATAATATCCTCATTTTATTTTTAATATTTGTACAATCTGTAGTTATTCCATCTTTTATTCCTGATGCTGATTATTTGTAATTTTATTCTTTTTTACTCAATAAATCTTACCTGAAGTTTTCTGTTAGTAAGGCTTTTCAAAAAATCAACTTTATCCTTTGTTGATCCTTTTTGTTGTGTATATTTCATTTTGTTCATTTCACTTTTATCTTTCCATGAATTTATGTTTCTAATCTTTTCTTTACATCATAAGGTGGATGGTTAGCTTATTTAACTTCAAAATTAATTTTTCCAATTATATTTTAAGTCTGTAATTTTCTCTAAATTTTACTCTTTATTACTCAAATTTTATGTGTAATACTTTTATAGTTGTTTGATTTAAAATATTTTATAATTTTCACTATGATCTCTTTCTTTGACTAGGACATTTTCAAATTTCTAAACATGAAATTTTTAGTGAATTTGTTTCATTTTCTTGATCTTCTACCAGTGTCTTCACAATTTTTACACATTTACTACTCCACAAAAATATTAGAAAAATGTCACATTCTAAGCAAAATCCCAATAGTATTTTGACCAGCATTGGACAGAATTTTAGACTAAATTGAGAGAGAATCAACATTTACACAATATTGAATTTACCCATCTGTATACATATATAAGGTTTCCCACTTCATTTATTCTCTTTTATTTAGTCTAATAAAGTTTTATCTTTTTCTCCAGAAATGACTTTATTTTATGTTGAGTTTAATTTCTAGGTACTTAAGACATTTTACTGCTATAATGAAAGTAATGATTATATAAATTACAATTTCTATTTAGTCATATTGGGTAGAGAACTGCCAATTTTTACTTGTTGATAATGTGTGCAGGCCCATGATAGGGCTCTTATTACTTTTACTAATTTGCCAGTTGATTGGCTTAAAATTTTTAGGTAGATAGTAATTTCAATTATAAGTAATAGCCACTTATTCTGTATCTTTCCAATCCTCATATATCTTACATTTTCTGTTTTAATTGTATAATAAATATAGTACCTCCAGGATAACTCTGAAAACTAGGAAAGATGGAGGTCGGTCTTGCCTGTACTCCATCTTAGCGTAGGCTTCAAATTTTTATCAATAAGTACGATGGCTTATGCCAAATATTTTATAAGTTTTTGTATTTAACATTTATTTATATCTAGTTTACTAACTTTTTTTTTTCTGAGACAGAGCCTCAAGCTGTGCCCTTGGTAGAGTGCTGTGGCATCACAGCTCAGAGCAACCTCCAACTCCTGGGCTCAGGCGATTCTCTTGCCTCTGCCTCTCAAGCAGCTGGGACCACAGGCGCCTGCCACAACGCCCAGCAGGGTTTTTGTTTTTGTTTTTGCTTGCAGCTGTCATTGTTGTTTGGCGGGTCCGGGTTGGATTCCAACCCACCAGCTCAGGTGTATGTGGCTGGGGCCTTAGCTGCTTGAGCCACAGGCTCTGAGCCTAACATTTTTTTTTTTTTTTTTAAATTTGGAACTAAAAAAAGGATTATGTTTATCAAGGGCAAGCGGATGCAAACAATGTAAAAAACAAAAGCTCATCTGGCATTTAATTAACTTTTTCTTCTCTGCTTGACAAATGGGAGTTGGATTTTATTTGTATACATTCTAAGGATCCTGATCTGCTCATGAAATCCTTATATAGGGAGAAGCTGTGGGGCAGATGTTTGAAGCAATCCTTTGAGAGAACACTTTCCAGGGCAGAGTAATTGCTCGGTGCTGCCGACTTCTTTCCCTTCTGCTTCATGTGTACTACAAAATAGTCGTTGCACGAGATGGTGAGGCCCGCAATTAGGGAAAAGAAGCTCTGGAAGCCCACTTTGCCATCTCGGCACTGGTCCAGGTCCTTCATTATTTTGTCTAAGGCCAGAGGGTCTTTTTGATTTTCCAAAAATCCTGGGAACTCCTTCTCCATGAGCACTCTGAGGTCCTCCTTTGTTAAGTAGCCTTTATCCCCGGCAAATTTGTGAAATGTGAACATCATGGTTTCCATGGCGTGCTCCATCTGAGATGGCATTTTGGTGAGATCTACTGGGCTGAGAGGCGTGGCGGACGCTAGCTGGCTGAGGCGCAGGGGGCCTAACATTTTTTTAAAAGCATGAATAACTCATGAAATTTCAGATCCTTTATTTTTTTTGCCTCTATTGAAAACATCATATAGAGTTCACCTTTAATTTTTTAATGAGTGAAGTAATTGGATCAATATTCATTCTGTAATAAAAATTTAGTTATTATCAGTGATTTGTGAATCTGGTAGAGTTTATTTGCTAACATTAATATTTAAATTTTGTTTTGTTTTGTTGTTTGAGACAGTGTCACCCTGGAGTTGAATGCCATGGCATCATCGTAGCTCACAGCAATCTCAAACTCTTGGACTCAAGAGATCCTCTTGCCTCAGCTTCCTAAGTAGCTGAAACTATAGGCACCCCCCACAATACCTGGCTAGTTTTTCTTGCTCAGGCTGGTCTAGAATTTCTGAGCTCAGGCAATCCACCTTCCTCAGCCTCCCAGAGTGCTAGGATTCCAGGCTGAGCCACTGTGCCCAGCCAGCCTACTGGATTTTTAAAGAATTTCAAGAAACACTCCTTGGCTCGGTGACTGTAGTTCAGTGGTTAGAGCACTGGCCACATATTCCAGGGCTGACAGGTTCAAACCCAGCCCAGCCTGCTAAAAAAACAACAATGACAACTACAATAACAAGAACAACAACAACAAAAAAAAAATAGCTGGGCGTTGTAGCTGGTGCCTCTAGTCCCACCTACTTGGGAGGCTGAGACAAGAGAATGGCTTAAGCCCAACAGTATGAGGTTGCTGTGAGCTGTGACAACAAGGCACTCTACTGAAGGTGACATGATGAAACTCTGTCTCAAAAAAAAGAAAAGAAACATCCCAGGCCAGATTCAAACCTGCCAGTCTGGTATGGTTAATTATGGGCAAGGGTGTCATGTTGTACAAGACCAGGGCACTACTTATATCCTGATTTATGTGACTTATGCTCTTATAATTGTATAGTACACAGACTGTGGCTGTTCAAGTTGGTCCTTCCTGCTTTGAGGGAATTTTCTGTGCGTGTGGAGAAAAAAAAAAAATGTACCTCTGAGTCAAATACAGATTTCTTTACCTGTTACAGCTATTAGATCAAGGTTGTTCATTGAATTATTTATATCTATATCCTTACCTTTTTTGTCTGATTATTGACTTCTGAGAGAAGTGTTTTTAAAACTTTCACTCTGGTTGTCAATTCCTTTTACAACTTTTGTCAATTTCTGTGTTATATGAAACTTAAAGCTATCTTGTTAATGAAATAGAATTGAGAATCCAGAAATAAACTCATACATCTATGGTCAATTAACTTTCAACAAGGATTTTTCAAAGGCATTCAATAAGGGAAAGGAAAGTTTTTCAACAAATGGTGTTGGAATAACTGGATATCTACATGCAAAAAATAAATAAAGTTGAACCGTTACCTCACACCATGCAAAAAAATTAATCTAAAATAGATCACATACCTAATGTAAGAACTAAAGTATAAGACTCTTAGAACAAGGCATAAAGATAAATATTCATGACCTGAGTTTTGGCAAAGAATGCTGAGATATGACATCAAAAGCACATGCAACAAAAGGAAGAGATAAATGAGACTTCATGGAAATTTGAGACTTTTCAGTATCAAAAGAAAGAGAGGGGTCGCCCATAGCTCAGTGGGTAAGGCGCTGCCACGTACACCAAGGTAGGTGGGTTCAAACCCAGCCTGGGCCTGCTAAATAAAAATGACAACTCCAACAACAACAAAATAGCTGGGCATTGTGGTGGGCAGTTGTAGTCCCAGCTATTTGGGAGGCTGAGGCAGGAGAATCGCATATGCCCGAGAGTTTGAGGTTGCTGTGAGCCGCAATGCCACAGCACTCTATGGAGGGACAAAGTGAGACTCTGTCTCAAAAAAAAAAAAATAGAAAGAGAAAAGACAGTCCACATATTTTTTTGCAAATTATATATTTGATAAGGGACTTATAAAGAGATTTATGCTATATATAACGGTCTCTCTTTGAGAACATCTACTTAAAGATATCAAGGAGCTATTAACATGGGGAGTAGATAAGTCGATATGTAGATACTATATAGTATCGTCTAGAGTTCATTTTGTGTTTTACATGAATAGCATCTAATGTATATTTAATAAATTTCTTTGTTTTCTCAACAATATGTCTTAGACTTATGAATTAGAACTTATAGGTCTATCTCATTCTTTTTAAAATTATACCCACCAAACTCTTAATAGTGAATACCTCTGAAAGGATAGGGGTTTGTCTTTGATACAGTCAGTGGTCAAAAGGCACTTTGGCTTTTATAATATATAACATCGTGATTTTTTTACAAGGTGAATTAATTCATTTCGACTTGTGTAATTAAAAATTTGAAAAATGAACCAGACTTATATGGGTGAAAATGGTATTTGGGAGAAGAACAGAAAAACTTTAAGGAAGAGAGTGTCTTTTGTCTGTTTGTTTGTTTGTTGTGGGTGATGGAGTCTCACTCTGTTGCCCAGGCTGGAGTGCAGTGGTGTAGTGTGACCATAGCTCACTGCGGCTTCACATTTCTGAACTCAAAAATCCTCCTGCCCCAGCTTTCTAAGTAGCTAGGCTATAGTATACACTGCATCTGCCTAGTTTTTTTCTTTTCTTTTTTTATTTTTATTTTTAGAGATGTTGCTAAGGCTGGTCCTGCACTCTGGGCCTTGAGCAATCCTCCAACCACAGCCTCCCAAGTCTCTGGGACTACAGATGTGAGCCACTGTGCCTGGCTAGCATTTTATAGTAACTTTTCCTCTTGCAGCATTGCTTTTCTTTTTTTCTCTCTTTCTTTTCTTTTTCTTTCTTTTTTTTTTTAGAGACAGAGTCTCACCACGTCACCCTCAGTAGAGTGCTGTGGTGTCCTAACTCACAGCAACCTCAAACTCTTGGGCTTAAGCGATTCTCTCGCCTCAGCCTCCGAAGCAGCTGGGACTATAGGCACCGGCCACAATACCCGGCTATTTTTTTCGCTGTTATTGTAGTTGTCTTTGTTGTTTACAGTGGGCCTGGGCCAGGTTCGAACCTGCCAGGCTCTGGTCTATGCAGCATTTCAAAAGATCTTACTGCTCCTCCATTTTCTCCAATAATTTGGCCAATATCATCACCTAATCAATCCGTAAAATGCCCTCTGTTCACTGGTAACTCTTTTGCTCTGAATATTAAGTCATTCTTTCCATTCTTTTCTCTCTTTTGCGTCTGTGGGCACACATTCTTATTTTTACGGAACTTGGAGAAGCTGAAGTTAGAGTTTGTTATTTTTTCATGTGAATGAAGATAAAGTTCCTTAAAAACCAAGTCCAAAAGCTACGAAGCAATCCTTTTATTTGCTCATTTACTCTTACACAGACTATTTGGCAGGACCCTCCTAAAAGTCAGTAGACAGGAAAATATGCTGTCTTAAAATATAATGTACTAAAAAACAATGGGCTTCTAATCATTTCCCCAAGGTTAGTCCTACTCTTTCCAATAAATTAAAGCTACCTCTTAATGGATGACATAAAAAGTAAACAGGGATGAAGACAGCAGATGACATCCTTAACAATCCAAGATGCGGGTAATACAGTACTTCTCTGAGAAGACTGCAAGGTGTAATGGGGCTTTAATTCAGTGTCCTGTGGGATCTCAGTGGCTACATGCCTAGAGTGCCCCCCAGGGGCTCTGGCAGCCTTGCCTGGATTCCAATCTAGTTTCATCCTTAGTCTTTGTGTGCCCAGCTCCTCTAACTTGAATGTTCACTGAGATCTCTTCTCAGCTTCTGGTTTCTCTGCCACTTGTTTATTGCACAAATGAATGAAATGAGAGCTAGGCATTTTGCTAAGTGGCGCTTGTTTCTCTGTTTAGCACTTTCCTGCTTACTGTGGGAAACAGAAGAAAAACACAAAATTTATCTCTCACCTTTCCTCCATTACCTATCTGGAACCAGATCAATTCTAGTTAAGTGCCTGGAAAATTGTCACATGCATGTTCCTGTAGATACGTGTACCCTATTTTTTAATGATGACTTAACCTAATTATTACTGATTTGTTAACTCAGCAGTGAGTGGTTTTAGCCTCTAAAGCATAATA
Source organism: Nycticebus coucang (assembly GCF_027406575.1). NCBI lineage: Eukaryota > Metazoa > Chordata > Mammalia > Primates > Lorisidae > Nycticebus > Nycticebus coucang. Next base: position 77,466,077 of record NC_069787.1, on the reverse strand, counting down.
TTACAAAGGGAAAATATTTTTACACAGCTTGATAATATACTTTTTTAGCATGATAATATCTTCAGACGGTAAACTGAGGTTTCAAAATGTTTGAAGTATATGAGTTTGTACGTTGAACAGGAGTGACGCATGGGTTATGATAAAAGTAGAAGTTCATTTTCACCTCGCACTATTCCTTTGAACATTATTTAATAGAGTAATCATCCCTGTCCAACTTCCAGTGGACCTGTGGCTTTCTTCCACTTTAAGGTAATGACCGCACTGCCACTTTAAGTTACAAACACAATTTTGTTTCAGAAATTGGCACTAGACACTTAATAAGAAAAATGCACAGCTTTGCTTGGTATTAAGTCTTCTTTCTATTGGCTTGGGCTTCCGTGTCTCTTGTGGATGTATCTCTACTTGAGCATCCTTCGTGGTTCTGTTCTCAGCCCGTGGGCAGCTGACATAAACCTCTGTCCTCTTCCTGCTGCAGTCTCTTTGCCTCTTCAGATGATGTTGTGTAGCAGGTCCAAAATAACCCCATGTTAACTCTCTCTTTAGCATGGTCCGGTTTTGGTCCCATGCTCTGACACATTTTGGCAGTGGAGACTGCAGCATAGCCAATAGGAGGCACTCTAAACACAGGAAACAGCCATGCATGGGGAATGTGGCCTTTGCACCCAAACAGAATAATGGCAGTCTCCTTAAAATTCATCCCTCCATTTGCTGGGCTATACTGAACAAGAAATGGAGGCCAAAGGAATGACTAACCCAATTTATTAATTGATGGCAAACTAAGAGTAGAATCCAGTTTTACAATGGCTAGTTCTGGCCCTTCTGTCACACTACTTCTCAAAGTAAATTTTAAAGTATCTATGCCTTTGCTAAGCTTCAGTAAAAAGCCAAAATCAACATATGGCCTTAGGTGACTGATTTTAACATGTCACATCATTAGATTGGGTTTTCCCCACTGTCTCACTATGTCCCATGTACCTGATAAGCATCCTTTTTGAAATGAAGATTTGGGGACATAGCCTGACAGGTCCCTATATACCAGTGGATACAATAAGACTGTCTACAGGTTTGAGCACCCTAATTCAAACATCAAAATCTGAAATGCTCCAAAAATGTGAAACTTTTTTTTTAGATAGAATCTTACTATGTCACCCTCGATAGAGTGCTATGGCGTTACAGCTCACAGCAACCTCAAACTCTGGGCTTAAGCAATTCTCTTGCCTCAGCCTCCCTGTAGCTGGGACTACAGGCACCCACCACAAAGCCCAGCTATTTTTTTGTCACAGTTGTCATTGTTGCTTAGCTGGCCCTGGCCAGGTTCGATCCCGCCAGCCTCTATGCATGTGGCCAGCAACATAACCATTGTACTACAGACGCCGAGCCTCAAAATGCAAAACTTTTTGAATGCAAACATGACACTCAAAGGAAATGATGATGGGTGCATTTTAGATTTCAGAGTTTCAGATTTGGGATGCATAACCAATATAACACAAATATTCCCAAATCTGAAAAAATCTGAAATCCCAAACACATCTGGTCCCAAGCGTTTTGGATAAGGAATACTCAATGTGTATTATCAATATATGGACTATCTGGGGGGGATCTGGGATGAATGGACAAAGGACATAGTTTCATGGTTACTCTGTGATTTTTAAAGAAGTGAGGACCTTGACGTTAGGGATGATTGAGGGTCAGAATACACTTATCCTTCCTGCTGCTATAATTAGTCTTGCTCAGTTCACTTATCCTTAATTAGGCACTTAACTCCATGCCATGTCCTGAGCTAGTTGCTGTGAATACAAACTAGACACAGCCCTTGCCCTCAAGTGGTTTACAGCGTGAGGCAAAGCACTAAGGCACTATGCATTAGGCACTATGCCTTACTACCTAGTATTTTTATCCATAGAAGGGCTTTTGATTTACAATGTCATTCTAGTCTTAAAACCCTATGTTAAGTGAGATTATCATCTCTATTTTATAGGTAAAGCAATGGAGGCCCAGAGATGTAAAATGATGCGTTCATGTTTCCGAAAATTAAGTTGCAAAAGCCAGAATTAAGCTCAGTTCATCTGACTCTTTTCCAGAGTTGTCCCTTGCAGTGGTGTTTGTATTCCAATAAGGAACAAAGAAAGCAACAGAATTTAACTTGAGAACTGCAGGAGATATTTGACAGATCAGAGCACTGGGAACGTCCTGGTGTCCCTGACACGCATTGTAAATAACACCCACCTGGAAAAGAGACTCCTCTGAGGAGCAGCACCACAGCCCCAACTTTGGCTGCTGTGAGCTACCCTCCTGCCAAGTCCAAAGCTAGTCTTCCTTTGGGGCCAGGGCTTCTGAATTGCTTTCTGAGGGCTCATTGCTACTTTTCAGTAGATTAGGTGCAAACATTTTGAGTAAACAAAAGAAAATTTCCACCACTGGCAGCCTACTACTAACTGCTACACCATGGATGATTTTCTTTTAGTTAATTAGAAAGAAGAAGGAGAAGGAGATGGTAAGTTGGGGGTTGTTGAGGGGTGAGGAGGACTCGACAGGGACTCGGCTCCAGCAAATCAACTTCAGACCCCAGAAGGACTTGAAAGAACTACCAGAGCCCACAATGGCCCTTTAGTGTAGCCTGTGTTTACTCAGGACAGCCCACAAGCTCCACATCCCTGAAGGCAGCCTGCATGTAAATGCCACATTGTGCAATGACTTTTCAGTTACTTCTGCGGCTTTGGGCTGGGAGCAGATGATTCGTGAGACTGCTTCAGATCCATCAGGCTTTGAAATGCTACATGTTGCTTTTGAGGCTCATTTATTTACCCTTCCATTCATCAAAGTGTAAACACATAAATGCCTACTGTGCACTGGCACTGTAGTAGCCACAAGGAATAGAAAAACATAAAGGACATGGTCACTGTTCCGAAAAGAAGATGCTGAGCCCACTGTGATGCAATTTCCTTATTTTACTGGGAGCATTGCTATGACCGTTTACTCACTCCTTAGGCTCCTTTGATGACTTAATCCAACAGACTGGGTGTAGGATTAATTCATCGAGCATGGATTGAAGACCTACTATGATCGAAGCACTTCTCAAGGCACCAGATATAAAAACACAGAAAACACGTGGTCTCTTCCCGCAAGGACATTCAGACTAGCAGGAGAGAGAGGTCTGTGGCTCTGGTAAAGAGTCCCAATTACTAAGATAAATAACTGTTCAGGGTACAGTGGAGGCAACGATTGGGTGTAGTCACAAAAGATGACTTTCCAGAGGAGATGATGCCTATACTAAGTCAAGAAAGAGAAATAGGTGTTCAACCAGATGGACTGTGGGAGCAAGAATGTCCATGATACCAATGAAATGCTCATTCATTCATCAAACATTTAGTAAGTACCACATCTGGGCCAGGTACCCGGATAAAAGCTTCAGTAGACTGTGGCAAAACCGAGATGATAAGACCCTGTTCAGACCCTCTAGAAACTTAGTCTCTAGGGAAAGGGACAGACCCATAAACATATTAATATAATCACAATACAGTGACCTAAGTTGGACAGTCACGAGGCAGCAAGGAGGTTACTTATAGTTTCTTTCTCACACTTATACATAAAATATTAATATCGGATTTTTGCCTTCCTGTAATTTAACCCTACCTTAATGGGAAGACTGCTCACTGAGAGGCAACACACTGTGAAGGCCAGAGTAGAGCCTTTGGAATCATGTACGGTTGGGTTCAAATCCCACTTTTGCCATACTAACTCTGTGACCTTGGGCAAGTCACACCACCTATCCAGAAAACAGTTTCATTTTCTTATCTGCAACCTGACTCAGAGGGTTGTCATGAGAATTAGAGATAAAACTTATATAAAGTGCTGGGTGATTACAAGGGATCAATAAAAGATATTTTCTTGGCTCAGCGCTCATAGCTCAGTGAGTAGGGCGCCAGCCACATACACCACGGCTGGTGGGTTTGAGCCCGGCCCTGGCCTGCTAAACAGCAACGACAACTGCAACTAAAAAATAGCTGGGCATTGTGGTGGGCTCCTATAATCCCAGTTCCTTAGGAGGCTGAGGCAAGAGAATCGCTTAAGCCCAAGAGTTTGAGGTTGCGGTGAGCTGTTATGCCACAGCACTCTACTGAGGGCAACATAGTAAGACTCTGTCTAGAAAAAAAAAAAAGATGTTTTCTTAGTATACATACAACATCGTGAAGCAGACTCTTTTTAGTACCAAAGCAACATATTAAGTCTATTCAGGACAATCACTGTTCATTATTTCACTAATAAAAAGTCTATGATTTGATATGTAGCCTTCTGTATATATGTGCCCAGGAGAAATCTGTACATAAAAAGATATAAATAAGATTAGTAGGGGCTAATTAAATTTCAAAATTTTGTGATTTTTTTTTTTTTTGGATACAGAGTTTCACTCTATGTTGAGGTAGAGTGCCATGGTATCATAGCTCACAGTAACCTCAAATTCTTGGGCTCAAGCAATCCTCTTGCCTCAGCCTCCCTAGTAACTGGGACTACAGGCACCTGCCATAATCCTTGGCTATTTTTTAGAGATGGGGACAGTTGTGCTGTCTGCGGGGAGGACGGTGAGCGCGGCGGCAATGCAGCTTCAGCAAGAGGATCCAGAAGAGCATCTCCCAGAAGAAGGTCAAGATCGAGCTGGACAAGAGTTCAAGGCATCTTTACATCTGTGATTATCATAAAAACTTAATTCGGAGTGTTCGGAACAGAAGAAAGAGAAAAGGAAGTGATGATGACAAAGGTGACTCACCTGTTCAAGATACTGATACTCCAGACGTTGATTTATACCAATGACAAGTAAATACACTGAGGAGGTACAAAAGACACTTCAAGCTACCGACTAGACCAGGACTTAATAAAGCACAACTTGCTGAGATAGTTGGTTGCCACTTTAGGTCTATTCCAGTGAATGAAAAAGACACCTTAACATATTTCATCCACTCAGAGAAAAGTGACCAGAACAAGTCAGACCTCAAGGTTGATGGTGGTGTTCTCTAGGAGGGCTGGAGTGGAGACTCAGATTTGGATGTTAACCCTGGTTACTGTTTTTCTCATGTAGAAATGTTCCCTGTGTATTTTTTCCACAGAGGGTTTTCTCTGGTTTTATTTTCTTTGTTTCTGATTAGTTGAAAACTCACAGAAAATGAGCTAGGCTGATCTCTAGCTCAGGCTGGTCTCAAACTTGAGCTTAGGCAATCCACCTGCCTTGGCCTCCCAGAGAGTGCTAGAATTACAGGCATGAGCCACCACACCCAGCCAAAATCTCTGATGATTATACCAAGGTGATACAGTTTGGATATTTAATCCTTACAAATCTCCTGTTGAAACTGGATCCCCAGGGTTGAATGTAAGGCCTGATGGGAGGTGTTTGAGTCACGGGGGTGGATCCGTCATGAGGTGGTGCCCTCCCCACGACTGAGTTTTTGCTTTATTGGTTAGCATGAGAGCTAGCTGTTTAAAAGAGCCTCCTCCCCGCCTTGTTCCTGCTCTCGCATGTGGCACACCTGCTCCCCCTTTGCCTTCTGCATGGATTCAAAGCTCCCCGAAGCCCTCACCAGAAACAAATGCTGAACAGGATGCTTCTTGTACAGTCTACCAAAATGTCAGCCAAATAAACTCTTTTCTTTATAAATCACTTAGCCTCAGCTATTTCCTTTCTAGCAGCGGTTCTCAACCTGTAGGTAGCACCCCTTTGTAACAATGAAAATACATCCTGCATATCAGATATTTACATTACGATTCATAACAGTAGCAACATTACAGTTATGAAGTAGCAAGGAAAGTAATCTTATGGTTGGGGGTCACCACAACATGAGGAACTATATTAAAGGGTCGCGACGTTAGGAAGGTTGAGAACCACTGCTTTATAGCAATGCAAACGTACTAACACACAAAGGATCTTACTGATATCGGCCAGAAGAGTCAGCTTAGATTTTAGGCAGAGAACCAACCTCTCCTACAATTGAGAGACCTGCTTGGACTACTGTCCTTAGATTGGCCTATGAAATATCTAGGGATAGTCCAGTCATCTTTTGAAACAAACTGTGGAATATCCTAATTAAAGTAAAAATATTTTGAATATAAATAATGAGACTCTCAGGTGGGGTCTAAATTGCTCTGTTTCTCGTTTACAGACACTTACGGATATCAGCACCTTGGAATGTTTTGAGCTGTGTGTTTGTAGTGATGATGGGAAGGTAGGGGAGGCAGGGACCTAAAAAACAGGGAAGAATTCAGGGGTAAGACAGAGCAAACAAGAGAGGACGTGGGCAAGGAGTGAAGAACAAAAGAAGATGGTCAAGGAAATGGCAGAGTGGCCAAAAAGGGCTGTTAAGAAGAGGGCAGTCTTGGGGTGGCACCTGTGGCTCAAAGAGTAGGGCGCTGGCCCCATATACCAAGGGTAGCAGGTTCGAGCCCAGCCCTGGCCAAAAAAAAAAAAAAAATTGGGAAGTCTAATGCTCAATTTTAACTTATTTGCATTGATGCAACAAAACTCACCACCTCACCACTTTTGCTGGGTATGCTGGGTACAGTAGCACATGCCTGTAATCCCGGCACTCTAGGAGGCCCAGGTGGGTGGATTGTTAAGCTCAAGAGTTTGAGACCAACCTTAGCAAGAGCGAGACCCTATCTCTACTAAAAACAGAAAACTAGCCAAGCAGGTGCCAATAGTCCCAGCTACTTGGGAGGCTGAGGCAGAAATAATCACTTGAGCCCTGGAGTTTGAAGTTGCTGTGAGCTATGACGCCACAGCATTCTACCCAGGATGACTGAGACTCTGTCTCCAGAAAAACCCCAAATCCCACAAAAAAAATACAACACTTTTAAAAACCTTTGATGAACAGTTGCTTCATAGGTAAAAGCCCTAAGTGAATAGAATTTTGGATGGAAATAAAAGTACTCCAAAATGAATTTCACATTTGGGTGAACACCAGGGTAGAGATAAAGGAACAGACACTGGAAAACCAGAAGGCAGAGTCATGAATTAGAAACTACAGGTGATTCTGAGAATTCAAGCATTCCAAAATTTTTTAGAAAACTTTGGGCAGAGTTTGTACTATTTGCAGAACTTGATGGGTAACTGAGCTAAGCATATTTCAATCTTGTAGAACAGGAAGACCTTATCCAACAGTATGTAAATAACAACACTTGGGAGTGTTTTAAGGGTTGGAGTAGCTATGCTGATGGCAGTGGTTGTGATCTACTTAAATAAACCAGATAGGAGGATATCTATTAGCTCCCAATTATTAATCTAGTTATTTAAAAAATAAAACATGTGGCTCGGCACCTGTGGCTCAAGTGGCAAGGCCCCAGCCATATACACCTGAGCTGGCAGGTTCGAATCCAGCCTGGGCCTGCCAAACAACAATGATGGCTGTAACCAACAACAACAACAAAAAAAAAATAGCCAGGTGTTGTGGTGGGTGCCTGTAGTCCCAAGTACTTGGGAGGCAGAGCAGGAGAATCACTTGAGCCCAGGAGTTAGCTGGAGGTTGCTGTGAGCTGCAATGCTATGGCACTCTACCCAGGGTAACAGCTTGAGGCTCTGTCTCAAAAAATAAAATAAATAAATAAATAAATATAACATGTGGTTGAGGTTTCTGGTCATGTAATGATCACAAGGATGATGATGAAAAATGTACCTGTCGTCAAAGGTAAAAGATGCACCTGTAGATGGTCCTGTGCAGAGGAAGGGACTCAACAGCACCCTCAGTGGGAGAAGCAAGCTGCCCTGGATTTTAAGTCCCCTGAAAGGGCTCACTGTTAAGGAAACAGCCTCATCATAATCCTTTAAGAATGTCTGCTTTGACATTTTCTAGTTCTTCCAAATTGTTGTGCAGATTCTGGCTGTAAACCCACCCTCTTGCTGGAAGTAATTGGTAACAACCCTAGAACATTCCTGGATATTTTATTGAGCCTGGGTGAGGTGAAGGTCAACATACCCAGGGGTGTTATTTCTTCGTTGTCTCAAGCTTCATGTCTGGGTCTCTTCTGTAATCTATGTTTTAGGGATGGGAGAGGCAGCATGACTTTCAGCTGTCGGAAGCTGCAGGCAGCAGTGTAGTACATTACAAAGCACGTGGATTTAGGAGTCAAATTTAATGATTATTTTTGATTGCTTCATCTTCATCCCATCAGTGAGCAAGGGATTCCCAGCCTAGGAGCAGAGAACACCACATGCCATACAGGGTCATGGGAGTTGCCCTGGAGAGAAAAGAATGAACAAGGAAGGCAATCTGGGCAGTAGTAATAAGAGTTGGTGCGGCCCTGGTTCTGGTGAGATGGTGTGATTTGCTTGTTTGAATAACTCCTCAGATGGCAGAGGGATAAACAGAAACTGTTCCTGGTCCTTTGATAAGGGTTTTTTGTTTGTTTTTTTAAGACAGAGTCCCACTCTGTTGCCCTGGGGTTGAGTACTGTGGTGTCATCAAAGCCTCCAGCAACCTCAAACTCCTGGGGTCAAGCAATCCTCTTGCCTCAGCCTCCCAGGTAGCTGAGACTACAGGCGCCTGCCACAATGCCTAGCTAATTTTTTCTATTTTTAGTAGAGATAAGGTCTCACTCTTGCTCAGGCTGTTCTCACACTCCTGAGCTCAAGGGACCCGCCTGACTCAGCCTCCCAGGGTGCTGCTAGGATTACAGGCTTGAGTCACCAAGCCTGGCCAGGAAGGTTGTTTTGATAGGGTGCCTTATTTGGGGGAGCACAATGGGAAGGGAAACGGAGGTTAGGCCATTCGAGGCCCTCTTGATTTTACATAACTTTGGGGAAACAATTTAAGCACTGAGTTTCACATCCTTTTTATTATTTATTCATTCATTTATTTACTTTTTATTGTTGGGGACTCATTGAGGGTACAAAGAACCAAGTTACACTGCTGTCACATCCTTTTTAGATGGGGATAATAGTACTAGACCCACAGAGTCCTTGCTGTGATTGAATAACAAGTTCCAGCACACCGTACACACAGTGCAGTACCTGGTTAAGCAATGGGTCTGTAGTTCAGTCTCTTCATAATCAAAAAAGAAAAGAGATGATCCAGTCAAATCTCCTTGTAAATATGTTAATGTCAGACCTTCCGGCAAACAAACTAATGATATTTGCTAGCAGAAGAGAGCTTATCCATGGAATACTTTCAGAAGGTTAAACCTGATTGTCTAGGATTCCTTATGGTAAACAAACCTGTAATCTGTGGATTTATGTCACATAGATTCTTGGGAGTATGGTGTGGGTTATGTAACCATTTAAGTGTAAATTAAAGATACCTCATGTTTCAGAAGTTTCCTTGTGTGAAGGCTTTGTCACAGCACAAGCACCTAATGACCTCGTGTGTTGATAAACAGACAATATAGGGTCACCAGATATCTTAGGAAAACCTATCACATGACAGATAAAATGCTAACTAAAGAAACCAGAAAAACATTTCTTTTTAAAAAATCTTTAGCCAGGCGTTGTGGCGGGCGCCTGTAGTCCCAGCTACTCGGGAGGCTGAGGCAAGAGAATCGCTTAAGCCCAGGAGTTGGAGGTTGCTGTGAGCTGTGTGAGGCCACGGCACTCTACCTAGGGCCATAAAGTGAGACTCTGTCTCTACAAAAAAAAAAAAAAATCTTTAGATCACTGAATTTACAGTGCAAGGAACATGGAAAATAAAAGCTCCCTAGAAGAGACAAAGCAAGGACATAAAAATTTCAAAACCAATAACATTATTTTCCTCAGGGAGATAAGAGAAGACACTTCTTCAAAGAACTCAAAACACATCTTCCATTTGATTCCACAATCCCATTACTATATATCTACCCAGGGAAAAAAATCATTTTATCATGAAGACTTTTGCATTAAATTGTTTATCACAGCTCAATTTGCAATCACCATGATGTGAATGGAATGGATTAATAAACTGTGGTATATGTATATCATGGAATACTATTCAGCCATCAAGAAAAGATGGAGACTTTACATCTTTTGTATTAACCTAGATGGAGTTGAAACACATTCTTCTTAGTAAAGTACCACAAGAATGGAAAGCAAGTATCCAGCGTACTCAACACTAATATGAAGCCAGTAGACTAATACATGGCCACACAATAGGAAAACTTAGTTCAATTCAATTTGGGGGGGAGGGGAGAAGGAAGGAAGGAGAGGAGTGGAGGGAGGGGGATTGGTGTGCTCCTTAATGGGCACAGTGTAAGTAAGGGTAGATGGCACACCTCCTAGGAGTGGGGCACAACTACAATAGGGATTTTACCTAACAAATGTAAACATTGTAACCTAGTCATTCGTGCCCTTGTATTAATCTGAAATTTATAAAACTTAATCCTTGTATTAATCTGAAATTTAAAAAATTCAACAGATTAGACAACAAAGTTGAGAAAATCTCCCAGAAAGTATAGCAGAAAGATAAAAGAGATTGAAAATAGAGGATAAAAAATAAGAAAATTAGAAAATTATTCCAGGAAATTCAATATGTTAAAAGTAGGAAATAAAAAAAATTGAAAAGAAGGAAAAAAATCATCAAATAAATAATACACACATAAGAAAATTTCCCAGAACTACACAATATGACAGCTTGTTTGAAATTATAAATTATGCTTGCATCGTAATTTATTCAACAATTCAAGAAATCTCTTGAAATTGAATTTACAATACCCTTTAAATAATGTCAGATGTTTCTTCTTTGACAGAATGAGCTTCCAAAAGATTTATTTTGACTTCATGTATTGGATAAAAAAAATTGGATCATTGGAGTTAACTGATGTTCTGTTTTAAAGTATCTGATAATACTGTGTGAAACTGGCTTCATGTAACTATTTGTGCAACCGACATATATGCACAAGGAAAAAGTGAATGAAATCAATTTAGAAGATAAGCCATCTGATTTAATTGAAAGTCATGTTTCAGCCAGGCAAGGTGGCTCATCCCTATAATTCTAGCACTTTGGGAGGCTAAGACTGATGGAGTTTGAGCTCAGGAGTTCAAGACCAGCCTAAGCAAGAACAAGATGGTATGTGAATGCTCTGCACATATAAAAAGGCAGGAGAACCCTCATAGTACCCTTGTAAGATGCACCATTGAAGGCTTATTCTTAAAATAACTGCCCACTTTTGAAAGCTTGCTGATCCTTTTTCAGCAGATTCATATATTCTGATGTTCATGTTGTCCCTCAGTTCCATGATGGGTGGTAAACGTTGACCCATCTCTACTAAAAAGAGAAAATTAGGCAAACATCATGGTACTTGCCTGTAGTCCCAGCTACTCAAGAGACTGAAGCAAGAGGATCACTTGAGCCCACGTGTTTGAGGTTGCTGGGAGATATGATGCCACGGCACTTTACCCTGGGGCAACAGTGTGATTCTACCTCAAAAAAAAAGTCATGTTTCACAGAATGGTATGTGAATGCTCTGCACATATAAAAAGACAGGAGAACCCTCATAGTTGACCACCTCCCTACATCGACCACCTTGTTATGTTGACCTAATTTTCATAGACTGGACATGCACACCATATACACGTCAGTATACTAGGCCTAGTTCCTTATGTTGACCACCTCCATATGTTGACCAGTTTGTTACAAACCCTTTGGTGGTCAACTTACAGAAGTCTACTGTGTTGTCTTGAAGGCTTATTCTTTTTTTTTAATTTATTTATTATTGAATCATAGCTGTGTACATTAATGCAATCATGGGGCACCATACACTGGTTTATAGACCATTTGACATACTTTCATCACACTGGTTAACATAGCCTTCCTGGCATTTTCTTAGTTATTGTGTTAAGACATTTATATTCTACATTTAGTAAGTTTCACATGTACCCTTGTAAGATGCACCATTGAAGGCTTATTCTTAAAATAACTGCCCACTTTTGAAAGCTTGCTGATCCTTTTTCAGCAGATTCATATATTCTGATGTTCATGTTGTCCCTCAGTTCCATGATGGATGGTAAATGTTGACAAATATTTTGAACAATATATATGTTCAGTATTAACAATTTTGAGAAGTGGAAATAGAGTACTTCCTTTCTTAAACTTACTGATATCATAAGGATTTATTATAAAATAAAAAGAGTTACTAAACAATAAAGTAAACAACTAAACATTTGTAGATTCACATGTATGACACTTGATCACTCTCTGTAATAGGAGCATTCAAACTACACACTAATGGCTCCAGTTTAGGATTCCTTAATCTCTATTCTCCATACACATTTTACTAAACCTGACCAATAGTGTCTCACATTTCCTCCTGCATTTTAAAGGCCACCAAAAACTTCTAATAGACTGAGTGGCTGGTCAGGACTTTGGATATTCTTTCATCATGACCAGAGACCAAAGGAGTGAGCTCTCCCCAGCTACTTGTGTCAGTGTGCACTTGATTTATATCATTAATAATTCTTCATACTGTCCTAGAATGGAGAAGTTAGTTACATTGCACCAGAAAAAGGGAAAATAAGATGAGTTTTTGGTTATTGTTAATGTGTAATCATGTTTTTAAGGGAGAACTACACATAGACCTCACATATTACTACAAAGTCAGAAGAGTTTGGAAAATAGTAGTTGCTTATCTTCAACTTAATGAGACATTGATTCTACTTATAGCTGTTGTTCCAGATGTATTGTCATGACTAGAATATATCAACACAGTCTCTGGCACCTGTCATGTAGCTATTGACCCAGTAAATACTTTATCTTTAATTCCATCAGCAAAGATAATTGGAAACAGTTTGCTTTCACCTAACAAGGATAACAGCATACTTTCACTATCTTATCTCAGGGCTGTATCTAGAGACAATTTGCTACCCAGGTATTACCAACATAAATAAAAGATACAATGTTTTTGAAACCATGAGCTTACAGTTTTGAAAGCAGTCCAGAGCAAGCAGGAGCTCTGCACCATTCAGGCTGCAGTGTAAGCTGCCTTGCCACTTTGGCCTCATATTATAAAAGACACAATATTTTCAAGTATCTGTGGCAGATAGGAATGTCTTAAGAAGCACTCGTGCAAACCAAATAGAATTTCAGCACAGACTCCTAGAATTTTAGAGTATAGTCAACTGTCCTCCATCTGATAAGCAGTTCTATCTTGCTCCGGGTCTTGGTAGAGACTGACCACTTGACCACAACATACTACACAAGTATAAGACCTTAGTTGGTTTCATGAATGGGGTATTTTGAATCATAAAGCAGAATTCTGCTCTTAAGTGAAAATAGTATATACAAGAGTAGACTTGGGAGGAACGTGTAAATTACATGAGCAGGTGACTCAGACTCCTCTGGCCTTTGCTTCTGCTGCTTTACTTATCTCTCCCTCACACCACACCTATGACCTCATGGGGAGTTTTAATTAACAGAGGAGGAAAATCTTGAGTCTGCTTTACACTTGGGTGTCCATGGTATGGCGTTAGTCTCATAGTGCTGTAACACCAGAAAACAGTCGTGGGACAAAAAGTCAAATATTACATGACTCCACTTACACGGAGTACATAGAAAAGTCAAATACATAGAGGCAGAAAGCAGATCAGTGGTCACTAGGGGCTGGAGGGAGAAGGGACTACGGAATGTTATTTAATGAGTGCAGAGTTTCAGTTTGAGAAGATGAAAAAGTTCTGGAAATAGTGGTGATGATTGTACAACAATGTGACAACGCCCGGCTATTTTTTTGTTGCAGTTGTCATTGTTGTTTAGCAGGTCTGGGCTGGGCTCGAACCCACTAGCCTTCGGTGTATATGGCTGGCTCCCTACCCATTGAGCTATGGGCACCGCTAACAATATGAATCTTCTTAATGCCATAAATGTATATACTTAGGGATGGTTGAAATGATAAATTTTTATGTGTATTTTATCACAATACAATTTGTTAATTAAAAAATGAAAGCAGGGCGGTGCCTGTGGCTCAAAGGAGTAGGGTGCTGGTCCCATATGCCCGAGGTGGTGGGTTCAAACCCAGCCCTGGCGAAAAACTGCAAAAATAATAATAATAAAAACAGTAGCAAGAGACAATCCTCCCAATGGGTAGGACTTTTATTTACCATTTGTGGCTCTTCACTGTTTTGTGGGAAATGACTAATGTTTGTTCAGTGACTTGAAAAGTTCAAGACTGGCAAGATTGATAGCAAGAATATCAGCATGGGTCTCTTGGAATGGGCACAACCTGTGAAGACACAGCAGCCTGCACCCACCAGAGGTGTTTAATGAGAAGTTACTTGCAGGTGTGCAAGATGAGCAAGATGACCCATTCTGTTGTTTTCACCACAGATTTCGTTTTGTCCCTTCTTGAACTTCATATAATCTGAATGCTGTTGTGTAAGGCTTCTTTCATGCAGTATATATTTCTGACATTCATTCATGTGGTTGAGTAGTTCATTCAGTAGTTCATTCCTTTTATCATTCTATAGTATGCGTGTTCCATTCTGTCACTATGACAGAGTTTCTTTTTCATTAATCCATCAATGGCTTTTGAGTTGTTTCTGGTTTTTGATTATTGTGAATAAAACTGCTGTGAACATGTGTGCACAAATCTTTTTGTAGACATAAGTTTTTATTTCTTTTGGATATATATATAGGAGAAAAATTTGGGGTCTTAAAGCATGTTTAACTTTATATGAAACAGCCAATTTTCTAAAGCAGTTGTAGCAGTGGGCATGATGGCTCACACCTGTAATTCCAGCACTTTGGGAGGCCCAGGTGGGAGGGTAGTTTGAGGTTAGGACACCAGCCTGGTCAACATAATGAGACCTCATCTGTACAAAAAAAAAAAGCTGGGTGTGGTGGCAGGTGCCTACAGTCCTAGTTATTTGGCAGGCTGAGGCAGGAGGATCACTTGAGCCCAGAATTTGCAGCCTGCAGTGAATTGTGATTGCACCACTACATTCCAGCCCAAGTGAAAGAGAGACCCTGTCTCAAAAAAAATTTTTTTTTGTTTTTTTGTTTCAAAATAATAAAGCAGTTGTAACAATTAAATTATTGCCAGTCCTCCAAATTAGGACAGGCCAAGATTGATCTGAATAAAGATTAAGATAACCTTTCAAATGTCATTTGGTAGCCAGGCATTGTGGTGGGCACCAGTAGTCCCAGCTACTTGGGAGGCTGAGGCAAGAGAATCACATAAGCCCAAGAGTTTGAGGTTACTATGAGCTGTGATGCCATGGCACTCTACCGAAGGCAATATAGTGAGACTCTATCTCTAAATAAATAAATAAAATGTCATTTGGATTAGGTAGTAATATTCAATTGGATGTTCTAAACGTGTTATTAAGTTTCTATGGTTGCCACAGGTGTCTTCTGACCCCTTCCCTCCATTCCGAGCAGCAGCCAGGTTTTAAAATGGTCCCTCCAGCCTAGACACATGAAGTCTCACTCCTTAGGTTATTAGCAAGGAGGTGGATAAGTAAATTCACTTACACTTATGTGTGAATGATCATCAGGCTTCCTTGCATTTAATACTTTGGAGTATTAATATATATATTTTTTGGCAGTGCAGGTTTTTAATATACATATACGTAGAATATATATGTACACACAGCACAGTTGGGGTGGGGAGAGGCATCTTGGACAGGCAGGAGGCTGGGGTCACTCACTGTACTCTAGTGGTTTGGCTAGGAGGCATCCACAAGCCCAAGGAGCAGGGTATTGAGTGAGAAGGGTTACTAAGTCCTCTCCCGGATTGAATTGTGGTGGGGATCGGTGCAAAGGAAAACACCGCAGTTAACTTCACTTCTTTCTGGCTCAGGGTGTACTAGACCAAGAACAGAGGGAAAGACCCTGCAGGTGGGGTCAGGATTGGGGTTAAAACCTAAGGATCTCATCCCTGTTTCCCCTAGGTTCAGAGTCAGTATATGCAACAGTCTGAGTAATAAAGGAATGGAAAAGGGTATCCCCCCTCTCTGCCCTCATCCACCTCAGGCTCAGTGATGCATGTTCCCAGCATAGTCTCTCCAGAGCACAAGTGGGTGGGGCATCTACTGCTGGCTGCTCCAAGGGGTTTGATCTTAGGGACCAGGAAGATCCCTCATACCCATCCTAGGCCCATGAGAGGGGAGCGGAAAGGAACCTGCTGGCATCTAAGCCCTTCAAGCTGAGGGTCAGTGAGAAATTGGACTCTTCAGTCAGTTCATTTGAGGGCACAACACTGAACTCTGGCTTTTCTTTGCTGCTTCCAGGTGGGGGTTGGGTAGCCTCTTCACCTTCCCTCCCTATTTTTTCTTTGATCCACCTACCTCCTCATTTCACCCCCACCTCACCTCCTCAGTATAGGAAAATGTAGGTCCTTTCTACTTCCGTACCTTAAAGATGCTGGAGAGTAGGAGGAAAGTGCTGATTTCTATTTGCATAGAAGTCGCCCTCCTCCTGTCCTCCTAGAGTGGGGCACTAAGCCCCTCCAGCCCCTGACCCCCATCCCCTCATAGGGAGGAACAAGATGAGCTAGACATATAGACATAACAGCCAGAGCATGCACACGGTAAGGGGCTATGACCAGGTTAGTAAATGGGTAGATGGGGGAGAGGCTTGCCCCCTCTTCTGAAGGATGGAGGGAAGGGACTGGTCTGATGAAGGTCCAACCTTCCTCCTCTTCCTCCACCTTGCTCAGGCCTTCTTCCGTGGGGGAGCCAATTGCATGATCTCTTCCTCAGAGCGCTGTCGGATAATATCTGGGAGCAAAAAGGGATGTGTCCAGGGATAGAAGTTGGGGGAGATGCCAGGTAGGCCCATTGAGCATCAGCCTTCACTCTCCCCAAATTCAAGGATAACCGATTGGAGCGGGCAGAGGTTCTGCTGTATTAAAGGCACGCCCTCTTACCTTTGTCCTTCTCAGCACTGGGAATACGGGTTAGCTTGGTGTCTAGCTCATCCTCCTCAGAGACCTTCAGCACACGGGTTCTGTAGTCAACCACCATAGTGAGCAGGTCCGGACGGCGGGAGATCTCAAAGATGTGCTCAAAGTAGGAAAGGATGTCTTTGTCCAGCTTGTTGTGGCTCTCCAGGAAGCTAAACCAGGCAGTGCCAGTAGTGATCTCCTCACTCTTTTCACTGGGAATGTCCTCCTTGCAAGCCGACTTGAGCTGCTCCAGATCTTCAAGGGTGATGTTGTTGGTCAGGTCCCGCCTAGGGAGCTGAGCGCTCAGGGCGCGGGCGATCCCGGTTCCCGAGTAGCGTCCGGAGCCTCCTCCTCGGCTCCCGCCGCCGCCGCCTCTTCCCCGGAGTATTAATATTTTAAATGCAAGGTTTAAGGACCCAAAGGAATGAATCACTAATAGTAGCCTTATAGTTAATGGGAAGAAGTGAAGAGAGATCTTTTCAATGCACTTCGAAAATAAATGCGAGCTGAACAATGACACCTGCGGTGAATCAAGAGCGGTCAGATAGCAATTCCTACTATGAAAAGAAAGTAAATTCTTTCAAAGTCTGCGTCCTAGTTCAAAAAATGGGGGCAATCACTGTTCATTTTAGCACCTAGCATTTATTGAATCTTAAATGTCTAAGTGTGAATATTTTGGACAGATGGCAGTCTCATTCAGGGCCTAGCACCGGGGTAGGCACTGAATACATGTCTGTTGACCCCTACGTGAAAACAGAGGGATTTGTAAACTCTAGGTGACACTAGAGCGCCCATGATAACAATACCCATCTTCACTTCTCTACCTGGGAAGAAAGTAGATCTTCCTTTCTTCCTGTGTAAAGACAGGTTAGTGGGTGATCTGTAGGAAAGAATAGATTTAGGGCAGAGACCCCACGCTGCAGAATTCCTCAGGACAATTTATTTAGAGTAGATTCCCAGACCATACTGATAGAATCCGAACAACGTCAGGACCTTTTGAGATCAGAGCACCCTGATTTGGGAGGTGGGTGACAAGCCTACAGGGGCCTTTGCTGTTCTTTGAGAAATACTAGGGTGTACCAGGAAATGTCGTGAAGGAATCCTTCCAGAAGATGCCATTTCTGAGGGTCTTTAATGCCTCACTTTTAGAAAAGAGGAATCTCTTTATTCCAGGCATTTCATACCTTACCGTGAGGTTGGTAAGTTAGATTGTTCCTCTTTTTCATTAAAACAAAGCAAAACCCAAAAAGCTCCTCCTCCGTAGGAAGATGCCAGCTGTAAAGTAAAGCGGTAGAGGACAGAGTTGGGCACACGTTTTCTAACGGTCCTGCCGGCGGAGCTCGGCCTCTCAGACTGCGTCACCCTCTCGCCAAGAGTCCCCCAGGCAGGCGGGGGTTCCTCGCAGCCGGCTCTCCGCCCTCCCCACCTCCCCTCGCCCTCGGCCCGCTGCTCCCGCGGAACGCGTGCTCCAGTGCAGCCCTTTTTGGCACCGAGTCTTCCAGGTGCCCAGAGAGAAGGCGGAGCCGGGTTGCAGCCGCCTCTCCGGCGCCACGGAGAAGACCCCCCCCCACCGGGAGTTTGGCGGCCCCAGCGCTCCAGCTCTGCCGTCCCAAGCCTCGTCTGGCTTTCGGCGTTTCTCCCTCTCGGCGCTCGGGGCGCGAAGTCCGCAATTGGAAAGCACAGCGCAGAGCGCAGCGCCGGGTGTACTGGCCCCGGCAACCCGGTGTTCAGCTGAGCACTCACCGAGCCCGCCTATCCGCGGACATCGGGACCATGATTGTCGAAAGACCTGGCCCGCGTGTCCGGTTGCACAGCCCTGTGTTCGGGGTCTGGGCGGCAACGCTTCTCCTGCTGGGTCTACCGCGCCTCTCCGTGCGGGCGGATGGTGAGTGTTCTGGAGGTGTGGGGTCAGGGTGGAGCGTGCGGCGGGCGGGGAAGGCGCAGTTTGCCCGGGCTGTTCCCTCGGACAGGCGGGACAGGCGGCCAGCCCGGGAGGAACGAGCGGGAGGTGGGCCTGCGACACAGCATCCCTCTCCGGACCCACCGAGGCTTCGCGTGCCTCCGCGCCCACACGGTCTGGGCACCTGGAACCTCCCTTAACGCCGAGCGCGCCCTGGAGCAAGCCTGAGCGTTGGTCCCGCAGTCCCGCCGCTAGCTTTCCCAAGGTCTCCAAGAAAGTTTTCACATGAAATCATGTCTCAGGTGCCCTAGAACCTCCTCTGCTGAGAGGTTATTTTCCACCATCTCTCAATTTCTCAACGTCTATTAAATGTGCTCCTGAAGACAACGTCGATAGTTAGATATTTTGGCTTGGTCCAGGAAAATCTGGAACGATGGGTGGGAATCAGCTCGACTAAGGGAAAGAAGAATGTCCTGAGTACAAGGACTCGCAGAGGCTACCGAGTAGCAGGGAAAATGGGACAAATGATATAAAACTAGGTGCCAGGAGGCGAGATTGTAAGGGAGGTGTCGAGAAATAGGTAGGGGCTGATGATTGTAGGTTCTCTGAGAACTGGTCCTCTTTTGGTTTTTCTTTTTCTCAACCTGAATTCTTTTAAAACTCCCTCGAATTACCCGGCATGGGAGCTCTGTATCAATTCCATTTTGAAAAGCTAATTCAGCGATGTTTTGATTTTTGAACAAAACCCTACTGACTTGGTGCAGGAGAAGCTTAAAACCAGCACTTCTCACACCCCTAAGAGGTTTCTAGTAAATCCAAGCTTAGAACCCATTAAACTGGTGAAGAAGAATCCTCAGCTGATTTAGTATGCTTTATATATTTTAAAATGTCATTCTTGTTTAGTAAACAATATTGGATGAAACTAATAACAGAAGACATGACAAAAAGAAGCATGGTGGTTAAGGAAAGGGGAAAACCAAGGGGGAAAAGCCTCCTGGTATTCTCTTAGAGTTTTTAGTACTCTCTGTTTTTAAGTGCGGACTTGAAGAGCTGTTTGCTCTTAATTAAAGATGAACATCTTCTTTTTATCCTCAGAGAGAGTGTTAGACACAAAATATTTTAACTTTGAAAGTTTTTATTACCCAAAGTGAGAGAGAATTCACACAAAACTTACCATTTTAAGCTGTACAATCCAATGGATTTTAGTATATTCATTATGTTGTGCAAACTGTGGTTGTGCATCTAATTTCAGAACATTTCCATCACCCCACCCCACCCCCGAAGAAAGCCCATAGCTATTGGCAGTCAATCCACTGGTAATTCTTTATTGTAATTTTTTTTTGCCTGACATCGAGTCATGAAAATTAAGCTGATTTTAAAGAATGCAAGTAGAATAAATTGGAGCTAGTATTAACTTTTGATCAATGTGTACTGTCATAGCCATTTTAATTCCTTTGAAAGAAATATCTTTGCAATCCATGAGGCTTTAGAGTTTTACCCCATTATCACTGCTTTAGTGGAATGCCATCTGCATAAGGATCAATAGTTTGTGCCTATCTAGCTTGATACAGGTTATGGAAAGTTAAAGCAGAACTGTCACTGGACAGAAAGAAAGTCAGGACATCAGAGCACGTGATCCCATTCTGTGATTGTTGGAAATGCTTCCTTTTCTTCACCCAAACTCCCCAACAGAGAATTGTAGGTTCCTTTCAAGAAACTCCATTTGCTGAGCTCCAACTTTTACAATGGGGCCAGGAAGAATTATAGGCTGTATTATGAAAGGATTTTTTTCTTTACTAACTGCTTAACTACCAACATGTCCCATATTTGGTTATTTGTGTATAACAGTGATGGTAGGAAGAAGAAGAAATGTTCAGCTGAACCATGACACATTACAGATATTTGGGGGGTTTTGTTTGTTTGTTTTTGTTTCTGAGACAGAGTCTCACTTTGTCACCCTTGGTAGTAGGTAGTGCCATGGCGTCACTGCTCACAGCAACCTCAAATTGCTGGGCTTAAGCGATTCTCTTGCCTTACCCTCCCAAATAGCCGGGACTGTAGGCGCCCACCAGAATGCCCGGCTATTTTTTTATTTTTATTTTTTTAGAGACAGGAGGGAGTCTCACTCTGGCTCAGGCTGGTCTTGAACTTATGAGATTAGGCAATTCACCGGCCTCAGCCTCCCAAAGTGCTGGGATTACAGGCGTGAGCCACCGTGCCTGGCTCATTACAAATATTTGAAGAGAGATTTAGGGAGAAACTATTTCCAAAAATGAAATCAGTGAGAAAAATTGAAATGGAAAACATTTAGTTTACATTTGACTAATTAGATAAACATTTCATACATAAAGGACACTTGCTAGTACACTTTTAAATACTTTTGAAATGGAAAAATCTTTGCATTAACTGAATGCAAAGGAACTGTGTTTAGGTAGTAATTACAGGGAAAGACTCATTAATTCAATATATATTTATTATTTACTATATACTACATAATAGTATACTATATACTATTTATTATTTACTATATAGTTACTATATATTCATTGTCCTTGCTGATGAAGATAGAATGATAATGGTCCTTTCTACAAGGGAGCTTAAAATCCATTTCAGAAGAGTGCCATTAAACAAGTAATTAAATAAATGAAATGTGAAAAGGCAACTTTGATAACTGATAGGATTAAAGCACAGAAGGTGCTCTGAGAGCATATACTAGGAGATTTTGACTTGACGTTGGGGGATGTGAAAGATGAGTAAGAATTAAGTGGGCAACGAAAGGGAAGAAAGAGTGTCCTGGGCAGAGAATCTGTGAACGGCAGGGAGAATAGAAGATGTGGCAGAAGTGGTTCGAGAAGATGCTGGAGAAAGGGGTAGGAGGGTGATGATGTGGGGCCTCATAGATCAAATTTTATTTTAATCCAAAAAAAGGAAAGAAGGGCGGCACCTGTGGCTCAAGGAGTAGGGCACTGGCCCCATATGCCGGAGGTGGCGGGTTCAAACCCAGCCCCGGCCAAAAACTGCAAATAAATAAATAAACAAAAAATGACAAAAAAGGAAAGAAAGCTATTGAATGGTTTCAAGTTGTAGAGTCCTGAGCAGATTTTCATTTTGAAAAGATCACCCTGATTGTGATACCAGGAGAATAGATGGAACCAGGGCAAGACTGAATGTAGGATACTATTTCAGTTGTCCAGATAAGAGAGAGAGATGGGTGAGATGAATGGAAAATACATGGACTGAGAGTAAAAATGTGCTGTCTGTGTAAGACAGTCGTTGAAACCACATATGTAGATGGGATCCTAAGGAAAGATTTTACAATAAGAAGAAAAGACCTAGGACTGAGTCTGCAGTGAGGGACATAGATTTAGGATTATTGAACATATGTTCATGCAGTATATTGGCCTATAACTTTCATTTCTTGCAATAGTCTTGTCAGATGTTGGTGTCAAAGTTATGATGGTTCCTAAAATGAATTGGAAAGTTGTTTCCTCTCTTATTCTCTGAAGAGGTTTCTGTAAGATGAGGCTTTTGATTTTTTTAACGGTAAGGTCATCTGCGTTTAGTGGTTTTCTTGTGGGTAGATTTTAAATAATGAAATTAAATAGTTTCTTAAAAGAACATTCAGAATTTAAAATTTATTTTGTGTCAATATCGATAAGTTTTGTTTTTTAAGAAATCTGCCCACTTAATCTAAATTATCAAATATTCTGACATATATAACGTAATACTCTCTAATTATTATTTCAAGTCCGTGGGATCTGTAGTGATGTTCCTTTTCATTCTACTTTTTTTGTGTGTGTATGTGTGGTTTTTGGCTGGGGCTGGGTTTGAACCCGCCACCTCTGGCATATGGGACCGGCGCCCTACTCCTTGAGCCACAGGCGCCACCCCTTTTCATTCTACTTATTGGTGATTTGTATTTTCTTTCTTTTAGGGATTTTTCAGTTTTATTATTATCTGAAAGAAAAGCAACTTTTGGCTTTATTTTCTCTATTACATCCCTACATTTTATTGATTTCTGCTCTATCTTTATTATTTTCTTGTACTTCTTTAGAAACTTTGATTTTGTGTTGTTGTTTTTTTTTAGGTTTTTGAGATAGAAACTTATATCATTGATTTTCAACCATAACTCTTTTGTAATATGACCCTCTAAGTCTATCCATTTCCCTGTAGTTTGTAGTTTCTCCCCAAATTTTTGTACCTTGAATCAAAATGTTTCAGTGGTGCGTTCTTCTTGGAACATGATTTACTTAGAAGTATATTTTATAGGCTGGGCACAGTGACTCACACCTATAATCCCAGAACTCTCAGAGGCCAAGGTGGGAGGATTACTTCAGGCCAGGAGTTCAAGACCAGCTAAGCAAGAGCAAGACCCCGTCTTTACAAAAAATAGAAAAATTAGCTGAGCATGGTGGTGTGTGCCTGTAATCCCAGCTACTCAGAAGGCTGAGGTAGGAGGATCACTTGAACCTAGAAATTTAAGGGCGTGGTAAGCTTTGATGATGCCATTGCACTCTGGCATAGGCCTTACAGCAAGACACTGTATAAAAAATAAGAATTACATTTTATTATTTCCATTTTCCTCATTATTACTTTGTTATTGAGAGGTAGTGTAGCAGTACTTAAGATCACTGACAAGGAGCCAAACTGTCTGGTTTTGCATCTCAGTTGCATGATCTTGGACAACTATTAATTATTAATTAACTATAAAATGGGAATAATAGTAATGCCTATATCATAGAGTTTTTGTAAGGATTAATATAATGAGTGTTTGTAAAGAAATGTGAACATCTGGCATACAGTTGTATGATAAATAAATGACTTGAGTTTATGTGGAAGGAAGGGAGGAAGGGAGGGAAGAAGCGGTTTTAATTAGCATGTCTATCACTCCCAATGAGACTGACTATCTCTTCATATTTTTTGTGGCCATTGAGCTTTCTTTCTTCTGTACAATATTTGTTCAAGACTTTTAACCCAATTGTCTATTGGATTCTTTTTTATTAATTGGTAAGATTTCTTTAAATGTTACAGATGCGTGTCCTTTGTTGATTGTTATTTTGCAAATATCATCTTCCAATTATAACCTAAAGAAATGTTTTACTAGTCCCAAGTCATGAAAATACCCTATTATAAATTGCTTATACTTATTTTTTTTAATTTTTAATTTTTTATTTCAACTTCCTTGTTCATTCTTCTTCGTTTGAAGTACTCTTTTTTGTTGTTCATTTTCTTCTTCCTCTGGCGATGTTCTTGATGTTAGTAGAGATGGGGTCTTACTCTGGCTCACCGCTGTTCATACTGGTCTCGAACCTCTGAGCTCAGGCAATCCACCCGCCTCGGCCTCCCACAGTGCTGGGACGACAGGCGTGAGCCACCACGGCTGGCCAAATTGCTTATACTTTTGCTTTCATAGTTAGGTCCTTTAATCCACCTGGAACTGATTTTTGTGGATGGGATGAGATAGGATCCTGGGTGGTCTAAAAAACATGCTTTGCATGTTTTTGGTCTTTTCAGATTGTTTTTGAGATTTGCATTATAGCTAAGTGATCAATTTTACAAATGTTCTGTGCAAGCCCAAAATGAATATGTATTTTGTAGTTTGGTGTTGTGCAGTACTGTACATAGGTCCCTACATCAAGAGTGTTACTTTTGGTGCTTAAATCTTCTACATTGTTTCTGATTCTTTGCTGCTTTATCAATTACTGAAAGGGACAGTAGTTAAAAATTTCCAGGAGGATTATGAATCCCTGTCTTCTTATAGTTTTGTTGGTATTAAGTTTGTGTAAGTCAAATATGGGGCCACCAGACACCTACATATATGTTTATTTGAAAAAAAAATTTTTTTCTTTTGGCTGGGGCCAAGTTTTAACCCGCCACCTCTGGTATATGGGGCCGGCACCCTAATCCTTGAGCCACAGGTGCCACCCTTTTTTGCATTTTTATTATAACTTTTGGTTTCAAAATCAGGGGATTATTGTATTTATTTTAATAATTTTGCAAGTACATGACAGTTGTATCTTACACTAATAAAATTGATACTCTATGGAAATCTTGCTGACAGAAGGAAGTGAAGTGTCTCTTCTAACTGGGTTTTTTCTCTTCTGCCTTTATCTTAAACTTCAAAGGTCCACCTACAGAATTGCTTCATCCCTCCAGGAGGCTGCTGGGGACTGCAGCGCTGGCTCCTGCACCATGGTTTTCTTGCCTAGAGCTCTCTTTTGCTTTCAGCCTGGGCTTCCACTTTTGCCTGAATTCATGTTCCCATTCCCTCATCTATAAAAAGTTCTTTAAGGTCCACTACATGCCCGTATATTAAGCCGGTGTGTACCAGACATGGTCCTTACTGTCTTGTTCAGCAGGAGAGAAGCATGGCAGACACCATTGAATTCATTGTGGGAAGGGCCTAAGTCAAGGGACAGAGAGAAAACAAGCAACCTGCTATGTAGGGGGTCACCCAGGTCTGGGGTAGAGGGCAGAAGAAGACAGAACTGAGGCCTCAATCAGTACCTTGGGCACCAAGTAACCCAACTCAGGGAAACCTATGTCACTGATCTTTGCCACACATTTGTAAAACACCTTTTTTTTTTTTTTGAGACAAAGTCTTACTTTGTTGCACTAGGTAGAGTGCCGTGCTGACAAGCTCACAGCAACCTCAAACTCTCAGACTCAAGCAATGCTCTTGCCTCAGTCTCCCGAGTAGCTAGGCCTACAGGAGCCTACCACAACACCAGCTAGTTTTTCTACTTTTAGTGGAGATGGGATCTCGCTCTTGAACTGAGGTGATCCATTTGCCTGGGCCTCCCAGAGTGCTAGGATCACAGGCATGAGCTTCAGCACCCCAGCCTGTAAAACACCTATCTGAAAGAAAGATTTAAAGGGCTTATCCAGATAAACATGCCATAGCAGATGTTCGTTATTATTTTTTAAGAAGATAAGAGCAAAAAAATGGATGAAAACATTAGTATAATTATCATCACTTGGTCCCAGGGATGGTGCACAATGGGGGTAGTTGCTGCACTTGGGTCTTCAGGGAAGGAAGAAGCTACATTTCTGTTTTTTTTTTTTTTGCAGTTTTTGGCCCGGGTTGGGTTTTGAACCCACCACCTCCAGCATATGGGATCAGTGCCTACTCCTTTAAGCCACAGGTGCTGCCTCGAAGCTACATTTCTGACTAGACTGGTGTCTGGCAGAGGGTGAGTCTGCTGAGACTAAATTCCCATGGATCCTGGAGTACACACATGTCTATATTTGTCCCCACACAGGGAAGCTGTTTGTGCTGGAATCTCAGAATGGCTCTCAGGGTCTGGAACTGGAGGCCGCTCGGCTGTCCTGCAAGAGCAGGGGTGCTCACCTGGTGTCTGCTGAAGAGCTGCGGAGGGTGGTCCAGGACTGTGCCTTCGCTGTGTGTACTACAGGCTGGCTGGCAGACGGCACCCTTGGGTAAGTCAGGAGCTCTTCTTGGTGAAGCTCTTCTCTCCAACCCACCCTGACTGCCCCACCAAGGCTGATGTGGGGCTCAAAACTTGTTCTGTTGAGACACCGGGATAGGCAAAGTACAGTGGGCAGTGGCTCCCAGGGCCTTCTTGCTTTGAGTTTTCATACAAAATCATTTTTTGGAGTTCTGTCACGATCTTTTTCCCTCCTTACTTTGTTATTTTTAATTTTCTCTTTAAGTTACAAAAATAATACATACTCATTGTAAAAATTCCAGTTAGTACAGGCATACAAAACACAAAGTAAGTTTCTCTTCTTCTCTACTTAGAGATAATGACGGTTAACTGGTGTACATTCCATATTTCCTTTTTTTCTGTGAATAATCGTCTGCATGTATATCTGTAGGAACATGGTATAGAAATTTGGGGGGCGGCGCCTATGGCTCAGTCAGTAAGGTGCCGGCCCCATATACTGAGGGTGGCGGGTTCAAACCCGGCCCCGGCCAAACTGCAACCAAAAAATAGCCGGGCATTGTGGCGGCTGTAGTCCCAGCTACTTGGGAGGCTGAGGCAAGAGAATCGCTTAAGCCCATGAGTTGGAGGTTGCCGTGAGCTGTGTGAGGCCACGGCACTCTACCGAGGGCCATAAAGTGAAACTCTGTCTCTACAAAAAAAAAAAAAAAAAGAAATTTTAAAATATGGCCACGAATTCTTTCATGCTGCTCCTGTCAAGAGGTGTGCTATGAGTCCCCTTCCTTTGAATCAGGGACAGCGTGATGTTGCCTTTACTGATAGGACATAGCAGGAGTGAGACTACGTGACTTCTGAGATTGGGCTGGAAAAATCCATGCAGCTTCCATGTGGGATTCTGAGGCCAACCACGTTAATAGCCTTGTGATGCCATGTGAAGTCTGACTATGCTGAGATGGCCATGCTGTAAGGAAGGTCAGGCCACATGAAGATGGTTCATGTAGGGCTCTTACCAATAGCCCTGACCAGAGTCCTAGCCAAGCCAGTTTAATAGCCGAAAACGGGAGTGAAGATGCCTTCAGATGCCCCAGCTATTGTCACCAGATTGTGAGTCTTGCTTCTTCAGGCCCTAGACATTATACAGTAGAGGCAAGCCATTCCCACTGTTCCTGTCTAAGTTTCTGACCAATTAGAGAAGTAATTCTAGAGCTAGGAGAGAACTTGCCAACAATGCTGGTACTTCCTGCTTTGGTTGTACTCAGGGAGGCAGGGGCCATTCCACTGTCTCCTTCATGCCGCAGGATTGTGAAAGAATGAAACAAGCTCTAAGAACTAGGTTGGTAGATGCTGACCCTGAAGCTGGCTGGCTGGCAGATGGCCATGGAAGACAGCCGCAGCCATGTTGACTCTTGTCTTCAGATATGCCAAGTGTGAAGACAGCAACTGAATAAAGGGGACAACTGAGGTTAAAACAGAGTCTTTTTAGCAAATCTAGAATTATGGTCCTCTCTGCCTTATATTTGATATCCATGCTCTTGAATAGACAAAATATGCCCTGGGCATGCACATTCTCATAATGTAGTAAAGTAGTAATATTTTTCATAACTCTGTTAATGTAATTTCATTAGATAACCAGGATATTCAGAGATTCTGAAGAGCTGCCTAGAACTAGGCTTGCGTCTCCCAGCCATTACAAGTCAGAACTGAGTCATTGGTAAGATCCATCTTCTGTGGGTTTGCTGTAAGGTGTTGAGACATATTAGTGGTCTCTGCATGCTGAGATATTTCTTTATAAAGAAAACATACTTGCTATACTTACTAGATAACATATTAAAAATAGGCTTTCTGTCCTTTCATTTTAATATTTCTGGAATCAGAAAGTATCTGACCATTAATATATACACTTCACTGCATATCTTTCCTACATGGCTTCCCTCACTCCTCATATACACACTAAAAAGCAATTATTAAATGCCTGGTGCGTTTCGTAATTGATGGCATAGTAGACCTATAGCAGATCTTATCTGTATCTCTATGAACTTATGTTAAACACACACATAAATTCAGATAAGGCTGAAGGTCTAGAGGGATGAATTCAGAGTTTGGCGTCACTTGTCTCCTGGGAACTTTTGTAAATTCCATAAGGGGTGGCTGGAAAGCTGAGTAATAAATGTGATAGCCTCATGGGACTAGGAGGATAGAGAATTGAGTTCAACTTGTGTGTAGGAGTGGGCCTGTTGAGTCCTTTTGCTTTGGGTTGGGTCCTTGCAGAGCTGTATCCCAGAAGTAGGAGTAAACAGGACATAGAACATGCACAGAAAACTGGGTGCAGGCCCTCCTTAGGAGCAGCAGAATACCTTCAAATCCTCTGTAGCCATGAATGTGGCTTTTCCTCCTCTTTTTAGGAAATAATATTGTCCAAGGCCTCAATTTATTTCAGGAAAAATTTTAGCCAATGCAGAATTTCTCACACAATATAACATAACTAGTCACATGAGGCGATAAGGCAAGAAGAATAAATTCAAGAGAAACAATAGCTAATGGAAACTCCAGGTGTTAGCACCAGTAAATGCAGACTTGAAGTATCCTTAAAATATGATAGTTCAAAGATACGAAAGAGAAAAGAAAGAATTTTATAGAGGATGGAAAACTATAAAAATAATCAACTTAATGGGCGGCGCCTGTGGCTCAAGGAGTAGGGCGCCGGTCCCATATGCCGGAGGTGGCAGGTTCAAACCTAGCCCCGGCCAAAAAAAAAAAAAGAAGAAAAAAATAATCAACTTAAAAATGTAGATAGGAAAAATACAGTAATTGAAATCAAGTACTTAATGGATGGATCTAATAACCGATTAAAAAGAGCCAGAGAGAGCTAGGCACATTGTCACATGTCTGCAGTCCCAGCTACTCAAGAGGATGAGGCAGGAGGATTGCTTGAGCTCAGGAGTTCAAGTCCACCTTGGACTATCCTATCTCACTCTTAAAAAAAAAAAAGTCAGAGAGAGAATTAGTGAGCTGGAAGATATTGCAGAGACTGATATCCAGAATAAATATCAGAGGGGAAAAAAGATGAAAAATATAGAGGAAATGGTAAAAGGTGAAGAACATCACATGTAATGGAATTCTAAAGGGGGAAGAGAAAGAAATGCAATAAAAGCAACATGAACTGATTCACAACTGAAGAAAAAGATCAAAGCGCAGATTCTAGAAGTCCTGAAAGGCCCAAGTGGAACAAATGCAAAGAAATACACAACTGGGCGCTTTGTGGTAAGACCAATGTGAATCAAATATGAAGACAAATATTAAAAGAAATAAGATAAAGAGAAATTACCTTCAAAGGAGAAACAAAAAACCGACAATGAAAGCCCAAAGACAATTAATTGGTATCTTGAAAGTGCCAGAATAAAATTATTGCCAACCTAGAATTTTATACCCAGTGAAAAATAACTTCAATTCCTAAAGGTGAAATAAAGATACTTTCAGACAGATAAAAGGTGAGGAAATTTATTACATCTCCTACTTCTGGGATACATTGTATCTACTAAAAGAAACCCTGAAGGGTACTCTGTAGGCAAAAGGAAAACAATTGCAGGTGGAAGGCTAGCTATGCAAACAAGAATGAATGGAAAGAGTAAATATATGGGCAAATTGAAATTATATAATTATATAAAGCAATAATAATGCTGAACACTAACGATGGTTTATGTAAGTGGGTTTATGTAAGTGGGATCCTTAACATTAAGGATGTTAATTTATAATATTTTAAGTATGTAAGTTGTGTTGTTAAAGGACAGAAAAAAGGTAAGATTTAATAATCAAAGAAAGCCTTTTTAGTAGACACTTCCTGTCTGTAAGGACAATTTTATAATTTTTTTGTATGTAGCTATTACATTGAGGGCAATCTGTCTTTAAGTAGGGATAAATTACTCTAAAAAAAAAAAAATGAATCCTAGATAGTTTTCTCTTCAAGTCAAGGGTCTTGTTTAAATAAACTTCTTGTTTAAAATGAAAAAAAAAAAAATCAAAGAAAGCCATATTATAACTTCTGGATACTACTGAAAGAATAGTGAAAGGATGTTTAACTTCCAAATTAATTCAGAGGAAAAGAGAAAAAAAAAAAAATCAAACCGTCCAAAATAGGGAAAAGAAAGAAGAGGAAGAAAGAAGGAGACAAGGGGTAGAACTAATAGAACGCACTTGTAAGATGGCAGAGTTAAATTCAAAGAGATTGGTGGTTACGTTAAATATAAGTAGGTAAGACACTCTGATTAGAAAATAAATGATGTGAGATGGTTTAAAAAAAAAAACTGAACGGTACCCTCAATGAATCCCCAACAATAAAAAAAAAAAAACAAAAACTGAAGGACTTGCCATTTACAAAAGATATCCCCAGATAAATCACAGGACAAAAACCATAAAATCGAAATTAGCACACATATCCAAATTTGTGGGGTGCTGCCAAAGCTGTACTTAGAGGGAAATCCAAATCATCGAATGTTTGTAGGAAAGGAAAAAAGCTGAAGGTTCACGAACTAATGATCTATCTTAAGAAATTTGAAAAAGAATAGCAAAACAAGGGAAAAGAGCAGAATTTTATGAAGTGAAATACAAATATATACTAGAAGAGATCAACAATGTACTGGCTCTGCAACTTGAATCAGTACTTATGACTCCAATCCAAATGTCACCTGTGTTGCTGAATTTAGTTCTTTGGGGAGAATGTTTCCATATTAATGCTTTCAGCCAAAGCTCATGAATCAGAGGAATCTCTCCAGATTTTGAGCTGACAGCAGAAAACAATTGTTCTTCTTATTTCCAACCCAGAGAAGTTCTTCTAACTCAGTGCCCTCTTTGTCTGTTTCAGGACAACCGTGTGTAGCAAAGGGAGTGGTGAACAGCCGATCGTAAGAGCTGTCGATGTGAGAGTTGAAAGCAACCCAGTTCCTGGTGGCATGTACAATGCCCTTTGTATTAAGGATGAAGGTCAGTGCCAGAGTCTTTGTAAAGGTCCTGGAGGGTGTGCTCTTGGGGGTTGCTACCTCAGGTTGGGTTTTCCAGAAGAAGACCTTGACATGAGGATTCACTGAATATGGTTCATCAGGAAGTCTTCCAAACAAAAGCAAATAGAGCAGTGGGGAAGTAGACGGGGAAGGGATGGGACAAGAAGTGGTGCAGGATTAAGCAAAGCCCATAGTTGTGAGGTGTGGGGTATGTTTGGCTCAATCCCTTAGGGAATCTCTGGAGACAGTACATAACCACAATTTTCCTGATTAGGCATGAGGGAGCCGGGGTGTTTATACAACTGCACCTACAAATAATTGGTGAAAGGTTGCCTCGGCAGATGAAATTCTCAGACCTTCTGGATTTTTTTGTATGCACAAGCTAAAGATTCCCTGAGTGCCACCTCCAACACATAGGCACAGGTGACCACTAGGAGCCCATGTACATGAGAATGGTAAAGGAATTCAGGGAATAAGGGCAGAGGCCTGGCAACAACTAATACAGTTGCTGTTGCTCACATTTTGCTTTTCCATCTTTCTTCACAGCATACAGTACACTTAAAAGAAAAAAAAATCCTTTTTCCCAAAAAGGAAATATATAGGATTTAGAGAAGTGCTCATGGGAAAGAAAATCCAGCTTCCTTTTGGGAAGTTGGCTGAGTGGCGAGGAGAAAAACATAAGGAAGTCTCCAGGGCAAGCTGTTCATATGCATCAAAATAACTACACCTTCATCGGAAACACATGCCATTGAAGGGAAATATTCATGGGAATGGGGAAAAAGCCAGCTTCTTATTCTTCAGTCTTAGAAATGAGCACAGGTTCTGCTTGGCTGCATGCTAGCCTCATCTGGGAGGTATTAAAAAATAGTGATGTCTGGGTGCCAGCCCTAGAGATTCTGATTTAAATGTTCTAGGCATTGGGGTTTATTAAAGCTCCCCGATGATTTTTAATGTGTAGTCCAGGTTGAGAACTACTTGTATAATGAAGAGTTTCCCAAACTTCTCTTATGATGTGAAATACCAGATGAATTTGTTAAAAATACAGATCCTCAGGCTGCATCCTAGAGGTGTCTCCTGGGAAGGAGTCAGAGGAGGTGGTAAAAGTAAGAGCCAGAGTGAACCCTGAGGCCCTGGCAGGCACTTGTTAGATGTTTACTAGTGATAGAGTTCTCTTCTGCTATGGCGACTGGCCTGGAAGAGTTCTTCATTTGCTGGGTTCTCTGAAGGAGTGCTGGGAGAGTCTCCTGACCTCATCTGTCCAGTCAAGCAACTGAGTAACATAGCCTTGTTTTGGGAAAGGCCATGGAGAGCAATATCTGTAAGGTTTTGTTTTGTTTTAAGACTTGTCCTAGGTAGAACACAGTGGCATCATCATAGCTCACAGCAACCTCAAACTTCTGGACTCAGGCTATCTTCCTTCCTAACTCCCCTGAGTAGGTGGGGCTACAGGTACATGCTATGACACCTGGCTACTTTTTATATTTTTTAATAGAGATGGGGTGTCACTCTTGCTCAGGCTGGTCTAGAATTCCTGAACTCAAGCAACCCTCCCACCATGGCCTTCCAGAGTGCTAGGATCACTGGCATGAGCCATGGCACCCCGCCTGCTTGTTTGTTTTTTTTCTTAAGACCTCATAAGTAGGCTTGGCACCTGTAGCTCAGCAGCTAGGGCGCCAGCCACATACATCAGAGTTGGCGGGTTTGAATCCAGCCCGGGCCTGCCAAATAACAACTATAACCAAAACATAGCTGGGTATTGTGGCAGGCACCTGTAGTCCCAGCTACTTGGGAGGCTGAGGCAAGAGAATTGCTTCAGCCCAAGAGTTTGAGATTGCTGTGAGCTGTGATGCCACAACACTCTACCCAGGGCAACAGAGTGAGACTCTGTCTCAAAAAAAAAAAAAAGTAAATTAAAATGATCTTTTGATTCCCATACATAAGCAGAGTGACAGATCTGTGAGGGAAACAGGACAGAGCCAGAGGAAAACAATGACCTCAGTGAATGTGTTGGGCTCTTTCTTCAGTGACCTTGAATGACTGTGTAGGGCTTCTGAGTCCTATCTCTTTCCCCTGCTGAATAGGAGATGTCAGTTAGCTTTAGCCATGTAACATACCATCCCAAAATGTAGTAGCCTAAAACAACTATTTATTTAACTGATGGTTTCATGCACCACTGATTTGTGTTGTTCTTCTGCCGATCTTGGCTGGCTCATTCATGCTATGATCAGCTGCTGTTTGGATACCTCACCTTGCTTCTGGGAGATCATGGCTTTTGGCTGGGGTGATGCGGGTGGCTGAGCCATGTCTTCTTCTTCATCTAATGGGCTGGCCTGGGCTTTTCACCTCTCAGGCCATCAAACAGGTTATATGCCAACAATTGTGGTGCATGAAGCCAGAGGTTGGTCCTTTCTGGTTCTACAGGGCACCAAAGTCAAAGCCATGATAGTGACCCCAAATTAGAGTCATGGGCAAATCAACATGTATGTAATGTTGTACTTAGAAGAACATGTTGATTTAACGATTCGTTTTTGTGCATATTCCAGCCAAAAATGCATAACTGGATCTTACCATGAAGAAACATTAACCAAACTCAAATTGAGGAACATTCTATTCTTAAAAAAATTCTGAGGATATTGTTCTAAACTGAACAGACTTGACAATGAAATGCAATTTGTGACCCTGTATTATTTCTTGGACCAGTAAAAAATAGCTGTAATTGATGAAATGTAATATGGATTATGAATTAAATATAGTATTATATCAATGTTTTAATTTCCTAATTTTGGCGGGGAGAGACAGGGTCTTATTCTGTTGTCTAGGCTAAAGTACAGTGGCATTACTGCAACTTCAGACTCCTGGGCTCAAGTGTTCCTTTCAAGTATCTGGGAACACAGGCACATACCGCCTGGCCTGGCTAATTTTTCTATTTTTTTAGAGATAGACAAAATTATTTCTCACTCAGCGCCTGTAGCTCAGCGGCTAGGGCACCAGCCACATATACCAGAACTGGCAGGTTCAAACCCAACCTGGGCCTACCAAACAACAATGACAATTACAACAAAAAAATAGCTGGGTATTGTAGTGGATGCCTACAGTCCCAGTTACTTGGGAGGCTGAGGCAGGAGAATCACTTAAGCCCAAGAGTTTGAGGTTGCTGTGAGCTGTGATATCATAGCACTCTACTGAGGATAACATGGTGAGACTCTATCTCAAAAAAAAAAAAAAAAAAATAGAAAGAAAGAAAGAAAGAAAAAATTATTTCTATCTCTAAAGCAAAAGAACTCTTGAGGCCAAGAGTTTGAGAAAAGTTGCCTGGGCTGGTCTCAAACTGCTGGCTTCAAGCAATCTTCTTACCTCAGCCTCCCAAAGTGCTAGGACTGCAGATGTGAGCCACTGTGGCTGGCCTAAATTTCCTGATTTTTATAATATACTGAAGTTATATAAGAGAATATCATGTTTTTAGAAAATGTACAATAAGGTTTTTAGGGGCAAAAGGGCGTCATATCAATAACTTACTCTTAAATGGTTCAGAAAAGAATTATAGATGCTATGTATAGATACACATATATACATACACACTATATATTTACACACGTACACATGTATGTTTGTGTGCGTATGTAGACAGAGAAGAGAATGATAAAGCAAACAGGGAAAAATGAAAACTTTGTTGAATCTGGATAAAAGGGAAGTTCCTATCCTTATAATTTTTCTATAACTTTGAAATTATGTAAAAATTAAAAATTACCAAAAAATAGTCTACATGCTCCTCCAAAAATAGCAAAAACATTAACAGCAGACAAAAATAAACCCAAGAAAACAAAAAAAACCTCTGAGTCATGGGGAGCCAACATGTGAAACAGAACTGGGGGGTGCAGAGCCCAGGCATAGCAAGGACAGGCCACCAGAAAGGCCTGTAGCAGACAGTCTGGACATGTTCCAGAGGCAGAATATTGGTGCTGGCACCAGCTCTTGGGTACCCTGAGCTCACTCCTATGCATGAGCTGGGCAGAATGGGATGCTTTAGATCTGCAGTCCCTCTCCCCAGGCTGCAGACCAGTCCCATCTATGTCCTATTAGTAACTGCACTGCACAGCAGGTGAGCGGTGGGTGAGTGAGTGAAGCTTCATCTGTATTTGCTGCCGCTCCCCATCATTCACACCACTGCCTGAGCACTGCCGCCTGTCATATAAGCAGCAGCATTAGGTTCTCAGAGGAGCCTGAGCCTTCCTGTAAACTGCGCTTACAAAGGATCTAGGCTGCACACTCCTTGTGAGAATCCTGATGATCTGAGGTAGAAATGTAATGCACTTGAATCATCCTGAAATCACCTCCTCCCCCAGTCTGTGAAAAAATTGTCTTCCATGAAACTGGTCCCTGATGCCAAAAAGTTGGGGACCACTGCTTCAGATAAGGTGTGTACTGTGGCTCTCATGACACCGTCGGCGAGTGTGTGTGAAGACTGGAGCCTTTTGAGTGGAGCAGGCACTGTGTGTGGTTCATCACGGTCACAGTGCTCAAGGACCCTGCATCCCTGAAGAGTTTTTCAGAGCCTAGCCTAGGACGCCCTCACCACTAGGTCAAGGGCTCCTCAGGGCCAGGCATAGATAGGGAAGACCTGGGCGTGATTGGTGAGGAGGCTTTAGGTGAGCCATGAAGGGGACTCCAGCAGGTCACAGGGCTGTTCTCTCCCGGGCCTTTCTAATAAAGAGGGAAGGATTCCCCAGAGTCACCAGACAGATGGAGTGACTGGCCCTTTGCTTTTCCTCCTTGAGAAAGAGCAAGTAAGCCACCCTCACACCGTCCTCCACCCTCCTCAGCAGAGTGGCTGTGTTTGCTCAGCGCAGCCTTTGTGGACAGCCCAGTCAACAAGGGAGATCTGTTTGCTGAAGGAAGGTGCATTGCCTTGGGGAAGCCAAAGAGAAAGGGCAGGTCAGTGAGGTTCCTGCGTGAGTGTAGGTGAGGTCTGGCTCAGGGTCTGCCCCAGATGCAGTATTTCTGCAAAGGTTGCCTTTTTCCCAGTGACGCTTCATGGCACTCAGCTCCCTGCTGCTGCTTCTCTTTGGCAAGACAGGAACAGTGAAGAAGGTGGACTCCAAAAATGGTAGACAAGGGTCTCATAAAGCGCCCAGAAGGAAAACAGAGCCGGGGGAATGTTCAGGCAGCTTCCTCCTGTGTTCTTTACAGAAATAAAGCTCCTCATGAACGTAGACTTTTCTCATTTTCCTTCCAGTATTTTTGTTTCACTTAAAGTGAATTTCCAGCTCTGTGGTGATCTCACTTAAACTAATAAGTGGAGTTATTTTTAACCAACTGGATGCTGATGAAATAAGCCATTCCACTTGGGTTTTCTGGCTTTGCTTCCCTTGGCAGCTTGTCTATGGGGTCTGCGGCTTGGGGTCTGGAGGCCTCGAGTCTCCTCTCACCTCTTCTCCGTCACAGGGCAAGGCTGCACTCTGCACGTGCTTCTGTTCCTCCCGCTCCAGGGCAGGGCTGGCCTCATTGCCCTCCCCACTAGCGGGCTTCACTGCCTTCGTCTTCCCCTGCACACTTTACGATTATTACGTCTTTATTTCTCTTAAAAACAGAAATGAAATTATTCACTTCATTCGTGTCAACAAGAAAAGAGCTGGATGCTCTCCTGTCTTCAACAATGATCAGGAATTTTCAAGGTCTGCCTGGAGGAGGCCTCATGTCTCGGCAATGGCTTTGGGGAAATTCTCCAGCTGTAATCACGAGATTGGAACTGATTGATAGAGCACATTTAGTTCAGGGTCTCTGAAAGAAGTATGAGAAGCCCTGAGCTCATCACCACTGACCTGTTGTTGATGATTTGTTTATTTACTTGTCCAGGGCCATGTTAAGTCCAGTGCTCAGACTTGTGGGTGCTTTCGGACAGACTGTAGACAGATGATTTACTGCACCATTGAGGAGTTAACAGTGTATCCTGATAGGCAAAAAAAAAAGAATATTTTTCCTTGACATGAGGGAGAGCAGCAGTCAGGGCGACGCCCTGAAGTAGTGGCATTTGAGGTGCCTCTGCTCCTGCAGACTAGCTCCGGGAGTCATCTAGAGAGTTAGCTGGGGCGCAACATCCCTGGGGCCTTGAGTGCCTCCTGGGCAGGACTGAAGTGACGATAGAAGGTGGCCCAAATAATCACCATTATGGTAAGCCATGATGTTCCTCCTAGGCCACCCACATGCCCGGGTGGATGCCAGCTCTTGCTTTCCCAGACTTGAGGTCTTCCACTCCAAAAACATGGGTTAGGCCAGTCCTAACACACAAACAGCCAGTTCCCAGGAATGCTAAGTGTCTGAACATCCAGAGAAAAGTTGCCAGTGAGGCAGATATGTCTATGATGTCTTTGTGACCAGAGGCAGTGGGTCACCAACAACTCGCAGAGACTTCTGTGCTGCTCAGAAGCGCTGAGGCTGCATGGTGAACCCATCAGTGTGTTCAGAGCTGTGGTTTGGTTTTCTGGTTCGTGGCATGTGTCTCGCAGACACACAGAGCCTCCAGAGCTGGGGGCACCAGGGGACAACTTACTCTTAAGCCTCAGCTGATCTGGTGGGGATCCTCCAACATGGACTTGGAGATGCTTACCTGTGTGCTGTTCCACTGCAGACTCTGGATGTGTGTGGGTCCCTTGCTTAGTAACAGTCTGTCATTCACATTCCTAGAAAGGGCCCTTATGAGGCTCAGAGTTCTAGAGAAAGATGAAAACACAAAGCAAGGTGTGTTCTAGTTACACACAGAGCCTAGCCTGGGGTCCTCACCGGGCACCCATACACGGACACGCAGGATATTTATCAGAAGTATTTGTATTACTGGTCTGAATCCTAGCAGTGACGTATACAGGCTCAGAGAGTTATAAGTTGCCCAAAGCTGCAGTTAACTTTGATTAAATGTGGATCTTTCTGACTCCAAGCCCAAGCCTGCAGCTTCTCACGTGGCATCCCATGGGAGCCAGCTGCTTTCTTTACCATGTATGGGGCCAGTGCCGCCGAGGCAGCCGTGTGGCATAGAAGAGCAGCAGTGCACGGCAGCTCTCTTCACACGGAGTCAGGTCCCCCTCTGGTATCTGCTTGGGACCTCTAATTTCCAGCTGCACTTCTGTTTATGCATTTATAGAATTAATAAAGTGGATTCCCTGGCCCTTCCTGTCCCATCTCCTATTGGTGAAGATGAGCTGAGAGAAACCCTGGGGCATGGGGGGGAGCCTGGGTGCTCCAGGATGAGTCAGGGGAGGGCCTGAACCGTTCTGCAGTGGGGCTGGAATCCTGTTGACTGTGACATAGAGTTTTCAACCAAGTACACTGCTCCTTGGGGGAGGCCATAATCAAAGCCACCAGGATTTCTGATTCATGTATGATGTCAGAGTTGCTTCCACGTTTTTAGGTATTTGTTATACCAACTCCCCACTTCTTGGTACTAATTTCTGTGCTAATCCATTTGGGCTACTGTCACAAAATACCACACACTGGGTGGCTTATAAACAACAGAAATATATTTCCAGTTCTAGAGGCTGGAAAATCCAAGATCAAGGCACCAGCAGATTTGCTGCCTGGTGAGGGCCCACATTATGGTTCATAGAGAGCTCTCTTCTTGTGGAGTTCTCACATGGTAGAAGGAGTGAGGGAGTTTTCTGGTATCTTTTATAAGGGCACTAATTCCATTCATGAGGGCTCCATCCTCATGACATGTCTTGATCTGTTTTGTACTACCATAACAATGCTTAAGACTAGGTAATTTGTAATAAAGAGAAATGTAGCTCACATTTCTAGAGACTAGGAAGTCCAATATCAAAGTGCCAGCATCTGGTGAGGGCCTTCTTGCTGCATTAGCACATGGCAGAAGGTGAGAAAGCAAGCACGGGCCAAAACTGCCCTTCGGTAATGGCACCAATCCTACCCAGGAGGGTGAAGCTCTAATGGCCTAATCACTTCTTTTCTTTTCTTTTTATTTTTTTTGAGATAGAGCCTCAAGCTGTCACCCTGGGTAGAGTGCCGTGGCATCACAGCTCATAGCAACCTCCAACTCCTGAGCTTAAGCAATTCTCTCACCACAACCTCCCGAGTAGCTGGGACTACAGGCACCCACCACAATGCCCGGCTATTTTTTGGTTGTAATTGTCATTGTTTGGCAGGCCCAGGCTGGATTCAAACCCACCAGCTCTGGTGTATTTGGCTGGCGCCTTAGCCACTTGAGCTACAAGCGCTGAGCCCTAATCACTTTTTTTTTTTTTTTTTGTAGAGACAGAGTCTCACTTTATGGCCCTTGGTAGAGTGCCATGGCCTCACACAGCTCACAGCAACCTCCAACTCCTGGGCTTAAGTGATTCTTTTGCCTCAGCCTCCCGAGTAGCTGGGACTGCAGGCGCCCACCACAAGGCCCGGCTATTTTTTGGTTGCAGTTTGGCTGGGGCCGGGTTTGAACCGGTCACCCTCGGTATATGGGGCCGGCACCTTACCGACTGAGCCACAGGCGCCGCCCCTAATCACTTCTTAAATGTTTCTCTTCTTTTTTTTTTTTTTTTTTTGAGACAGAGTCTCTCAAGCTGTCACCCTGGGCAGAGTGCCGTGGTGTCATAGCTAACAGCAACCTCTAACTCAGGCTCAAGCAATCCTCAGTTTAGACGGGAGGTCTCTCTCTTGCTCAGGCTGGTCTCGAACTCATGATCTCAAGTAAACCACCCACCTCAGCCTCCCAGAGTGATAGGATTACAGGCATGAGCCACCACGACTGGCCTTAAGATTTTCTTTTTCTTCTTTTTGAATTAAATTTCAATATGAGTTTTAGAGGGGACAAACTCCCACCACCAAATAGTATCACGCTGGGTATTAGGTTTCACCATCTGGATTTTGGGGGACACAAGCATTCAGTCTATAGCAGAGTAAGAGCTATGACATGAAAATTATTCTGAGACATATTATGCAAGTCTCTGAATATGTACAATATGACCTAATATATGTTTTTAAAACAACTTATTTTTGTGCAAATATGTAGATATATGAAATTCCCCCCTAGAAAAGAGGCATCTGAAGGAGAGACACCCTAAAAAGGGAGCAGTGGTAAGATTTATAGCTTATGTTTTGTATTTTGTATGCTTGGATTTTTTTACGGTACACATGCACTGGTTGCATTTTTATGTAACTTTAAAATATCTGCCTCTGAATGTCTGTTCCCAGCCTGTCTCTTATGATCTACATTCATGTTCTTGCGGCCAGGGGATGTGTTTAGAACTTGGCCTTCTTCAGTATTTTGGGTGCCACATTCATATTTCTGCAGCCCACGTCTGGTGACTCCAGTGTCCTGGGGGCTGGTAAAATATGGGTGAGTCTCTTTCCTCCCAAGTGAAGAGCTCCCTGTGCACTGCACCACATCTCCTGTGGGTCTTCCAGTCCTCTTGCCTTGATGTTACAAGGCTAGGTAGCCACATCAATAGTAGACAGGAAGAGCAGCCTTTACCTATGGTGGGGCAAGGAAAACCTTCCAGCAAATAATTATTTCAAGTTAAAGTTGATTCTTTGCTGTCGTCATGACCAAAACCCAACCCATTGCTTATCTTCAGTTATTTCAGCCTCTTTTAATAGTACCGATTTGTTAAGAACTACATGCCAGAAATTGCATTAAAGATCTGTCTATTGTTTACTGCATCAGACATTGTTCATTACCTATACAACATTGTCCACTACCTCTCCATCCCCAGCAGGTTCCTCCCCTCCCCAGACGCTGTTTGTTACTATTTAACAGCACATCAGTGACTACTTGAGGGACAAAGTGAGGAGAGAATTACTGGACAAGTGAAAGGACTCAGCATTTTAAAAAGGAAGAAATTTATTGAGAACTCAGAACAAATAAAACCACTTGAAACTGCTTAGAGAGTGTATAATTCCTTTTCTCATCGAACTGTTACTCCGTGTCCCTGTAGTTACCATCCCATCTTTCTCCTCCCTTTTGTGGCCATAAAAATCCTCCACTCAGGGTCTCCATTATCTCGCCTCCGCCATCCCTGCATTCTTCCACCCACTGCTTCTGGCTCCTGCCTTGGAGTGGAGCTGCTCTCACCCAGCTTACAGGTTCTTTCCTTAAGGCTAAGTACTGTGGCCATTTCTCAGCCTGCATTTTGCTTGCTGTTTCTGCAGCCTTAAGTACTTGACCACACAGTCTTCCTTGACACACATTCCCCTTGACTTCCTCGGGGTTTTCTTTGTATCTTCCTGTCTGCGGTGACATCCTTTGGGACCTCATTCTCTGCTCACCCCATTAGGGCTCTGACCGGGGCCCTCCTCTGACCGGGGCCCTCCTCTTCCCTCACTCAGCATCCAGAGGCTTCCATTTTCATCTAAATGCTCACTAATTCCAAATCATTTCTCAAGCCGAGATCTCCCTCCCTGAGCCCCAATGAAGCTTCAGATTCCATATATGCAGCTATGTATGGATACTGCTCTTTAAACTCCACCAGTCCCAAACTGTACTCACATCCCTTGACCTTCCTATCTTCTGATCCCCTTCCCTCTCCTCCCAACATCTTTCAACTCAAAAGTTCTATAAAAACCTCTCTTCTCAGTATCCCCCTGATCCTCTTGGTTCATGCCACCTGGCCCACACTTCAGCCCCTGGCTGCTGCTATGCTCGGCTCCTCAGGTGGCATCCCAACTAGTCCTTCGGGCTCTAGGTATGTTTCTTTAATGCCCTCTCGGCACTGCAGACAGTGTTCTTTCTAAAATGCCAAGGAGATCTTGTCATTTCCTATTTTAAACTCTTTAATGGTCCCCATTCTCCTCTGGACAAGTCCCAGACTTTTTGCCTGGCATGTAAGGCCCTTCATAAACTCGTGTCTGCCTCCCTGCAGGCTTGTCGCCAGCAGCTCCCACTGCTTTGTGCTTCAGGCTTACTGACTTACTGCCATTCCTCCGATAAGGACAGAGGCTCAGCTATCAGACAAATCCATTTGGTACTGAGACACACATAGATAAACCCTTCAATGCAAAAGGCTGAAAGCATCAAAACAGACCCAACATATGTAAGTATGTAGTAAGAGGAATGGTGAAACTTCAAGTCAGTGGGAAAGGATGGATGGATGATTTAATTGTACCAGGCTATAATGAATTATTATACTGATATATAGAGATCTCTGATAGATTGAAAGGAAAAGATAAAGGCTGCAATATTCGAATGTTTTGAAGAAATACAATTGGTAAATAAATATGCAACTCTGTTACCAACTGAAGATATGCATGTTAATAAAAGCAATCACTTTGTTGGCCTGTAAACTTATCACAGTTTCCAAAGAATGACAATAATATGTGTTCTGAGGAGAAACAGATAAATTTTTATGCCACTGATGTGAGTGTCAATCCTTAAACACTCATATTCAGCTTGGCAGAACCAATCAGAATATCAGAATATTTCTATCAATAGAAATATTAATGTCCTGGCTGGGCATAGTGGCTCATGCCTGTAATCCCAGCACTTTGGGTGGTGGAGGCAGGAGGATATCTTAAGGTTAGGAGTTCGAGACTAGCCTAAGCAAAAGTCTCTATTATAGGGTGGTGCCTGTGGCTCAGTCAGTAGGGCGCCGGCCCCATATACCGAGGGTGACGGGTTCAAACCCGGCCCCGGCCAAACTGCAACAAAAAAATAGCTGGGCGTTGTGGTGGGCGCCTGTAGTCCCGGCTGCTCAGGAGGCTGAGGCAGGAGAATCGCGTAAGCCCAGGAGTTGGAGGTTGCTGTGAGCTGGGTGAGGCCACGGCACTCTACTGAAGGCCATAAAGTGAGACTCTGTCTCTACAAAAAAAAAAAGTCTCTATTAAAATTGAAAAAATAACCCTCAATGAATCCCCAACAATAAAAAAAAAAGAAAGAAAGAAAAAATATCACAAGTAAAATTAAAAAAAAAAAAAATTGAAAAAATAAGCTGAGGTGTGGTGGCATGACTTGAGAGGCTGAGGCAGGAGGATCACTTGAGCCCAGGAGTTTGCGGTTGCAGTGAGCTGTGATGACACCACTGCACTCTAGCCTGTTTCCTTCCCCCTCCCCCAAAAGAAATACATATGTCTCTTCATCCATTCTCAGTGTTTTATTCTAAGGAAATTAGCATGTCTTCTACTGTAGAGGGGGGAAGACTTTCCTTCTACCCTGAGGTTTTGATAACTGAGTCTATGAAATAAACTGATAATAGGCAGATCAACAGGAGAAAAATATAGAGATGTGTTGCATGACAGGGCATCATAGGAAAGGAAAGTGAATACCCCCAAATTCAGTGAGACGTAGAAGCTTATATGTCCTTTCCTAGGGGAGAAGACTGGAGGAATATAGACAATTTAGGGGAGAGTAAATGATCTGGGGGGAAGATGAGTGGACACTCACAAAATGGGTGGTAGTTTGTGACAAAGTCTGTCTAGGTACGGTGTGTTCACATTTAGTCTTCTCTACTGTGAAAATGAGTTAGTCTTCCTTGGTTGATGAAATTCCTGGGGTGGGGATTCATGACAATTGACTTCCTTTTGGAAGATCTATCTTTAGGCAGATAAGGGGAGCCCAGGGAAAGCTTCCACCTACATCTACTGTCCCCCATCAAGTGCACTGGGTTTAAAGAAATCAGCATACCAAAACCACATATTTTGGGTTGGCATTTGTTGAACTCCTTCAATGCAGAAGCATGGTAGTGTTCATTATTTAGTAGGGAAAAAGTGCAAAGTTCATGTCTAACTGAGCGGTGCCTG
The DNA here is from genome assembly GCF_027406575.1 of Nycticebus coucang. NCBI lineage: Eukaryota > Metazoa > Chordata > Mammalia > Primates > Lorisidae > Nycticebus > Nycticebus coucang. Next base: position 77,422,224 of record NC_069787.1, on the reverse strand, counting down.
TGGCTCAAGGAGTAGGGCACTGGCCCCATATACTGGAGGTGGCAGGTTCAAACCCGGCCCCCGGCCAAAAACTGCAAAAAAAAAAAAAAAAAAATTAATGTCTAACCGTATGGAATCCATTATGGCACATCCATACAAATGGCATAACATATTGTCTTTTACAAATAAATTCAAATAATACGAATATTTGTTGACAGCGGAAAATGTTCTTAATATGATGTTAAATTAACAGACGAGCCACAAACCAAATGTGTGTGTGTGTGTTTACAACTGAAAGGGTAAAAATCATGTTGACAATAGTTATCATTGGTAACGTTAAAGAAGAATTTTGATTTTTTTCTCTATCATTTTTCTCCCATCAAGATACTTTAAAGCAACTTATGGACATTTTGTCATTTCTTTCTAGAAGATTTTTAAAATAATTTTTTAGGAAGGGAAACTCAAGAAATAGTATCATGTGGATTTCCATATGATAATAATTGATTTATAGGAATTGATTAATTGACACAGAGTTGATTTGCATGTGAATTCACCTACACCTTTCAAATATTATAGTGCTTTCAGAGTGTAAGGCCTGCAAGTCGGAAACTACTTTCTTAAAGCGTGAGTCTTTGCCAAATGCAGTTCCCCTGGGGAAAGATTGTGAATAATTTTCAACCATTTATACCATTTATACCTCATGCTGAATAAATTGCAGATTTCCTGAGGGGAGGTATTTTTTAAATTAACTTAGTTCATTAAGGTACAGTTTACATCAGGGAAATGCACAGGTTTAAAGTTGATGAGTTTTGACAAATGTATACACCTGTGTAATCAACACTCAACCATGACATTTTCTTCACCCCGGGAAGTTCTCTGGAGCCCTTTTCTGATAATCTTCTGCCCCTCCCTGCTCCCTCCTTGTTTAGTTTTGCCTGGTTTTGCACATAGGTTTTTGATCCAGAGTAGTAGTTCTCCAGGAGGGTCCTTGTACTGCCATATCAACATCACATGGGAACTTGTTAAAATGCAAATTCTGGCTGGGTGCAGTATCTCAAAATCCTAGTACTCTGGGAGGCTAAGGTGGGCAGATTGCCTGAACTCAGGTGTTTGAGACCAGCCTGAGCAAAGTGAGACCCTGTCTACTAAAAATAGAAAAACTAGCTGGACACTGTGGTGGGCGCCTGTAGTTCCAGCTACTTGGGAGGCTGAGACAGGAGCATCTCTTTAGTCCAAGAGTTAGAGGTTGCTGAGAGCTATGACTCCATGGCACTCTAGCCTGGGGCAATGGAGTGAGACTCTGTCTCAAAAAAAAAGCAAATTCAGCCAGGTATGTTTTCACAAACTCTCCCAGTGACTCTCAGGCATGCTTTGTTTGAGAACCACTGTACAAAGAACTTAAGAACTAACAATAAAATTGGGTGGCATGGGGACAGCAAGGCTGGTTGAGGAGTGGGGTGGGAGAGGGCTGGGCGGATGCCCTAAAGACAGACACTCCTTCACATGGCTGAGGTAACACCAAAGGAAGGAGGAAAACTCGAGCATTTGTGTCAGAAGTTTTACATCTTTGGTTTGTGCGAGAATGAGCTTCGCAGGCTCTTTTTTAGAATGTCAAAGGTCAAGATGAAAGTCTTATAATTTCTCAAAATAAAAGCATCAACTTTCACATGAATTCTCCTGTGCAAACACTGGTTCTCAGAACCTCTGATTGGCAGGCAGATGATCCCTTTGAAGTTGAAAAATGAGTTAAATAAATGTATTTATCAATACATATTTGTTTGACAGACAAGGTCTTTCATAAAAACGTATTTCCTTGGAAGGAGAAACAATAGAAATTGCTTTTAATATGGAAACCAAGCTCTATATCCGAGAAATCCACAAACTTCAATTACTAACTACAGAATAATGGAGAAATAGCAAAAAGACTTCTAGTAAACTTACCAAATGTAAGTTTCCCTAGAGAGGAGAAGAGGGTCCAGGTATGTAGCCAATTATTTAACCTAGTTCCCTCGTGAGATTCAAGATGGGAAGATTAGTGAGAGAAACTAATTCAAGTTGTGCCTGGACACAAGTGGGGTTTCTGGCATACATTAGGTTGTGTTGAGGTGCAACACTGTTTGTACATGTACTGGACCTTCTGAATCACACTAGCTAAGAAAAGGATGTGTTTCCTGTCTAGAATGTTTGTAGAAAATCCAGACACATGTGGTACGTGTACTGAATCGGTCCTTTGGAAATCAGCTGTTAGAGGGCGGCGCCTGTGGCTCAAGGAGTAGGGCGCCGGTCCCATATGCCAGAGGTGGCAGGTTCAAACCCAGCCCTGGCCAAAAACAAACAAAAAAAAATAAGCTGTTAGTAAGGTCTGGTTGTGAGTCTGGTAGGGCTTGAGTTTGGCCAGAAGTCTCTGTCTACAGTGTGTCCCAAAGGTCACCATACAAAGGAAAAATTAACAAATTCATATTATATTTGATATTACATTAGATCCTGTATAACTGACCACCTCCTGCCTTGACCACCTCCTTAAATTGACCTAATTTTCATGGACTGGACCAGCACCACGTGTGATCAGTGGAAGTTTCTTATGTTACCACCTCCATGTGTCGATCAGATTGTTACAGTCCTTTGGATGGTCAACTTACAGAAATTCTACTGTATATTATGTTATATTATAAAAACTTTTAATATTTATATATTAACCATAGAGAAATATTATGAAAACATTTTGTAAAATTTTGTAATGAACATTTTTAAATAAAGGCACATTTAAGCACCATTTCCCATTTTCCTTATGTATGTATGCCTGTACAGTGACCTTTGGGACGCCCTGTGCTATTCAAATGGCTTCCTGCTCCTGGATTTTCCTCCTGAGGAGTTGGTGTGGTGTTCATGGAGCATGAAAGCATCTGTCGGTCCTTTGAGAGAGTTTGATGGAGAACCTTTCAATTTCCCCAAACCAGATCCTAATAGGAGAAGAAATAAGTGGGGCATCTGGTATGAGTCACAGGCAGCTGAAGAGGATGGAAAGGCTGAGGCTTTTGCCCTTGAGATACCAGCTGGGATTCAGTCCAGCCTGACTTGACAGAGGCTGATGACTCTGGCTCGTCCTTCTTAGGATGCTCTGGTATAACCACCCCACACACCCACACCGTCTGTTGAAGGTGCCCCTGGATTTGTGGCATGTTTCAGACAACTGCTTGTCCCTACTTGCCATATAGAAGAAATAAGCCCTTGATTTCCTGGGCTCCAGGGTCAAAATGTGTCACTCTGTGCTGTGTTCTTGAAGGACAGCCACACCCTTTTTCATTCATTCTCCTCCCCCTTAAAGAAGGTGCCTAGAAGGGAGTCTCTTTGAGAAAGTACTACTAAAACTACAAATTACTAGGTGAATCAGGGTGGCTCAGAGCATCAGTTGTACATTTTTATTTTTATTTTTTTCTCAGCATATTTTCTTTGAAGCCGTATGCTTGTTAGGTAATTTGACTACAGACGGACTAAAGGAAAGCAGCTTGTAAAAATGTATGTAAAATGTACAAATCTAAACATAGAAAGTTGCAGTAAAAATAAATGTATAAAAGGTAATAAATGGGCTGAGTGCAGTGGCTTCATGTGCCTCTAATCCCAGCTACTTGGGACGCTGAGACAGAAGAATCCCCAGAGCCCAGAAGTTTGAGACAAGCCTGGCAACATAAGGAGACCCCATTTTGAAAAATGTATTTAAAAAACGTATGCCTGTATAGGACACCTGCCATGAATGGAGCTTGCAGGACTGAAAGTTGTTCCAGGGGAGTCAGTGAGTGAGAGGTGAGTGAAGGTGAAGTCCTGGGATATTACTGTACACCACGTAGGCTTTATAAACACTGTACACTTAAGCTACACTACATTTGTTAAAATACTTTTCTTCAAGAATAAATTAATCTTAGCTTACTGTAACTTTATTATCTTATAAACTTTTTTTTTTGATATCTCAATGGGTTTTTTTTGTTTTTTGTTTTTTTTACCATTTTTTTTTCGTTGTTGTTGGGGATTCAATGAGGGTACAATAAGCCAGGTTACACTGATTGCATTTGTTAGGTAAAGTCCCTCTTGCAATCATGTCTTGCCCCAGAAGGTGTGGCACACACCAAGGCCCCACCCCTCTCCCTCTTTCCCTCTCTCTGCTTTTCCTTCCCCCCCCATGACCTTAATTGTCATTAATTGTCCTCATATCAAAATTGAGTACATAGGATTCATGCTTCTCCATTCTTGTGATGCTTTACTAAGAATAATGTCTTCCACTTCCATCCAGGTTAATACGAAGGATGTAAAGTCTCCATTTTTTTTAATAGCTGAATAGTATTCCATGGTTTTAACTTTGTGAAGTTTTTTTGACTCTTCTCTTTTTTGAGACAGATTCTCACACTGTTGACCTGGATAAAGTGCCATGACATCACAGCTCACAGCAACCCCAAACTCTTATGCGCAAGTGATTCTCTTGTCTCAGCCTCCCAAGTTGCTGGGGCTATGGGCGCCTGCCACAGCGCTCGGCTAAGTTTTTTCTATTTTTAGTACAGATGGAGTCTGGCTCTTCAGTCCAGAGACAATAGCTGCCTTTATTTTGGTTGGTTTGCTTTGCAATCCAGTTTGTGTAAAGTCAACAGACTATCTTGGTCATGGGAGTCTGGGTGTCCATAGGCTCCTCTGTGTTTGGCCTTGGCTAAACTGACTTTGTCTGCAGATTACATGGTTGTCTATGTATAAAATATGGAAGAATCAACAAAACAGGCCAGGTGTGGTGGCTCATGCTCCTAGCACTCTGAGAGCCCCAGGTGGGTAGATTGCCTAAACCAGCCTGAGCCAGAGCAAGACCCCATCTCTAAAAATAAATGAAGAGGTATTCCATGCTATGAATAGGAAGACTCAATATTTTCAAGATGTCATATTTTCTTAACTTGATTTATAGACTGAACACAATCCCAGTCAAAGTCCCAGCAAGTTACATGGTAGATATTAGCAAGCCAATTCTGTAGTTTATAGGAAGAGGCAAAAGACCCAGAATAGCCAACTCAATAGTGACAGAGAAGAACAAAGTCAGAGAACTGTCCCCTTTGAACATCAAGACATCTATAACTAAGTTATCGAGATAGTGTAATAGTGGCAAAAGAGTAAGCAAATATCAATTGAACAGAGAGCCCAGAAATAGACTCATATAGCCACATAAATATAATTAACTGATTCTTTTTGAGACAAAGTCTCATTCAATCATTCAGGTTGGAGTGCAGTGGCAAGCTCATGGCTCACTGTAACCTCAAACTCCTAGGCTCAAGTGATCCTCCTGCCTTGGCCTCCCAAGTAGCCTCCCAAGTAGCTGGAGACTACAGATGCATACCACCACACTCAGGTAATTTTTTAATTTTTTGTAGAGATGGGATCTGGCTATGTTGCCTAGGCTGGGTCTTAAACTTCCAGCCTCAAGTAGTCCTCCTGCATCAGCCTCCCTAAATTCTGAGATTACAAGCATGAGCCACCACACCCAGCCAGTTGACAAAGGAGAAAAAGGCAGTATAATGAAGCAAAGCGGTCTTTCATCACAGATGCTAGAACAACTGGACATCCACATGCAAATAAGCAAAAACAGACCTTACACCATTCACAAGAATTAACTCAAAATGGGACATAGACTTAAATGTAAAATGCAAAACCGAAATGCTAGAAGATATCATCGGAAAAAATATAGATAACTTTAGGTATGGTGATAAGCTTTTTTTTTTTTTTTTTAGATAGAGTCTCACTCTCTCACCCTGGGTAGAGTGCCATGGGATCATCATAGCTCACAGTCTTGGACTCAAGCAAACCTCTAGCCTCAGCCTCCCATGTAGCTGGGACTACAGGCAACCATCGCAATGCCTGGCTGATTTTTCTGTTTTTAGTAGAGACAGGGTCTCACTCTTGGTCAGGCTGGTCTCGAACTCCTGAGCTTAGGCCATCCACCTGCCTTGACTCCCAGAGTGCTAGGATTACAGGCATGAGCCACTACACCTGTGATAAGCTTTTAGATGTGATACCAGAGGCATGATCCATGAAAAAAATAATTGATAAGCTAGAAATAATTGATAAGTTTTTAATTAAAATTAAAGTTTAATTTAATTGCCTATGCTCTGCAAAAGGCAATGTCAAGAGAATGAGACTTGCAGACTTGAGAAAGTATTTGGAATCCGGATCACTGCCGGATTGGGGAGCTGACAAGAATGGGGAGCAATAGCGACGCTCATTCGTTGCTGGTGGGAATGAAAAATGGCCGTGACTTTGGTAAGCAGTTTTGCAGTTTCCGTCAAAAAACAACCCAGAAATCGTGCTCTTTGGTATTTACCCAAATAAACTAAAAACGTATTGTTCACACAAAATCCCGAAAATGAATGTTTATAGCAATTTTATTCATAATTGCTAAAATTTGGAAGCCACCGAGATCTCCTTTAATAGGAAGAAGAATAAGTAAACTGTGATACATCCAGAAAATGGAATGGAGTTCAGTGCTGAAAAGAAGCCGTGAAGCTCTCAAGCCATGAAAAGACATGGAGGGGCCAAGTGAAAGGAGCCAATCTGAAAAGGCTGCATCCTACATGATTCCAATTCTGTGGCATTCTGGGAAAGGCAAAATCATGGAGACAGTAAAGGGATCTGAGGTTGCAGTCATTAAGGGGAGGGAGAGATCAATGCACAGAGCGCAGAGTAGCCCTATCAGGGCAGTGAAACTGTCCCGAGTGATACTGTAATGATGGATGCAGCTCATTGTACCTTTGTCAAAACCCACAGAATGCACAATACCAGTCTATGAACTCTGGATGATAATGAGCAATCACTGTGGGCTCATCTATTGTAAGAAATGCCCCACTCTGGTACAGAACGTTGGTAGTGGGGGAGGTTGTGCACGGGTGGGATCAGGGAGTAGATGGGAACATTCTGTGCTTTCAGTTCAATTTTTCGGTGAACCTAAAACATACTTTATTTTTAAAAATATAAGGTATTCAGTAATACAGATGAAGTAATCCTATTTATGTTAAAAAGAACACACAAAAATGTGTATGTACTTACATTTATATGCACATTATATAAATGTATGGGTGTGTGTATTTGGTAATGGTCTTTCCATTGGGTTTGATGTTGGGGGAGGGGAGAGACACCCTTTGCTATATTCTATAGTTTGTAACATTTACCTTTTGACAGAGAGTACCTGTACATTTATCTAAATAAGGCAGAAACGATCTTGCTGCTAAGCCTTTATCTCTGAATCCCCCTTCCAAGCAGACAGCAGGGAATGTTGTCTGGCCATTTTTAAATATAAAGTTGTAGCACTTTGCACCACATTTATTCATTCAGCAAGATTTTTTTGAGTGCTTCATCTGTGCCAGGCATTCTGCCAGGGCCTGGGGTTGCCAGGGTGACCGAGAAACAGCCCCTGTGACCTTAGTTCTAGGTACAGGTGGCACCTGGGGCAACAGGGGAGAGTTGTTTTTTCTTTTCTCACAGGCTGAAAAAGTCTCACACAGTTTGGAAAAGCTGATTGTGATTCCTTCTCCTCAGAGAAGCCGTGTGGAGACCCACCTTCGTTTCCGCACACCATCCTGCAGGGCCTCAGTGGCGTGGAGATGGGGGATGAGGTGCTGTACGTGTGCGCCCCCGGCCACATCACGGGCCATCGGGAAACCGCCTTCACCTTGCTCTGTAACAGCTGTGGGGAGTGGTATGGCCTGGTGCAGGCCTGTGGGAAAGGTAAGCACCCTGGGCTGGGCTACCTCCTCGTGCCCACACATGGCTGGCAGAGGGCCCCACCCCTACTGGCTGCATGTGGTGGGCTTTCTCCACCTCAGCATTGCAAATACAGGGAGCGTATTCACCACGGCACTCTTCATCTTCTGTGCTGGGAGCAAAGAGCCAACAAATCTCCCCTTCTTCTCTAAGGGCAGAGGTGATGTCAGAGTAGCTTTCTCGCATATTTCCCTGGGAACCTGGTCAAGATGGAATGTCAGCTGTGGGACCAAGCAGCCTTGCTTCTGGTAAAAACAACCCCAGTTGGTAAACTGGGCTGGAAGGACTATAGTGAGCACGAGAGGGAGCCAGCTCTGAGCTGTCCCGAGAGTGGTGATTCTTGTGTCTGGGCCTGACCTCTGCGGGGACCCTGAGAACTACTCTGTGGGTTGTTACAAGAGAGCTGGGCTCCTGTAGGACGTGGGACTTCTAAACACCTGGATCCACACACACATGCAAGTCCTGCTCCCTCGCACCTAAGGAATCCTGGAGGTGGGGGCTGGGCATGGAGCAAGGAGGCTACCCCAGGGCAGCTGTGGGGGACTGTGACCACTAACAGGAATTCCCTACTGCTGCTCCCTGGCCTGGAGCTGTTTAAGGGCCAGCTTTGTTCTCTGACAGTCAAACATGAGTCTGAATAATTACTTAAGACTAAAAAGAGTCCTACTGGACATTGAATTCCTAAGACCTGATCTGATTTCCCCAGATGTCCCCACTCCATCAATATCACATTCCTGGGAGGCCCCGGGTTTCTGTAGTCCCCTCTCCACCTAGCTCCTTGAGAATTTTCCCAGCAGGAGAAATCACTGTTTCCAGCCACAGCCAGGCCTGGCCTCACCACCTCAACGGGGACATAGCACCCACCAGGGGCCTTGGGCAGCCCCGTGGCCAACCTGGGCTTAGGACTGCAACCTTTGGACTACACCAGACACTGACTTGTTCCCTGATCTGACAGGGTTACCCTCACTCCAAGTCTCTTTCAAGGAACCCCCTTTTTAATTCCCCATAACATTTGGGTGCCCATCAGAAACTGGTTTTACAGAGGCAGATGCCTCTAGCACCATGATGCTAGTGGATGCATAAAACAATTTGTCTCTAGGACATTCTGCAGACCCAGGGCCCTGTCACGTCTGCCAGATTCATCCACATCATTGCCTGAAGTTGTGGTTTGTTGCCTTCACTATTGGTTACTATCCCTAACATGAATACACCACTGTTTATTTATCTGCTGTTTGTGGACATTGGTTGGTTTTCATTGCCTGACTGTTACAAACTGTGCTGCCGTGATTGTTCTCATCTATATCACTTGGTTCACATGTGACACAGTCCCACTGATTTCTAAGAGTGGAATTGCTGCCCGTGGGGTGGGTAAGTGTATGCTACCGACGAGTTTTATAAACTAATGGACCGGTTTGCTCTCCCATCAGCAGTGTGTGACAGTAATTGTTGTTCAGCACCCTTACCAACCTTTCAGATTGCCATTTTGGTGCTAGCGTGACAGTTAGTTGCAGTATTTATTTCTCTGATAATAGTGAGGTTCAGCACTTATTACATGATAATAGGCATTAGAATTGCCTCATGTATATAAAATACCTGTTCAAGTATTCTTCCCTTTTTTCAAACTGATTTAAATTGGTGATTTACATATTATAGAACTTTTTACATGAAATGTTCATAATTAATGTGTCGCAAATATTTTCTCATTCTGTGGCTTATCTTTTTATTCTTGGCATGTCTTTAATGAAGACACGTTTTTGTTTTTGTTTTTTTTTGTAGAGACAGAGTCTCACTTTATGGCCCTCAGTAGAGTGCCATGGCGTCACACGGCTCACAGCAACCTCCAACTCCTGGGCTTAAGCGATTCTCTTGCCTCAGCCTCCCGAGTAGCTGGGACTACAGGCGCCCGCCACAATGCCCGGCTATTGAAGACACATTTTACTTATTTATTTATTTTTGTGAGACAGAGTGTCAAGCTCTGGGTAGAGTGCCGTGGCATCACAGCTCACAGCAACCTCCAGCTCCTGGGCTTAAGCGATTCTCTTGCCTCAGCCTCCCAAGTAGCTGGGACTACCGGCACCCGCCATAACGCCGGGCTATTTTTTGGTTATAGTTGTCATTGTTGTTTTGCAGGCCTGGGCTGGATTCGAACCCACCAGCTCTGGTGTATGTGGCTGGCGCCTTAGCTGCTTGAGCTACAGGCACTGAGCCATAATGAAGACACTTTTTGGTGGGGGGAAGGGAACAGAAAAAAATGCCACCCTCAGTAGAGTGCTCTGGCATCACAGCTCACAGTAACCTCAAACTCTTGGGCTTGAGTGATTCTCTTGCCTCAGCCTCCCAAGTAGCTGGGACTACAGGCACCCACCACAACACCTGGCTATTTTTTTTGTTGCAATTGCCATTGTTGTTTAGCAGGCCCGGGCTGGGTTCGAACCCACTAGCTTGGTGTATGTGGCCGAAGCCATACCCACTATGCTACAGGTGCCAAGCCACGACACTTTTTGTTACTGTTTTTGTCTATTTTACTATTTTTCAACCTTTGTATCATTGGCTGACTGATACTTTGACAAAACACAATAAAAAATGATCCTTTTATAAAATACAAATTAACATAAAAATAAAATAGATTCCAAGTATAAGCACAAATTTTTGTCAAATAGATATAAAATTCTTCTGTCAAATTGTAACAAAAGATTTTAAGTGTCAGTGTATCTACTTGCCTTGTTGGATGCTAATAACAAAAAGTTACAAACTAGGACAGTGTTAAAAGCATAATTTAAGCAATCTTTTAGAATTTCCCTCATCTTTCCTCTGTTGCTGTTGCTGTGTGCCAGGAAAGGGCTACTTGCCAATTCTGATCATTCTCCCACCTAAGCAAATCAAGCAGAAGGACCTGGCTTCCTGTTTGTTGAACGTGTCCCCTTGAAACAGACTTGTACTTATCCTGAGGTTGTTAATGCTCTGATGAGGGGCTGAAGTTGCACCCTCCCACGAGCCACACCCAGTCCAGCCAAATGGGTTGTTTACTGGCCCCAGTAGAATGAGAACTAAATGCAGGTTTTGTGGGTCTGAAATAGTGTTTATTTTCTACTGTGATGCAGAGTTATTAGGGCTTTCAGCTATTGGGCAGGAATTCTGGCGTCTGCACTTGGCTGGGTATATAGACTGTTAAAGAGTTTTCATTACTCTGTAAATTTAATATTTAAACTATCTCTGTCACTCTGTGTGTGTCTTTATGTTACAAGAATATCTTCACCAGATATTTCAACTCCAGATAAATGCAACTCCATTTTGCATTTATTGTTTCTGAAAAACATCAACTGTTTCAGGAGGATATCGCTTCTTATTAGAGAAAAGTCATCTTGGCAGAGTGAGTCAAACAAGGCTCCTTGAGCTGGACCCTTGTGGGCTTGATAATAACTGTTCCCTGGTCATAGCTGGTGGACCATTCATCCACTTACTCATTCCACATCCCATCATCTGGCGGGATCCTAGGTGCTGCACATGTAAGGTTACATACAACGCTGTGTCAACCCCGAAGGAAATGCTGGTGTGCTGGCTGCCTCAGAGGACACAGAAGCAGTAGATGACCAGGCAGAAGGGAAGGCTGGAAAAGTGAGGTGTTGCAGAAGGTGACATTTTAATGCAAGTGTATTTGCAGATGGAAGAAGGGCTCCATGAATTCGAGGGCTATAGAAATTGAGTAAATGAAAGCTAATAAGTGTGCACTGGCTACAGAATGATGGGAGATCCGGCAGCCTTGTATTTCCAGTGTCAATATGGGGGATGGGGGTGGGTAACGCACCAGGGCCATACCACAGTGCATACAGGAGGTGAGTGGGGTGAAGTGGAGGTCCAAGGGCAGGCAACTCATTCTTGAATTTCGGCTATTCTTGAAGAAGAATTGGAAAGTCACAAAGGATAGAGCTGAAGGAAGATCAGGGGTCCAAAGAAGTATGGGGGTTTGTTTTGTTTGCTTACCTTTTTTTTTTTTTTGAGACAGAGTCTCATTATGTCACCCTTGGTAGAGTGCTGCGGCATCATAGCTCGCAGCAACCTCCAACTCTTGAGCTTAAGTGATTCTCTTGCCTTAGCCTCCCAAGTAGCTGGGACTACAGGTGCCTGCCACAACGTCTGGCTATTTTTTGCTGCAGTTGTCATTGTTGGTTAGCTGGTCTGGCCCAGTTTTAAATCCACCAGTGTTGATGTATGTGGCTGGCGCCATAACCACTGTGCTACAGGCACTGTTTGCTCGCTTTTGTTATTTTTAAGGTAATTTCTTTTTAAGAGATTAGTTAGAACTTATGTAAATGATGATAGAAAGGATTAGGAGACTGAACAATTCTCTTGAATTTCCTGAGTTTAGTTTTCCTGAGCTTAATTTTCTCACAATTATCCCATTTATATCCTCACTCATTCCACATCCCCAGAGTTGCCTCATGGGGTTCCTGCATCACTCGGAACAGGTGGCATAATGCACACACAATACACAACATGGGATGGGCCCAGGCACGTTCATTCTTTCTCTTTCACCCATGTGCTGATTAAAGAGAGTATCCAGGTCCTCTTACTTGATGTATCTGAAGCGCTCTGCGCATGACACTGGCTTTATGCATCCTTGCGTGTTGACTCTAGCTTGCTGTTACAACAAATAATTAAAAGCATGCTGTGACTTCAGTTGTCCATTAAGATTGAGAAGCTAGTTTCTGCCAGCAGACTTCTTAGGTTCTAGAGACCCAGCTGGTCTTTCCCATGTGACTTTTGGATTTGGAGACCCAAGCAAGCAGGCGGCAACTTTATAACGTGGCTCCCAGGAGGTCCATACCTGTGGTCTCGTCTCCTTCCTCCAGGGGGCTCTTACCTCCAGCCTAACTCTGTTTCCTGTGAGCTCAGCCCTGTCACTAACCACCCTTTACAGGCCTTCTAAACATTTTGTGGCCCACCTAGAACATTTCTTTATATTTCCTTGTGTGCTGTGGCTCTGACTGCAAACTCTCTGGCAAAACCTGCCCATAGATGCAGCTGTGGGAGCTCTTCTGCTGAGATCACAGTAGCATCCCTGCCCCTCCTCCCTTCATGACTTCTGCAGGACCCAGAGGGCCTCAAGGGTCAGGTACCTTGGAGGTGAAGACTTAAAAGAACTTGAAGCTTTAAGGAGTTTTGTCTTAGAGATTCTGGAGGATTAGGGGATCACAGCTACCAGGGATGTTCAACCTTTTACCCTTTCTGCCACACATTAGAAGAAAATTGTCTTGGGCCACACATTAAATATACAGACACCAATGAAAATGGATTTACAAAAAAAAAGAAAAAAGGTCCATGCATACTTTTCACCACAGCTAAACAAAACAGTCCTCAAATAATCTGAGTATGGCCCCTGAGTCACAGGTCGGACATCCCTGGTAGGTATTTGAGGATTGACTGGATGTCTTGAGTCAGATTCTCTAAAAGAAGACCCTACTCGATGTCCGTGGGTTACTGAGGAAGGAAGGAGATTAGGAAACAGGAAGTAGTTATCAAGGTTATAGCCTTAGCTGGATTCCTGCTTTGCCTGGTCCTGGGGGAAGCTGTGGAGTATGAATGGCACCACAGGGCTGGTCCCCCTTTGGAGCAAGTAGACCAGCTTTGAGTGCCTCATATCAGCCTGGCAAGGGCTGCAGGCTGCTGAGTGTTGACGGGGTACGGCCTATAATTTCCCAGGCCAGGCTCCCATTCCACCAAGGGTGGTTCTCTAAAGAAGGGGTAGCTGTGAACTCCTAGCTTCCAGTGCTCACAGTGGATGGGGCATGGGTACCTGGCCTGGGAAAGGGGGGTGTGGCTGGCACACCAAACAGCCTCTACTCCAATGGGGTTATTATTGACAGCATCAGTTCCATGCAGAAGGGGTTTCCAAGTTAACCAACTCTTGTGATTTTGTGTGTGTGTGTGTGTGTGTGTGTGAGACAGAGTCTCACTATGTCACCCTCGGTAGAGTGCTCTGCCGTCACAACCCACAGCAACCTCAAACTCTTGGGCTTAAGCAATTCTCTTGCCTCAACCTCCCAAGTACCTGGAACTACAGGGGCCTGCCACAATGCTCCGCTATTTTTTGTTGTTGTTGTTGCAGTTGTCATTGTTATTTAGCAGGCCCAGGCCGGATTTGAACCCTTCTGCCTCGGTGTATGTGGCTGGTGCCCTAACCACAAAGTTATGGGCACTGAGCCCAACTCTTGTGATTAAAAGAAAGATCCATTACTAATGGATCTTGCTGAAATTTAACCTTTGTGAGAAGGAGCAGGAATGATCCCCAGGGCTGTGCGCACCTGGGTGGGTAGTCCATGGTGAGTGAGTGGGCAGGGTGGGAGGGTGCCCCAGCCTCACACTGCCCAGGTCATGTGATCACGAGCAACATTCGGTTCCAGCCTCCAGTGGGGAGTGGTGGTGCATTCTCTCACGGAAGCATGGGGATGTTACCCTTGACTAATAACTCAAATGGGTGAGGCCTTCCTCAGCTGCCATTTTCTCTGCTCTGTGTGTTAATTATCTCTCTAGCTTTGGTCCCTACCTTGCAGATCTGGACCTGGTCATTTAGTCTTCCAGTCTCCTGTCCAATCTACATATCTTCTTGGTTTCCATTCCCATTTTGGCGGAGGGAAATGTCTGTCATACCGCTGTGATGTACTCAGTGTCTAATTATAATTGGCTTTTATCCTAATTACAGAAAAATCCTGAAGCTCTGCTCCCTAAGGATGTATGCAGCAGATTTCCACACTTGGGTTGGTTTCTTAGGGGCGTTTTATTATGGCAAGTTTTATACCCATCTTCAAGACTGTGTTTTATCCTTGGACACTTGTACCCTAAGGATGATCTCGAACCTTCCAGTCCTCCATGTGACCACCCTGGACACACAGTCCCAGTGCTGGCTTTCCTAAGGCACCCCGTGTTCCCCTTGGCCTGCTGGGGAACAGGGGGTGCCTGCTCGCTGCCTGGCCTCTCCTGCTCATTGCTTCAACACTCCTGCTCACTGCTCAGTTCAGAACTCAGTGGTCCTGTGCCTCTGCCCCTGGTTCTGGGTGAGGCCATTTATCCTGCCTTTGTGGCTGGGGTGGAAGAGAACAGCTGCAGGGAAGACGGGCTCAACAGCGACAACCCAGAAAGAGCAGGGCCTGAACTCCTGCCTCTGGGCATCTACCAGCAAGCGTTAAGACAACCTCAACAGGCTCACCCCTACTGCCAGCTCCACAGGTTCTTTCTGTTCTTTCTGGACTGTGGTATCAGGAAAGTGCCTAACACCAAGCTTGACCTCACTCTACCAGCCCCACAGCCTGGGTCTAATAGCAAATATACAGCCTTTCCCATCCCACCCCCTTCCCTGGTCTGACACAGCCATGGAACAGACACTGCCCAGTTAGGCAATAAGAAAAAAGCTGTTATCAACTAAACACTAGCTTCAGCAATCTCTCTCTCCTGGAAGCTGTTTTTTTGGTTTTGCTTTGTTTTGTAACAACTCTATTGAGGTTCAATTTGCTTACTATAAACTATACTCATCTAAAGTGTAAACTTATCTGAGTTATTACAGGTATATATACCCACAAAATAATCACCATAACTAAAATACAGAACATTTCCATCATCTTCAAGTCTCCTTAGGTCCCGTTCTATGATAGTTTTTTTTTTTTAGACAGAGTCTCACTCCCTCGCCCTCGGTAGAGTGCCATGGCATCCCAGCTCACAGCAACCTCCAGCTCTTGGGCTTAGGTGATTCTCTTGCCTCAGCCTCCCAAGCAGCTGGGACTACAGGTGCCCGCCACAACGTCCGGCTATTTTTTTTGGTTGCAGTTCAGCCGGGGACGGGTTTGAACCCGCCACCCTCGGTATATGGGGCTGGCGCCCTACTCACTGAGCCACAGGCGCCGCCTTCTATGATAGTTTTGCATACTTTATCTCATTTAATCTTCACAAGTCTGAGAATGGAAATGACTAGCTCCAATTTACAGATGGGGAAACGGCAGTACAGGAGGGTTCAGTGACTTGTGGGTGTCACACAGGAGCAGGCTGGAATTTAACACAGGTCCTATCCTGTTGTGTCATGCGTATGTGCCCCTTCTGAGGACCCCAAGGCTGAAGGGAGCAAGGCCCGAGGGTGCTGGCTCACTCCCAAACTAGCTGTTTTGCTCTTTTCTCTCTTAGTTCTAAAGACGTTCTTTTGTTTTCTTAAATTAACTTCAATTTCTGTATTTATCCATCATTTGGGCTTAATTTCCTTCATAGAATACAGCATGAGACTGAAACTGATTTAGAATTATTTTGTTAGTATTGCCATATTTGTTCAGAGGTTCACTGAACCAGTGGTTATTTCTGGCTTGTCTGGTTGCCTTTTTTAAAATTACTATTTTTAAAGGCTGAGTAGCCAAGACCAGAGGGAAAAACAGGGCATGTGTGGGCTTCCAGAAATGCAGCAATGTGAAAATGGATGGAAGATTCTGGGATTGCGGGTCCTGGCTCGTCTCCTGCAGCCCTGACCTTGATAAGAGATGCCCCCTCCTTGATAAGAGATACTGGCAGTGCACACCCAGCCTTCTCCTTTCACTCTTGCCTGTGTTCTTCTGTCTCCCCAAAGCAGAAGTTAAATATAAATGCATAGCAAACGACCTAGACTTTGCCAAGAGGACCCACAAAGTTTACGTTTCCTAGACTTGTTTGTTAGATCAGAAGGCCGCTTGTTTTCAGAAGAGAGTGGGGTGAGGGTGTGAGGGTGGAGGGATGGCTAGAAGGATCTCTGGATGACTTGAGTCAGCGTGCAGATTCAGGCAAGCAGAAGGGAGGTGAGAGAAATAGCACCTCCACAGGCAAAGAGCTGGGCAACTCCATCTTATGAGTAGATTTGCTCTTGGGTTGAAATTCAGTGAGGAACAAACTTTACAGTTCCCCATGAGAAAAACAGGCTTGGATAGTTTTTCATGAGTAGGCTGTTTGTAAACACTCGTTTTCCTTGTCTTCATTTGAGGTTTTGGGAAAAGTATGATATAGTGAGAAGCTGTTTCTGAGTCAGGACCTTGACCTGCAAACCTGGGGAGAGAGGAAGAGCGTGGCTTAGGGCCCTGGGGTGCTCTAGCCTGGGGGAGCTGTAGAGGCAGAAACTTAGATGCACACATACATATGCGCTCAGTTGCATGTATGTACACACATACACACCAGCTTACACCAACCAAAAGGGTCTAGGTCAAGGCTGGCCCACCCACAGCAGGAGTGGGCTTTTTCCAAATCCTCAGCTCTAACATTAGACACTAGGCCAATGTTCTCTGCAGGAGAAGTAGTAGGGGAAGAGAACAGGGCTTGTCGGGGAGTGCGGTGGCTCACACCTGTAATCCTAGCACTCTGGGAGGCCAAGATGGGTGAATTGCTTGAGCTCATGAGTTCAAGACCAGCCTGAGCAAGAGCAAGACCCCATCTCTACTAAAAACAGAAAAACTAGCTAGGCCTTGCAGCAGGTGCCTGTAAGTCTCAGCTATTGGGAGGCTGAAGCAAGAGGATCTCTTGAGCCCAAGAGTTTGAGGTGCTGTGAGCTATGATGACACCATGGCACTCTACCCAGGGTGGCAGAATGAGACTGTCTCAAGAAGGAAAAAACATGGCTTGTTTCCTGCCCATATTCCAGGTGCCTTTTGACTTCGCAACATATTTAAGCTCATGGGGTAGATTACAGAGGAGAGGGAAGACAGAGGACATTGATTATACCCAATATTACGTCTCAAAGGTCAATGTATATTCCTTGCCTTTTTCGCAAATGGAATAAACACTGGCTTTCATTACTCGCTTATTCATCTCTTTACTCATTTATTTATTCAGCAAACATTTATGGGTGTCTACTCCAGGCCCCATGGTGTATGCTGGGGATCCAAAGGCAGAGAGGACATACATGCCTTTGTTCTCAGAGAGTTCCAGGCTAGAGGGGAGTTGGGCAGGGTGAGATCAGTGAAGGGTGATAGCCCTGAACTCTGTTGTAGAGGGAGCCTGTTCCCATTGTTCTGGTGAGTAGCACATTCCTTCCAAACTGAGACCATTTGAGGTCCAAGACTCACGCACCATCATGGTCTAGATTGGTTTTGCCCTGCCCACATAAATGTATGAAGTGTCATTAAAATATGTTTAACCCATCCTCATATATATATACCTTTCATTTTATCGATAAGCACCTATCTCTAATATTTATCATGGTAGTTAATCGGCCACTAATTTTATCCATAGAAAGCCAATTCAGATACTCGGGCTGGTAACTTGCAAGTCAACGTTGTTGATAAAGATGCAGATAATAAAAGTACTTGTAGTAGCCACATCTGGGGGATGAGTTTCCTGGTGAGAATGTTAACTGTCCATCCCAGACGGAATTCATAATTGGATGCTAGCCGCAGTGGTTTACAGCTTAACACACGAATATCACACAGTATACTCTCAAAATATTTCAAAGTACAGACATCTTAAGAAGAATGACTATCTACTCTCAATATAAAATTGAGAGGCGTCTTAACAGAGCACAATATAATTAAATTACCTTTTCTTTCCCTCAAAGATTATAGCCGTTGTTACTGTCTCTTCTACTGTTGAACATACTGGGGTGCGTGGTCAGCCAACCTGATTTAATTTTTATTCTTATACATGATATGCCTTTTCCTCCTAGATACTAGTTAAACTATTTTTTTATCCTTGGCATTGAATAAGCAAATTCTGTGCCAATTTTTCCTGGAATGTGGTGTGCACTTTTGGTTGATTATTTTAATTTTTATTTAAGAGTAATATAAACAGAACATTTCAAAAATCAAAGTGCATAGATAGAGCTTAGTGAATTGTCATACTGTAAGCACACCCATGTAATTGTCACCCAGTTCAAGAAGCAGAGCACCACCAGCTATCTGGAAACACTGCTCTGGGGCTCCCTTTCAACCACAGCCTTCCTGAGAATATGCACAACGCACACTCCTAAAACTGTAAATTACATTTTCTGTGCTTGAGTTGTACTGAAGTAGAAGCACACAGTATGTATTCCTGTGTGGGTTCCTTTGCCCAACGTCACGTCTGTGAGACACATCCGTCTTGCTCCACAAGCTCTAGTTTTTCTTTGTTGGGAAGTATTTCATTCCGCTGTTGAACATTTTCATTATTTCAAATCTAGAGATATTATAAGAACATTCTTCTATAGGTCTTTTGCTGTCCATGTTGCATTTTCTAGAATTTTGTCCATATACTTAGGAGTTAAATTGCTGATCCCAGGGTATGTGAATGTTCAACCTCAGTAGAGGATGCCCAACCCGTCTTCAAAATGGCTGTACTGATTTAAACCCCCAAGAGCAAAGCACAAGAGTTCTGGGAGACTTATGTACCACCAACAACTGGTATGGTCAGTCTTTTAACAGTCTTTTTAGCCATTTTCATGCGTATGTTAGGATATTACTTAATTTGAATTTCCCTGATTAATGATGTTAAGCACCTCGTCATATGTTTATTGGCTGTTTGAATACAGGCAGCCCTGGACTATGAATGAAATAGGTTCTGTGGGTTTGTTTTTAAGTTGAATTTATATGTAAGTTGGAACAGGTACTAATAATAGCCTCCTTTTGGAAGTGGGAGTCATGTGTAAGTCATGTTTGTAACTCAGGACTGCTTGTATCTCCTTTATGAAATGCCTATTCAATTCTCTTGCCCATTTTTTTACTAGATTGTCTCTATTTCATATACGTGTGTATTAATATTTGTAGGAGTTTTTAATATTATTCCGAATATCAGAACTTTCAAGGTTATAGTATATATTGCAAATATCTTTTGTTAGGTAAGTTGCTTGATGTGTTCTTTGTGGTACTGATAAGAAATGAAATTTTTTTTTCTTGTTTGTTTTTTGGGGTTTTTTGAGACAGAGTCTCACTATGTTGCCCTCAGTAGAATGCCACAGCTCACAGCAACCTCGAACTCTTAGGCATAAGCAATTCTCTTGCCTCAGCCTCCCAAATACCTGAAACTACAGACACCTGCCACAATGCCCAGCTATTTTTTTGTTGTAGTTGTCGTTGTTTAGCAGGGACTTGTACAAGGATCAGTGTTATAAAAATACCAGTTCCTAGGCCAGGCGTGGTGGCTCACACCTGTAATCCTAGCACTCTGGGAAGCCAATGTGGGTAGATTTCCTGAACTCACAGGTTTGAGACCAGCCTAAGCCAGAGCAAGACCCCATCTCTAAAAATAGCTGGGCATTGTTATGGGTACCTGTTGTCTCAGCTACTTGGGAGGCTGAGGCAAGAGAATCACTTAAGCCCAAGATTCTGAGGTTGTTGTGAGCTGAGACACCACAGCATTCTACCAACGGTGACAAAGTGAGACTTTCTTTAAAAAAAAAAAAAATTAATGATATATAAAGTTTTTTTTAATTTCTTTCTTTTGCTGTAAGTTGTATTTTTCTCGAATTTTGGGTAAGTTGTATTTTTCTTGAATTTTGTCTATTTCCTCAGAATTTTGGTGGTCTTGGACATAAATTTCTCACACAGTCCTGTGATTGTCTTTTAATATCTGAAAGGTCTGTGGTAATGCCCCTTTTTATTCCTTATGCTTTTCATTCGTGTCTCCTCTCCTTCTTTATATGTTTTTCAATTATTCTTGCTAGAGGTTTAGCAATGTTATTAGTCTTTTTAAGAATCAATGTTTGGCTGTGTTGATTGTCTCTATTGTATGTTTGTATTTTATTTTATTAATGTTTGCTCTTTTAAAAATCTCCTTCCTCGGCTCGGTGCCTGTGGCTTAAGCGGCTAAGGCGCCAGCCACATGCACCTGAGCTGGCGGGTTCAAATCCAGCCCAGGCCTGCCAAACAATAATGGTGGCTGCAACCAAAAAATAGCCGGGCGTTGTGGCAGGCACCTGTAGTCCCAGCTACTTGGGAGGCAGAGGCAGGAGAATCGCTTGAACGCAGGAGTTGGAGGTTGCTATGAGCTGTGATGCCACAGCACTCTACCCAGGGTGACAGCTTGAGGCTCTGTCTAAAAAAAAAGAAAAAACAAACAAAATCTCCTTCCTCTATTTCTTTATGTTTGACTTACTCTTCTTTTCTCAGCTTCGTGGGGTCAATATGGTTTTCTGCCTTTAACCTTTTCTATCTAAGTATTTAAAGTTATAACTTTTTCTCCTTGTTCTAATTGTTAATAATAGAGATATTTAAACTATCTCGGGCAGCACCCATAGCCCAGTGGGTAAAGTGCCGACCACATACACCGAGGCTGGCGGTTCGAACCCAGCCCCGGCCAGCGAAAACAACAATGACAACTACAACAACAACAACAAAATAACCAGGCATCGTGATGGGCACCTGTAGTCCCAGCTACTTGGGAGGCTGAGGCAAGAGAATTGTTTAAGCCCAAGAGTTTGAGGTTGCTTGAGCGGTGATGCCATGGCACTCTACCTGGGGCAACAGCTTGAGACTCTGACTCAAAAACATAAATAAAATAAATAAATAAATAAATAAATAAATAAATAAACTGCCTCATTATAATCATAGATTTATCAATTTCTCCTTTTAATTCATATCTTTTACATTCATAATTTTGAGGCTATATCATTAAGTATATACAATTTCAGAATTTAATATATTCCTGGTGAATTGAAATATTTATTATAATAAAATATCTCTCTTTATCTCTAGTAATGTTTTTTGTCTTAGAGTCTCTGCTGGTTAGTCTCTTCATGACTTTTTTTTTTTTTTTTTTTTGAGACAGAGCCTCAAACTGTCACCCTGGGTAGACTGCCGTGGCATCACAGCTCACAGCAACCTCCAACTCTTGGGCTTAAGCGATTCTCTTGCCTCAGCCTTCTGAGCAGCTGGGACTACAGGCACCTGCCACAATGCCCGGCTATTTTTTGGTTATAGTTGTCACTGTTGTTTGGCAGGCCTGGGCTGGGTTCATACCTGCCAGCTCTGGTATACGTGGCTGGTGCCCTAGCCAGCGCCCAGCCTTCATGACATTTTTTTTTATTCTTTTACTTTCAGCTTCTCTATATACTTATCTTTACTAATAAAATGTATCTCTTATAACTACCATGTACATAGGTTCTGTTAATATTTCTTTATCTAGGCTGATAACCTTTGCTTTTTAATCGTATCATTGATTCATTTTACATTTAACCATGAATAGATTCGAGTTGTAAATTACTGTCTTTTTGTTTTCTCTCTGTCACATTATTTTTCGTTCCTTTTTCTTTACTTTTACCTTCTTTCAGAGTGATTAAGCATTTTTCTTTAGGCACCCTTGACTTATCAAAGTTTAATATAAATTAATACTTTTACCATTTCCTGGATACTTTAAAGCCTTCAAACATTTTGACTCCACTTACTTCCTCCCAACTTCTATGTTATTATCCAGTGTTTTGAATAAATGTAACACAGCGGTTCTCAACCTGTGGGCTCAACCCCATTTTAACAATGAAAACACATTGCAGCATTAGGAATGGGTGCGCGCGTGTGTGTACCTGTTTAGGCATTCAGCATTCATTGGATTTGCCCCTCTGTTTACCTTTTTCATTCATCTTTCCCTCCTATGTCTCTGAGCTTCCATCTAGAATATTTTCACAGAGTAAGAACTTCCATATTGGCAGTTCTTCTAACACTCTGAAGACGTCCTCACCTTGTATTCTGGCTTCATTCTTTCTTTTGACCAGTCATCTCTCAGTCTCGTGGTTGCTTTTTTGGAGGTTGCCTATCTGCTGTCACAGGTAGCTTTTAAAGTTTTCTGTCTTTGGTTTTTAACAGTTTTAATTTGGTGTGCCTGTGTGTAACTTTCTGTGAATTTATTCTGCTTGAGGTTTGCTGTGTGTGTCTTTATGTCTTTTTTCTCAATTGTGTAAAATCCTCAGTATGCTCCCTTCCTTACGATTGGTTTTGTAGTTGTGTTATGTTACATTGGTCCTCCATTTGATGCTGAACATTTGTAACCATCCTTTCCTAACATTGTTATTTTATTTCCTTACCTTTTAGCTTTTGTTTTATTGCCCTCAATGTCTTATTAAGTTCTATAGTGTGAGGCAATTGTAAGAAAGTCTTTCTATTCCTGAAATTGTTACTTCTTGTAAGTGAGTCTTTGCCTTTTACAGGCAGCCTTCTTTCATTCAGAAGAGGGTAGCTGGAAGGGGACAGGTCAGCTGATGTGGTATGTGGTTTTACTCTTGTTTAGGTGTTTGTTTTTAAAATATCTGGACTTTGCTTTTTCTTTAGAAATGTTGTTAGCTCTGTTATCAGTGTTTCTTTCTCCTGAGCAAAGAGAAGTCCTGGCATTTGGATTCTATCAGGAAAAATCCGTCCCATGGGTTATACATCTGTTTCTTTCCAACACTTTTGCTTCTCTTTAGGATTTATTGACTCCCCAGTACAGTTTCTGAAGAGTGGGGGTGTTTAAGAACTGAGCCATGCCATTTTCTCTACTTTGCTCCAGAAACTTCTGTCTCTCCTCTTGCTTACTAGTTTTTGGAATTTGTTGCACCTTATTATTCTTTTTTTTTTTTTAGATAGAGTCTCACATTGTCACCCTGGGTAGAGTGTCGGGGCATCATAGCTCACAGCAACCTCAAACTCTTGGGCTCGAGTGATCCTCTTGCCTCAGCCTCCCAAGAAACTGGCACTACAGGTGCCTATTACAATACCCGGCTATTTTTAGAGACAGGGTCTCACTCTAGCTCAGGCTGATCTCGAACTCCTGAGCTCAGATCCACCCACCTGGGCCTTCCAGAGTGCTAGGATTATAGGCGTAAGCCACTGGGCCCAGCTATTCCCTTTTTTCATGTGCAGTTGCTCTTAATAAAATCTTTTGGGTGGTGTTTACTATAGTTTGCTTATTTTAGAAAATTCACATCCAACTCAGGCACAATACTCAAGCCAATCGTCCTTGTAGCACTTTGGGAGACTCAGGTGGAAAGACTGCTTGAGTACAGGAGTTCAGGATCAGCTTGGGTAACATAGCAAGACCGAGGACATTCATCCTCTATAAAAAGTTTTTAAAACTTAGCTGGGCACAGTAGTACACATCTGTATTCCCAACTACTTGGGAGGATGAGGCAGGAGGATCATTTGAGCCCAGCAATTAAGGTTGCAGTGAGCTATGATGACACCATCATGGAACAGAATAAGACCGTACAAAATTCAACCCAATAAGCCTGTGTGTGTGTGTGTGTGTGTGTGTGTGTGTGTGTTTGGCAGAGTTTAAATTCTGATGGGTATAATAGGTGACGGGAGAAAATAGGTGATGCACTTGGGTATTTTCAAGGATGGCATATCATGCACCCTGATGACAAGGTGACTTTTGCCTGTGCCCCCAGTACATACCCGAGTGGTCTGGAATGCAAGTGTAGACCAAAAAGGAGCAGAGCACAGGGAGAGGCAAGCAGAAGCAGCGAGAACAAAGGGGCACATAGAGCCGGAGGGGGTGCAAACTGAACATGGGGTGTGTGGGGAAGGACGGGAGAAAGCAGGGCCAGAGGCCACAGGGAGATTTGTCAGGGGCACAAATCTTCTGAGGGGCTGGAAGATTCTGCGTGTCCCTTGCAGTCGCACTCCCTTCTAGCTGTTGGTTAGTCAGGCAGAATTCTTTTTACGTGTGGACTGTACCCGGGGTTGGCAAGGGCCAGGGTTAGAAGATGGTGTGTGAGGACAGTGAAGGAGCTCTCCACTCACTTCCTGCGTGTTCCTATCACCAAGGGCTTGCCTTTGGCAACACTGTGCAGGTCTTGGGTCCCTTCTTCACACTGACTGAGTTCTGGGCAGACAGCTGGTTGACTCCCAACTGTCAGGGAGCTACGGTTGATGACCTGGAAGGATGGACGTGAGCAAAACCCAGAAATGACCAAAATGCCATGGACTGAAACAAAATTGGTTGTGGATTCTTGATGGTTTGACATCTTGGTCTGCAATGAGGCAGCAAACAACTATTCTGATTCCCTAAGCCAGGCATGGTGCTGTGTGCCTGTAGTCCCAGCTACTTGGGAGGCTGAGGGGGGAGGATGTTTGAGCCCAGGAGTTTGAGGCTGCTGTGAGCTATGATTGCACTCCAGCCTAGATGACAGAGTGAGACCCCGTCTCTAGAAATAGAAAAGAACGAGTCCCTAGTAAAATCACGTGTGGTGAGAAGCCTTACATCACAGACTGTGCATGAGGTAAGGGTCTGTGAAACCTTCCAGAGGAAAAATGGTCTTGCAGAGTTTCCGCTTCCTGCCTTGCCCCTCCTGAATTGGGACTATGTTCTAGCCGAGCATACAAGGACATGCATCCTCAAAAGCTGAATTTCTGGGAGATTACTGGCCTATCTACTGTTTTGCAAAGATATTAATTTCTTCCATAGTGCCACAGAATATATTATTTTTTTAATCTTAAAAACAAATTGATTGGCTCAGTCTCCGTAGCTCAGTGGCTAGGGCACCAGCCACATGCACCAGGGCTGGTGGGTTTGGACCTGTCCAGGGCCTGCTGAACAACCATGACAACAATAACAAAAAAATAGCCAGGGGCATTGTGTCAGACCCCTGTAGTCCCAGCTACTGGGAGGCTGAGGCAAGAGAATCACTTAAGCCCAAGAGTTTGAGGTTTCAGGTAGCACCTGTGGCTCAAGGAGTAGGGAGCCAGCCCCATATACTGGGGGGTGGGGGTGGGGAGTTCAAATCTGGCCCCAGCCAAAAACTGCAAAAAAAATAAAAATAAGAGTTTGAGGTTGCTGTGAGCTGTGATGCTACAGCACTCTACAGAGGACGACATAGTGAGACTGTCTCAAAAAAAAAAAAAAATTGACTGTGGCAGATTTGGGGCAGAAATGACCAGATGGACATGTGGAATGCCAAGTTTCTTTGCATTAGGAATAAATTTTGGTGGCAAGGGAGCACCACTCTGCTTCATTATGATGAATCTACTAGACATGGAGCACCTTTCACACAGATTTGGGCAAGATACCCAACGAGAGGCTGGGAAGAGAACTGATGCCCTCACAGTCAGGCTGTGGCTGCAGCATGTGAAGGTACATTGGGGTGTGTGGGTGTGCGTTGGTGTGCACCCACGTATGTGTGGCGCAGACCCATGTGTATGTTTGTGTATTCAACTGGTCCTTCAATAACGGCATCTTTTCAGAGGGTTCTGAGGGTGTTATGTGATACTGTGGGTACGAGTGATTCCTTATAATTTGTAAATGGGACCATAGTCCTCTTGTGTTTTGGGAGATTGTGCTCCTAGAAATCGATCTCAGTGCTGAGGCAAGAATGAAGAGAAGCTTGGAATCTGAGCTATTGCAGACTTTTCCTTCTTTCCTCCCACAGCCATTCAGTCTGTCACTCATTCAAGAATAACAAGCCAGACACTCTTTCACTCAAGGGGGGCAGTCTGGGGCCCTTCTCTCAAGTGGGATGGTGCTGGTGCAATAGTTAGCCTTTTTTTTTTTTTTTTTGAGACAGAGTCCCACTATGTCCCCCTGGGTAGAGTGCTGTGGCATCACAGCTCACAGCAACCTCAAACTCTTGGGCTTAAGTGATTCTCTTGCCTCAATAGTTAGCTTTTTCTACATAATAGACCATCCTCAAACAGCTTAAGGACTTAAAACAACAACAACCAACATTTGGTTCTGGTTCTCTGTTTTGTGCTTTTTTTTTTTTTTTTTAAAGAGACAAGGTCTCTGGGCGGCGCCTGTGGCTCAGTCGGTAGGGCGCCAGCCCCATATACCAAGGGTGGCGGGTTCAAAACCAGGCCCCGGCTGAACTGCAAACCAAAAAATAGCTGGGCGTTGTGGCGGGCGCCTGTAGTCCCAGCTGCTCGGGAGGCTGAGGCAGGAGAATCGCTTCAGCCCAGGAGTTGGAGGTTGCTGTGAGCTGTGTGATGCCATGACACTCTACCGAGGGCGATAAAGTGAGACTCTGTCACTACAAAAAAAAAAAAAAAAAAAAAGTTAAGAGACAAGGTCTCCTTCTGTCCCCCAGGCTGGAGTGCAGTGGTGGGATCATAGCTCACAGCAACCTTGAATTCCTGAGCTCAAGCTATCCTCCTGCCTCAGCCTCTCAAGTAGTGGGAACTACAGGTGTGCAACACCATGCCCCAAGAATTTTTAGTAGGACATTCATCCTACTAAATGTCCCATGTTATCCACACTGGTCTTAAATTCCTGGTCTCAAGTGATCTTCCCACCTCAGCCTCCCAAAGCGCTGGGATTACAGACATGAGCCTCTGTGTCTGGTCTGACTCTAATTCTTTGGATCAGCAGCTTAGGCTGAGCTCAACCAAATCATTTTTCTGGGCTTGGCTGGGCTTGCTCAGGTGAATGGGGTCAGGGGTAGCTGCTGGTCCACAGTGGCCTCAGTTGGGACCATCATCTCTTCTTTATGTGGTCTACAAATCATCCTTAAGGATCCAGGCTTGTTCAACTGGCAGCTGGCAGGGTTCTGAGAGAGAGCAGAGGAGTGCAGGACTTCCGCTGCATTCAAAAGGTCAAAGCAAGTGATAGCCCAGCCCAGATTCTAGAGATGGAAAAGTGGCCCAACTTATTGATAGGAAGAGCTGAAAAGTCACATTGCAAAGGAACTTGATGCAGGGAGGAGTGGAGATTGACAGTTATTTTTGCAATCTGTCTACTGCAAATAGTGCACACATGTGTGCAAGCAGACAATCTAAACACCTTGCACTGAGGTCAAAGATTTAAGTGATGACTCTGTTAAATCTCAGCTTGACTTGTCTACATGTTTTGGGTAAGTTTTAGAGAAAGTCTGGTCATAGTGGCATTTGTTTTCATTTTGTTGTGCTTGAAAGAAAGATGGTACTTGAGGGCTGGGTTAGGTGGCTAACTCCTATAATACTAACACTCTGGGAGGCCGAGGTGGGTGGATTGCCTGAGCTCACAAGTTTGAGACCAACCTGAGCTAGAGCGAGATCCCATCTCTAAAAATAGCGGGGCATTGTGGCAGGTGCCTGTAGTCGCAGCTACTGGGGAGGCTGAGGCAAGAGGATCGCTTGAGCCCAAAAGTTTGAGGTTGGTGTGAGCTGTGATGCCATGCACTTTACTGTGGGTGACCAAGTGAGACTCTGTCTCAAAAAATAAGAAAGATGGTACTTACATACAAAACCTAATGTTCATTCAGCATTATGAGTGAGAATTTGTGTACACAAAAGTTTTAAATTTTAACCTGATGTGGCATAAGACCATGAGATTTTGTCCCAGGTGCTCTGTGAGGGCAGGGAGTATTTGTCCTGTTCACCAGTGATCCCACGCTCTAGCACAGAGTTGGACCCATAGTTAGCATTCAGTGAAATGAGTGGAATGAAGAGTCAGTGCAGGACTTAAATGATGTAATCGGGAAGGTGCAGGAAGGTGCAGGGAGGCAGCCTGGCTGAGCCCTGGGAGCCTGTATTTGAATTCTATAAGGCTTGTAAGAGTGGTCCGGCCATCTGATGTGGTTTTTGTCTGAAGATTTGTGAAGAAGACACGATGGGGTGGCAAGACCCCTGAAATTATCGTAGGCCTGACCTTATCTAAGCATGAAACACACATGCATTTGACATTAATCAGCCAAGTTTGCTCTTCATCTACTGCTTTCCATTTTTGGCTGAGGGCACAAATAATGTGAATGGGCTTAAATTTTAGGAGCAGATCAGAAGAGATTGTTAAATTTTATTTATAACTCTGCAAGTCTTAAATAAGCAAGATACAGAGTTTTATTCTCTAAGGGCATTTAGAAATAAGCCTACTGATCTAGTTTCAGGGCCCAGGAATGCACCATGTGGCACCTAGTGCTCCAGATAGACCTTGGTTTTGGAGCTGTGTGAATTTTGTCTTTTGAAGTTGCAGAGTTGAGTGGGAGAATCTTTCTGTTTCAATATTTAAGTGTGTCTTCTAGGAGGACTTGAGTTTCAAAGACCACTGGGAGAAGGGAGAGTCCAAAGGGCTTCTTGCACCTCTCTAACCCACGTGCTTCCAATCTCATCAAACTGTCCTTACGTTCTGGTTTCCTAGCTGTGGGAGTCTGTTTGTTCTTACTCAGTTTGGATTCAGAATACTTCACAGCATCGTCTCACGACTCAGAACTTTACGAAGAGCAAATCAGTGTTTTAAAAGGTGCCTCTTTTACTTAATTATAACATGCATACAAATCATAAGATAACATATCAATGGATTACCAAAAAATAAACAAAAACAGTTAGCCATATTCAAGAAATAGAATATGTCCCCAAAGTCCTCCTTGTGCCCAGACCTAGTCATTACCCCTTCTCTCCTACCCAAGTGAAACCACCATCATGACTTTTAACATCATAGAGTAGTTCTGCCAGTCTTGTAACTTGATGGAAATAGAATCATAAAGAGTGTGTTCTTTTGTATTAGGCTTCTTTTGCTCAACCTGGGGGCTTAAAATTCATTCTTGCTGTTGCAAAACAGTGCTTGGTTCATTTTCATTGATGTGTAGGTTTTCGCTGTATGAATATACTATAGTTTATCTATCAGTTCAGCAGTGAATGGACATTTGAATTGTTTGCAGTTTTGGATCACCACGAACAGTCTTGTGCATGTCTTTTGGTGCCCATATGCACATGTCACTGTTGAGAGTGTATTTAGGAGTGGAATTGCTGGATCATGGAGCCTTCCATATGTTCGATTTTAGTAGAAATGCCTAAACAGCTTCCATAGTGGTTGTTCCAGTTCACACTCCCACTAACAGTGCTGTTAACACTTGCTGTTGTCATTCTGTTTAATTTTAGCCATTCTGGGGCTAGATAATGGTGCTTAATTATGACTATAATTACCATTTCTGTCTCACTAACGAGGTTGAGCATCTTTACATGTCTAATGACTCTTTAGACATCTTTTGATTCAAGCATCTTCCCAACTTTTCCATGGTTTATCTATCGATTTAGTACTGTTTTGTACAAGTTCTTTTAAAATTCTGGCTACAAGTCCTTTGGAGGTTATATGTGCTGCAAATATCTTCTCCAACTCTGTGTCTTGCATTTTAACTGTGGTGGCTTTTGGTGAACTGAAGTTCTTAATTCTAATATTATCCAATTATCTGTCCTTGGGCCAGTGCCACCACAGCCTTAAAAGTAACTCACTATGGCTTGGCACCTGTAGCTCAGTGGCTAGGGTGCCAGCCACATACACTGGAGCTGCCGGGTTTGAATCCAGCCTGGGCCCGCCAAACGACAATGACAATTACAACCAAAAAATAGTCGGGCGTTGTGGCGGGCACCTGTAGTCCCAGTTACTTGGGAAGCTGAGGCAAGAGAATTGCTAGAGCCCAGGAGTTTGAGGTTGCTGTGAGCTGTGATGGCACAGCACTCTACCGCTACCCAGGGTGACATAGTGAGACTCTGTTTCAGGGAAAGAAAAAAAAAAAAGTAACTCAGTGTTTTAGTATATCTTGAAATTGGTGTATGTCCTCCAGTCTTTTTATTCTTTTTCAAGATTGCCTTGTCTGTTATTGTTCCATTGCATTTCCATAAATATTAGCATCTACTTGTTAATGTCAGAGATTTTTATCAGGATTGTATTAAATCTATATAGATCAACTTGGACAGAACTGACCACTGGTAATTCTGAGCCTTCTGCTCCATGATTGCAGTATCTGCCTCCATTTATTTAGGTCTTCTCTGGTTTTGTTCAGCAGTATTTTGTACCATTCCATGTACAAATCTTCCACGTCTTTTGTTAGATTTATTCTCAGGTGGCATTCATTTTTTTATGCCATTGCAAATGGCATCCTTTTAAATTTTGTGTTCTGTTTTTTGCCAGTATGTAGAAATACAATTGATGTTTTATATTCATGATCCAGTGCTCCTGATACATTTGTGTATTCATTATAATGATTTACGTGGAGATTCTTTTCATTTATCTGTAATGCACAGTCACATCCTCTGTGAACAAGGACAATATTATTTATTCTGTTCCAGTCCTTAAAGCTTTTTATTTCCTTGTGTTCTGCAGTGACTCTGTACCTCTGTACCTAATGAGGTTCTTCTCTCTTTGCTCCAGATGAGGCTGAGGCACATATTGACTATGAAGATAACTTCCCTGATGACAGATCCGTGTCATTCAGAGAGCTCATGGAGGATTCCCGGACAGAGGCGGAAGAGGACAGGGGTCAGGAAGAAGCCTCTGAGGAGGCTCCCAAACAGGACCATCTGCTCTCCATTTCCCTGGGGAGAGAAGGCACAGCCCAGGATGAAGCCTTCGTGCCGACCACAGGTTTGCCCGGTGCCAGCAGCAGCAGCCCCACAGCCTTGCCAGAATCGCGACTAAACCAGAAGTACCTGTTCTGGTTTCCTGCTGAGACTTTCCATAAGCCTGAGCTGGAGAAGGAGGTGGATAATAATAGCAAAAAGCAGTTTCCTTCTGGAGACAACCACAGTGGCATAAAATCTGTCCCAGGTAAACCTGAAACCAAGGTCGTCTATAGCAGCACTGACAGCCTCTCGGGGCCCTTTCTGGGCAGGAATGACAGCAAGGCAGGGGGCGCAGCCGTGAGCGGCACTGATGAGTCCTGGTTAGATGGCTACCCGGTGACAGATGGCACTTGGAGGAAGACAGAGGCAGAAGAGGAGGAAGATGGGGACAAGGGGGACGGGTCAGTAGGATTGGAAGAAACGGTGCCAGTCACCCCTGGTCAGCCCATTCTTGTGGAAGTTAAGAAGCCCAGGAGTTCCACCCTCACGCCAGGCAAGGCCACAACCTCTGGTTCAGTTCTTCCATCCCAAATGCTGGATGTGGAGGCTTTGGCTCTCAGACCCATGAATGTGTCTGAGGCTGAGGGTCCCCGCACTGGGGATGGTGACTTGACCAAGTACCAGTCAACTGTGCTATGGCAACTCACCGCAGCGGAGTCTCCCGTGGTCACCCTACCCTATGAACTCACCAACTCTACCCTGGAGACATTAACAACTGCTGTCCAGCAGATGCCTAACAACATCCCCTCAACAATCACGGTGACCACCCAGCCTCCAGTGGAGACCACAGCTCCTGAAGTCCAGAATAGCTTCCCATACCTGCTGTCTGAGGACTTCTTGGGACAGGAAGGCCCCGGCCCAGGTGCAAATGAGGAGCCTTTTCCAACCTTGGGGCCATGTGGGGGGGGCCAATGTCCCAGCCTCAGTAGAGGCCCCATGATCGCCACTGTTGTCACTGTCACTGTCCTGCTACTGCTGCTCGCAGGTGTTGGGGCCGTGTGGGGTTACCGCAAGTGCCAGCACAAGAGCTCTGTATACAAGCTGAATGTTGGTCAGCGGCAGGCTCGGCACTACCACCAGCAGATTGAGATGGAGAAGGTCTAGCCCCCTACAAGGTGGGCTGTCCCAGAGCCACTTAGGAGGAAAATTAACAGTGACACATCACACTGATGAACACTGATAATTCGCAAGAGCATGACGCAGGTAGAGTGGAGTTCACCAGTTCTGTAGGCTGAGAAGTGTCTCTGGAGCGACATGGCAGGGCAGGAAGGCTTTGGTGGCATCCTCACACACGTCAGTATCTCCTCAACTATCTGTCCTGGAATTCACTGCACTAATTCCAGACCTGTGCTTCGGCCTCAACTCCAGCGTGAGGTCAAAAACCACCTCCTATGTCCTCATACTATTATCTTCT
Organism: Nycticebus coucang; assembly: GCF_027406575.1. NCBI lineage: Eukaryota > Metazoa > Chordata > Mammalia > Primates > Lorisidae > Nycticebus > Nycticebus coucang. The sequence continues at coordinate 77,389,869 of NC_069787.1, read as the reverse complement.
TTTCTCTTTTTTAAAAATAAAATCATTGGCTTCGTACCCTGACATTGTTCCACGAGGCGTGATAAGGTGAGCGCTTGAGAGCAGTGTTATTTAGGACACAGGTACTTTACTGTTGAGGTGGGATATGGAAGAATCATAGGCCTCTTCCTTTTAATGTTATGACGTTGCCGAGGGCAAATGAACCAAGAACCAAGACATAGTCTAGGCCAGGGGTCCTCAAACTATGGCCCGTGGGCCACATGCGGCGGTGTGAATTGTATTTGTTCCCATTTTGTTTTTTACTTCAAAATAAGATATGTGCAGTGTGCATAGGAATTTGTTCATAGTTTTTTTTTTTTAAACTATAGTCCGGCCTTCCAACAGTCTGAGGAACAGTGAATTGGCCCCCTGTTTAAAAAGTTTGAGGACACCTGGTCTAGGCTCTAGAAACTTTGAGGTTCCTTTTTAATTGTTTCTTGAAATTGGAGAAAATGTAAGACTGGCATTTTGTTGGGGGGAGGTGAAGAGACGCACGTCCACCTCTGTTCCCTCCATTCTGTGGACAGCTCATGGTTTTTTAAAAACAAAGTTAGCTTTGTACCAGTAAGTACCATTTCCTCCCAGAAGCAGTGGCCTAGTTGTCCTTGACCAGTCTGCCTAGGAATGTCATGGAATTTTTGCCAGGACCAACAAAACTCAATCCTTGGTTTCCTCTTTCGGGATCAGCCATTTCTCTTAACTCCACAGAGAGGGAATGACATGGGAGAAAAAAAATGTTTTAAGAGGGCCAGAGACTAGGATATCAAATATGGGTGCCACTTGATGGAGAAGCAGAGGAACCAAAGAGTGAGGAATGACCTGGGCTGACCTGTTCTTTGGTGTGGGTATTGTGAGCTCTGTGGAAAGAGTCCATCCTGACTACTGGGCAACCATTTCATCTAAGGGTAGCCCAGCAAGTATTGTTTATGACAGTGACTCTCCAGTATAGTCCCCAGACCAGCAGCATCCACATCGCCTGGGAACTTGTTGGAGATGCACCTTCCATGTTCCCAGACTCAGAAAACAGAAACCCTGGGAGTGGGGCTCCTATCTCTGTTTTAACAAGCCCTCAACTGACTCTGATGCACACTTAAGTTTGAGAGCCATTGGTTTATGACAAACTGTGAGCTCTGAGATTAGCCAAAGCCCTAGAGGTACAGAAAATGATAACACCTGTGATTTGTCTCACATGGAAGTCAGCCATGGCTGCCTGCACCTGAGGTGGCATTTGACGCCGCCAAAATGCCATCTGCAGTGGTCTCCTGTGAGTTGGCACAGACACTAAACATGTTGTATTTTTCTAGTATGATTCACCTTCTTGGAAATAGTTATCAGTAGCAAAAGTGATAAAAACAATACATTTATTTTGAGACACTATAGAAGTCTTAAGTGTCTTTGTGTGTCATGAGAGAAATCCTGACCCTTTCTGCAACTGAGAAATTGTTAGTGGTGTTTTCTCTAAAGAAAAAAGTAATTCTCACAACATATTTTTTCCCTGCCACCTCTTTTCAATGCAAGCTTTGGAAAAATAATAGGCCAAGTAGCCATAAAGACAGCATAATCAAGCTCTTAGTCTCCATAATTGGGTAAAATAAAGGCCTGGAGGTACCAACTGGAAGGCGTAGGCATCAGATGGAGTCAAGTACAGTTGGAATAAAATGCTCTCTGCGTGTTGCCAAAGCAAAACACAACAAATAAAAGCCAGAGAGCGTATATAATTATAAATTAGATTCTAATCTATTACAAGACAATTTTTCTATTTTTAACTATACAAAATAATCTCTGCCTCAACATTTGGATTGTTAGCAACTGTTATTATGTAATAACCCAGAACATTGAATTTACACCATTAAATAAACAGGTAATATTAATGTGAATATATTAATAAACACATTACAAATTTTTAATACATGTAAATAATTTGTAGGCATGGACTGTGAAATAAACCCAACACATCAGTTTTTTAAGTTTTGTTGGTTTGCTGTTATCTAAATTGATGTTATACAATCTAAAAATGCATGTTGGAAGGGATTGATGTAAAATGCTGTAAACCTAAATTGTATGGCATTATACGTTATGTTTTCAGACTGGTAAATGTTTAATGTTCATCATAACTGGGAGGTGGAGTGGGGTGTTCTATTAACACAAAGCTTCTGAGAGGCTTAAAATAAATAATTATTTCCCCAAACCATTACTAAATGTATTTTATTTCTGGGTTACTGCACCACGGTTAAAAAAGAAAAAAAAAAGAATTCTCGAGTAATCTTTAAAAGCTTGAAAATAATGTCCTAATACTTGCTATATCTCACACTGCCCTATTTAAACCTAGTTCTCAGCCTTGTTACCTCCTGCAGCAGGATTTCAGGATGTCTGCAGAGCTCTTGCCCCCACTCCCTCCCTGCCTTTTTCTGACCACAACCAGGTCACCATTCACTTCCCTACAAGGGAAACATGCAGCACCTCACTAGCCAAAGTGGTTCAGGCCCCACCTGGGAGCTTATTAGAAGTTCAGGGTCTTGGGCAGCGCCTGTGGCTCAAAGGAATAGGACACTGGCCCCAAATGCTGGAGGTGTCAGGTTCAAACTCAGCCCTGGCCAAAAACTGCAAAAAAAAAAAAAATGTAGTGCAGGGTCTCAGGACCCACCTAGACCTGCGGAATCTGACTCTGCATTTAACAAGATGCCCAGGGGACGGGTAAAGTTGAGGAGCACTGCACTAAGAGGCCAGAACTGTTTATTTCCCTTCTCATAACTGGCGGGACACTCAAAGGAATAATTAAAGGGGATTGTTTGAAGGAACTATTCACAAAGCTGTGGGCAGGATTAAGAGAACCATCTAGGGATGGTGGAGACCTGTTAGGGAACCCAACAAAGGCTTCAGCAATAGGAAAGACACCGCAGAACAAGAGTTCTGGCCTCAAAGAGGATGCAGCCCCTGTCCAACTGAAGAACAGAGATTTTAAAGACCTAGACCTTCTCTCTCACTCTGCTATCTCTTGCTGACATGTCCTAGTGGTAACCAGAAGTCAGAGGGCATGGGAGCCCAGGCAACATAGACCTCAGGGGTTGGCTCCTGTGGAAAAGAGACTGGAGTGAGGGGCATATAAAAAAATCCAGCTCGGAGACCATGAGCACCAATTCATCTGCCTGATGTCCCTTTCTACTTCTGTGCCTACCCCAGGTCCATGCTCTGGAGTGTTGTGGACACTGTTGATGCCCAGATCTCCTTCACTAGGCTGATGAACCCATCTCCCAGTTGCCCCGAGTGTCAGCTGCTCAAATGCTCATAAGCACCTAAGTGTACCCTTCTCGCCCCGGAAACTGCCCTCACCCTAATGGGAGTTCTCTCACCCAGGAAGTTAGACCCACTTTCTACTCTGCTAGCACCATCTGTAGCCAATGACTGGCTGTTTTGTGGATACAGAAGGCTGGTCTCCTGGCCTGGGGTGGGAGCAACTCCACAGTGTGATTCATGCACCAGACCTCCTGTGACAGCTGGTGGAAGCTTGCCTTCAACTGAGATGATACCCTTGCTAGCTCCTGCCTGTGTCCCTGTCACTCCTTCATTGCTTTGCCTCCAGGAGTCCTGATCTAAGATGTCCATCAACACTCAACTCTTATTCCCTCCAATCACCCTCAGTCCAACTTTTTCACTGTATCCTCTGGAATTCTTGGGCCGACATCCACAAAATCCCTGTCCTCCACCTTTTCAAACAGCTGATGTTTGGACTCCTCATAATGTGGAGCTCTTTTTGTGCTGTCTCCCCACTCTTCCCACCTGCCCTATTCTACTCTTTTCTTTCTCCTTGCCTGCCCTGTAGTGACAAGCATGGAGCACAGTTACTGTTGACTGTCATGTCGGAAGATGCTTTGGGGCCTTGTTTGAAACAGATTCCAAATGTCTTCCTAGTGGGATCTCAGACCTCTGAAAGGAGAATCTTCCTGGGGAGAGGCATAAACTTCTACTGCCTGACAGGACCTTGGCCAGCTGATGACAAGCAAGGACCTACCAGGCTGCGTGAGATGTAGGAGTCTCTGGTCTTTCTGCTTTGTTAGATGAATGTAAGAAATTTCACAAACCCAAGAAAATGCAGCTCATTACAACATGTGTCCTAGAATGTGGTTAAGACCTTCCCACCCAGTGGATAGAAAACAAAGAACAAGTAAAATAAAACATGTAATGTGATTTTTAAAAAAACATTTTTATTGGCTAGATGCGGCTCATGCCTATAAACCCTAACACTTTGGGAGGCTGAGGTGGGAAGATTGCTTGAAGCCAGGAGTTCGAGACCAGCCTGGGACAACAGTGAGACCTCATCTCTACTAAAAATAGAAAAAAATTAGCTGGGTGTTGTGGCAGGTAGCTGCAGTCCCAGGTATTCAGGAGGCTGAGGCAGGTGAATCACTGGACCCTGGGAGTTTGAGGTTGCAGTGAGCTATAATGACGCTACGGCACTCTAGCCCTGGGAGACAGAGCAAAACACCTGTCTCAAAAAATATAATAAATGCCTTTGTTTTCAGTTATTTTCTGAGTTCTAATTTTCTGTGAGACTGGGATTATATGTACCACTCTAACCCAAGGAGGGCAGATGGAAAAATACATCAGCAATAACACTGATAGTCTGGCTTACTGCCTGCCACCTAAACGAGGAGATAAAACTCTGGAATCTATGTTGTGCCTGTTGGCCAAACACTGAGTTCTCTCCTATTCTTCTCTTCTAACATGAGGTACTAGTATCTTACTCACCAGCTCCAAGAGGTTACTGAGTCAACTCATTCATTCAACAAGAAATGAGAGCCAGGTTTCTGCAGAGGGACAGTGTCAGATGCTAAGATATGGCTGCGTGGGCATAAATCACTCTAACTACCACCATAGCTGCTCCTGACTCTTATTTTGGGTGTGGGGATGGATCAGTGAAGGCGAAGCCAGGCTGCCAGGGTGTCTCCCCTTTCAGGGTGATGCCTTTGGGGGCAGGCGTGGTGAGCAGTCTTGCCCCTGGCTGCAGGCACAGGAAGTCCAATGCATAAAACCTTTGGCTGAGGCTTAGTTAAGGTTCCTTTCCTTTTTTTCTTTCCTCCCTTGTACATAGTTTAAACTCTCCACACTAGGTCATTCAAGCCTGGAGTCACCAGAAAAAAGAAGTCGCTGTTTGAGGGATGGCAGATGATCAAGAGTTCAGACAGCTGCGATGAAGGATTAGTTGTGGGTTTTTCTCACTGCCTCGCTACAAACTGTGTTGCAGTTCCATGTTCAAACACTATTAAATGAGAATGTTTTCTCTGGCACCGATCCACCTTTTCCCCACAGTTTAAGTATTGAATTTTTTTTTTTTAAACTGAAGTAGCTTCAGTTTACAGTGCACATTTAAAACTTAAAAACGTTATTTCCATAAATGTTGGCAGAAACCAGCCACTGTTTATTACACCAGCAGTCATAATAAACCCTTCCCCACTGACAATCTAACAAATCATTTTCTGTTTGCCACTGAGTTGGATTCAGTAAAAATTTTGTGCTCCTAAAATTCCCTTAATAAGAACTCCTCCAAGCACACATTTCCTTCCTAAGGCAGCCTTTGTGGTCAATGTTCCCAGTGGTTCTCTTTCTGGATTCCAGAGGTGAGCACAACAGGTTAGTGGTAGTAATCAGACAGACTCAAAAATCAGAAGGAAAGTCATATGCTGAACATGTTGGTAGATATTACATTTCTGTCAATTAGTCACTTTTAAATGCATGTGCTATACAAACTTCCCTCAGCCTGTCCCTTCTCCACAAGTGTGAACATTAGCAGTGGCGACAAAGGGTAATCTTAGACCTTGTACAGTGGGTGCCTCCTGCTTGGGTTTCCTGAGTGGCAATGGGGCTGGACAGATGCCCCATCACTGTGGGCAGCCTCCTTGGACCAGCCTAGGAAACCAGACGGTGACCGTTGGGCTTCACGCTGTGGGTCTAAGGACAAGGGAAGCATCTTACAGCAGGCCTGGAAACTCCCACAAAGCTTACAAATTTGTTTATTTTTTTAAAAAACAGGCCAGACTGAGGCTGAACCAATGGGGTCTCAATCCAGGAATCTTCTAGGCTCTTCCAAGAAATGCATTCAGGGAGGTGTTGGGTTGAGCTTGTTGAGTGCAGCCTGTACACTGGGGTTTCATGATAGGTTTGGGCAAAGCAGTCTACTTTTTCTTTTCTTAAGGTTGATTTGATTTCTTTTGAAATAAAAAATTTAGTAAGTCAGCTAGCACCGCAGCCTTCTATCAAAGCAATGTGCTCACAATATTGACTGTAGCGGGGTCTTTTCCTTAGGTGACTTCGCTCAGAGGGAGGTGGAGCTGCTTTTCAATCTCCAGTGAAAGGAGACCAACTTCAGAGAATCTCTCCCCACAAACTGGGAGAGATTCAAACCCAACTCAACCTGACATGGAACATGGTCTACAAAAATCTCACCCCAAGTTTAGAGGACGAGGATCTAATGGTAGCTCTGCAGGGCACAGAGGTGGAGTGAGTCAGAACTCTCAGTCCAGCCTGGGGCCCTGTGGGTGTCTCCTTTTGCTTTCCCAGGTGCCTGGGAAGGGCAACTGCAGCCTGGGAGATGACCAGGGACTTAAACACCTGCTGGGCACACTGTCTACACAGACCCAGGAAGCCTGGGGCAGGGCATACACCCTCTGGGTCCCCACTACTTCACAGTCCTGCTTTATGACCCTCTCCCCGCTCAGTTCAAAAGGAAATTTCTTGGGTGGAGTAGAGAGTGGGGTGAGGAGAGATAGGAGAACCCAGCATCCCGGGCAAAGGTCATCTCCGCTGGCAGGAAGCTGATGCATCACTGGGTGGAGGGTCCTGATGGGGAGGCTGCTGTGGACAGAAGTGTGTCCATCAATAATAATACTGACTCATTTAGCCAAACAGTCCCCCGGGGACCGAAACTGCTGATGAGTTCACCGGCAACTTCAGCCACAGACAGAAGTGGTAGGTTATTGTCTTGGGTTGGGTACAGCAGAAGGAGAACCTAGCATGGGGATTCTTGTGCAAGTGTAAGAGGAAGTGGTCTTGGGAGGCAGGAGGGGATGAGGGAAGTGGGGGGGGGGGGAGGAGAACTAGAAAGATGTGCCTGACTTCCCAGAGTTGGACTAGTGTTCTGAGTGGGGAGAGATAGCCTGGAAAAACACAAATGTGTGAGTTTTCTATCCCCGATTAATTACCAATACACAAAGACCCAAAACACTGTCTCCTTTTATTCTTTTCCGTCCCTCGACAGAGCCCGCAGGCCGGGCACATGTGGCTCATGCCTGTAATCCCAGCCTGCACTTGGGAGGCTGAGGCAGGTGGGCTGCCTGAGCTCACAGGTATTAGACCAGCTTGAGCCAGAGCGAGACCCCACTGTCTCTAAAAAATAGCTGGACATTGCAGCAGGCACCGGTACTCCCAGCTACTCGGGCAGCTGAGGCAAGAGGATCACTTGAACCCAAGAGTTTGAGGTTGCTGTGAGATGCCACAGCACTCTACCCAGGGTGACCAAGTGAGACTCTATCTCAAAAAAAAAAAAAAACCAGAGCCTGGACTCCGGACCCATCCTGCCCATTACGCTGCATGTTGGCTGTGAATTGCTCACAGCCCCTCTTCCAGAGAACTGCCCTCAATTCAGCCATTGGTCTTCAAAGGTACCCTCACCCCTAAGGGACTTCCCACAGCCAATAACTGACTGGTAGAGGCTTTCCCAGTCACTCCGGAGAGCACCCTCAGTATCCACCCAATGCTTCCAGATCCCTGCCTCAGCTTTGCTGGGGACCTGACCTGGGAAAACTCTCCCCTTTTATTTGCAGCATAAACCTCCCATCTCAACCTCAGACAGCCTCAGACAGAGACCACATTCCTTACTCACCCAGCCTGTCTTCCCCATTTCAGTAAATGGTAACGCCAGCCTCCCATTATTCTGGCCAAAACCTGATGTCATTCATTTACACATCTCTTTCTCTTACACTCCACATCCAACCTGTCAACATATCCTATTGGCTCTGCTTTCAAAATAAATGGAGAATTGGACTACTTCCCACCACTGCCACTTCCATGGTTCATGTCTGAGCCTGGAATCTTACAGTGGCCACCTAACAAGTCTCTCTGCCTCCTTCCACCCTTGCTCATCCTCAGGTTTTTTAACCTTAGAATGACCCTCTGCTGAAACCCTCCTAGCTCTCCTCTGCTGAAACCCTCCTAAGGCTTCCATCTCACTCAGCAGAAGTCAAGGCAAGGTCCTCTGCCATCTGCCCTCTCCCCACCTACACACTCACACCTCTCCAGCCTTCTCTCCTTCCACTCTTCCCCGCTCACTCTTCTGCTTGGCCTCACTGCTGACCACAGCAAGCAGATTCTCAGCTCAGGGCATCACACATGCTGTTCCTAAGACCTGCTTCCCTTACATCTCTCTTCTAATGCCACCTGCCCAGTGAGGCCTTCCCTGAACATCCTATTAGAACTATGGCCTCATTTCCAGGATTCCTTATCCCCCTTCATTGCTTTATTTTTCTGCATAGCAACTAATACTATCTGATACCTTATATATTTATTCCTGTTAATTGGTTGTCTGTAAAATGTAACATCTCTGAGAGCAGGGATTTTTTTCCCTGTTATTCTGTGAAGAATCTCTAGAGCCCAGGTCAATGCCTACCACATACTAGGCACTTAATAAATATTTACTAAAAGAAATGAAACTGGGCAGTGCCTGTGGCTCAAGGAGTAGGGCGCTGGTCCCATATGCCGGAGGTGGTGGGTTCAAACCCAGCCCCGGCCAAAAATCACAAAAAAAAAAAAAAAAAGAAATGAAACTTTACAGCCTCTGTCTTTCTCCCACCTCTAACACTGAGACTTACAACTGAGCATTGTCCTCAGGAAGGTTTTGGAGATGCAAAAGGGTAAGGCACAAGCCACATTTCCATACTCTACACCAGTGGTTCTCAACCTTCCTAATGCCGCGACCCTTCAATACAGTTCCTCATGTTGTGGTGACCCCCAACCGTAAAATTATTTTCATTGCTACTTCATAACTGTAATTTTTGCTACTGTTATGAATTGTAATATAAATATCTGATATTAGGCGACCCCTGTGAAAGGGTCATTCAACCCCCCAAAGGGGTTGTGACCCACAGGTTGAGAACTGTCAGACCAAGTGAAGACCATCAGGAAGACTGGAGAAGTGTAGCCTTTGTCTTCCATCATTTTCGCTAGATGGGGAGAAAGGAGACTAAAATCTGGAAGAGTGGAGAGTTCAAAATAGGTTTTCACAATTAGTATCTTTTAGAAATGTTTTTCTTATTTAAAAAATAATACTGATTTTCTGAGGAAAAAACAAACCATGGAAGACTGTCTTTCAAACCAAAATGGTGAGAAAGGCAGGTGAGAACATGAGGAAGGCAGGTGTGAACAGGGGGGAAGACAGGTGTGAACATGGGGATGCACGTAAGGAGAAAAAGGGGGCTTCCCTTTTGCTTTATATAGTAAAGAGAAGGCTCTGAGGTATCAACAACCTGGGCTGTCAGGAGAAGGAGGACAAAGGTGTTTCCTGAACATCTAGAAGAGTCTCTTTGGTTGCTGTGGATTAACTGGTCTCCTTCAGTTCCAAGAGGTCATCCACATATTCTATAACCTCTCCCTGTAAGAAACAACAGGACACCTTTGTTAGGTAGGCTGCCTGACTTTTTTTTTTTTTTTTTAACAGTTTTTGGTGGGGGCTGGGCTTGAACCCGCCATCGCCGTAGCTGCCTGATGTTTACAAGTGCTGGTGAGCTAAACAGTTTCTAAGAGGCCATTGCCACTGTCTGCTTCGACTAAAGCAGGTTTTCTCTACCGGCTTGGGGCCCAGACAATCTGACTTGCCCCTGCAGAGGGGACCTCAGCTTCCACTCCACGTGACCTTAGTATCTAATATGCTGCAACCCCCGCCAGTGGCCTGTGTGAAGGTCTCCCCACCTAGTGAAATGGTTCAGCCACCCTGGGAAAGGCCCTGCTGAGTGTCCCCCAGCATTCCTCCAGCATCCTTCCCTCCCCTCCCATCAGCAGTTCTCCCCCAGGAACACTTTCTATCTGTTCCTGAACTTTTCAAGGCCCAGGGCCTGGGCTGAGTTTTCTTCTCCTAGCCTGGCACACACGGAAGGTTACAATACTCATGTTGAAGGAGGACTGAGTGGGCGCCTGCATGTTGCGGGTGGGACTGAGGCTGTGACTCCACTGACAGGAGAGACTCCTGGGGACAGAAGGACTGTCAGTACCAGAAGCCCACGTGCTCTCCTCCTGCAGTCAGTTGTGACCACAACTCCGTGAAGCCCACACGCTTCCCGATTTCCTCCTCTGCACCGGTTTCTCTCCCACAACCCTCCAGGGCCACCAGCTGATGGCACTCATTCTCTTTCCTGCAGAAGATGAGCAAATCACCAGGAGGCCAAGGCCCCTTCCCCAAAGGTTAGCACAGGCCAGCCTCCTGACGCTCACCACCCCTAGGGGAGCGGGACCTTCCCAGAACTCACCACCCCGCGCTGAGAGCCTCTTTGCTCCTTTGGATTTTAACACAGAGATTTACAAAAATCTCACAGCATTTGGGAACAACTGGAATAGCAAGGGCATGAGACACAAAGGTGGGGGGGCGGTCTTAGCATTTTCATCAAATATTTCTACAATGTCATGTCTGAGATCAGAAACTCGAAATTGTGGTAATAAAACACTGCAGCTTGAAAAACATGTTCTTCCGTTGCCTTCTGGACCCCACAAGGAAAACATGGCATGGTGGAACAAGTACACGCATAGCTGTGACGGCTGTGACACCTGTTTCAGGAGTGGCTGTGTCCTGCCGTGTGGCTGCTGCAACTTGAGCCATGATGGTACGGCTTGCTTAGCTCACTAATAATAAGTGTCTGGGGCAACACAGATGAAGGGAATCTGTCCCCAGACGGCTGTCATGGTGAATGCTGTTGGTGCCTCACCCAGATCTCCTTCCCAGGGCACCCATCCTGATTCCTGTGAGGGCTGGCTGCTAATGGCTAGCAGCTGCCCCTTCCCTGGGCAGCTGCCCTTAGACAAAAGGAGTGGCCTCACCAGGAAGGTCACACGCCAACACTTCCTGCCAGCCAAGAACCAATGACAAACCGATAAAGGAGATTACAAAAGCCCAGAACACCCTGCAGGATGATTCACGCCCCACGGCTCCCATGGGGTCGGGCCAGGCTGCACTCCAGCTGAGACCACACATTTGCTGAGTTTCTTCCTCTGCGCCTCTCTCCTTTGCTACCTGAGAGCTCTCCCTCAGTAAATTCTTCAACACCTATGTTCTATTTCTTGTGGACTTTCATGAAGCAAATAACCATTAGAACCTGAAACCTGAAGCATCGGTTTCAGTCACTTTGTAAGTTTCTGAAACTATAATAGGTCTCTGTAGAATTTGTACCCAGTGTGCAAACTTTCAGGAATATTCATATATACATATTTTGACCCCAGAAAGATAATAAGGAAGCATGCTGGCCAGGCTTGGTGGCTCACGCCTGTAATCCTGGCACTCAGGGAGACCAAAGTGGGAAGATCACCTGAGGCCAGGAGGTCAAGACCAGCCTAAGCAAGAGCGAGACCATGACTCTATTAAAAATAAAAAAGAAGTTAGCTGGGCATGGTGGCATACACTTGTAGCCCCAGGTACTCACGGAGGCTGAGGCAGGATGATAGCTTGAGCCTAGGAGTTCAAATTGCAGCGAGCTATGATGCCATGGCACTCTAGCCAAGGGTGACAGGAGAGACTCTGTCTCCAAAATAAAAAAGTAAAAATGCCACAAATATCAGTAGCTAAGTTATATTGATGCTTCGTTTTAAAGTGGTATTATATCTTTTAGAAAATTTAAAGATTAAACTAAGAATTTCATTGTATTGGTTATATTTTTTCTTTCTTTTTTTTTTTTTTTTCAGTTTTTGACCGGGGCTGGGTTTGAACTCGCCACCTCCAGTATATGGGGCCGGTGCCCTACTCCTTGAGCCACAGGCGCCACGGGTTATATTTTCTTTATAAATTATCACTTGCCATAATTTCATATACAGTAAAGAAACTAGCTTATTCTTTAGTGATGGATACTTTCATAACTCTAAAGCTTCAACTAATAAGCAAACTACTCCAGAATCTTGAACAAAGTCCTTTATTTTGAAAATGTCAGCTTGGTGCCTGTAACTCAGCGGCTAGGGCACCAGCCACCTACACCAGGGCTGAAGGATTCAAACCTGGCCCAGGCCTGCTAAACAACAGTGACAACAACAACAATAACAACAAAAATAGCCTGGCATTGTGGTGGACGCCTGCAGTCCCAGCTATTTGGGAGGCTGAGGCAAGAGAACTGCTTAAGCCCAAGAGTTTGAGGTTGCTATGAGCTGTGATGCCATGGCACTCTACTGAGGGTAACAAAGTAAAACGCTGTCTCAAAAAAAAAAAAAAAGAAAGAAAGAAAATGCCAGATCCAAGAATCCTAGTAATTTTAAAGCCCAGAATAAGGCTGGCGTTCATTGGATGCTTATTATCTCTCTGTGTGACTACAACAAGTAACTCGATCTTTCTGGATTTGTTTCCTTATCTGTGACATAAGAAAGCTTTACTGAATCTCATGAAAAATCTTTTCCTGTCCTAAAATCTATGATTTTTTTTTTTTTTTTGAGACTGAGTCTTAGTATGTTGCCCTCGGTAGAGCACCGTGGCATCACAGCTCACAGCAACCTCAAACTCTTAGGCTTAAGCGATTCTTTTGCCTCAGCCTCCCAGGTAGCTGGGACTACAGGCGCCCGCCTCAATACCCAGCTATTTTTTGGTTGCAGTTGTCATTATTATTTAGCAGGCCCAGTGCTGGCTTTGAACCTGCCAGCCCTGGTGTATGTGGCCAGCACCCTAACCACAAAGCTACAGGCACCGAGCTGACTATGATTATTTTTAAATATATTGTTCCTATCCATCAAAAGCTTCCAAAATGTTCATAGCCTTAGACCTAAAAATTTCTCTACTAAGGGGAGGTGGGTGGGGCCTTGGTGTGTGTTACACTTCATGGGGGCAAGACATGATTGCAAGAGGGACTTTACCTAACAATTGCAATCAGTGTAACCTGGCTTATTGTACCCTCAATGCATCCCCAACAATAAAAAAAAAAAAAAAAAAAAAAATTTCTCTACTAGGAATTTACCCTAAAAAAATGATCAGAGAGGGTGGCGCCTGTGGCTCAGTGAGTAGGGCACCGGCTCCATATGCCAAGGTTGGAGTGTTCAAACCCAGCCCCGGCCAAACTGCAACAAAAAAATAGCCGGGCATTGTGGCAGGCGCCTGTAGTCCCAGCTGCTAGGGAGGCTGAGGCAAGAGAATCGCATAAGCCCAAGAGTTAGAGGTTAGAGTGAGCCGTGTGACACCATGGCACTCTACCTGAGGGCGGTACAGTGAGACTCTGTCTCTACAAAAAAAAAAAAAAATAAATAAATAAATAAATAAATAAATAAATAAAAATGATCAGAGAAAAGTAAAAGATTCAGTCACTGCTGTGCTATTTAGAAAAGTAAATGGTTGGAAGCAAACTAAATGTCTATGAAAAAAGCTTGATTTCTAAAAAATCTATATCATGCAATAATAGTCTCTAAAAGGTCATGTTTATAATGAACACTAACTAAAAAGAGAAAGAAAAAAATCATGTGACCGCCTCAAGACATGCAGAAAAATCACCAAATAAAATCCAACGCTACTGCGTGATAAAGACAGTCAACAAATTAGAAATAAAAGGAACCCCTCAATCTGATAAAGGACATCTACAAAAAACCCATGGCTAAGATTGGGAACTAGACAAGGATGTCCACTGTCTCCACTTCTAGTCAACATTGTACTGGAGGTTCTAACTAGGACAATAAGGCAAGAAAAATAAATAAAAGACATCTAAATTGAAAAAGTAGTAGAGGCCGAGGCAGGTAGATTGCTTGAGCTCAGGACTTTGAGACCAGCCTGAGCACAAAAAGTGAGACCTCATCTCTAAAAATAGCTGGGCATTGTGGTGTGCGCCTCTAGTCCCAGCTACTTGGGAGGATGAGGCAAGAGAATCATTTGAGCCCAAGAGTTTGAGGTTGCTGTGAGTTATGAATCACGACACTCTACCAATGGCAACAAAGTAAGACTCTGTCTCAAAAAAAAGAAAGAAAAAGGAGTATTAAGGCTACCCTTATTCATAGGTAGCATGATCTCACATATAGAAATTTCTAAGGGATACACACACGAGTACACACACACAAACACACAAACTAACAAGTAAGTTCAGCAAGTTTGCAGAATCAACATACAAAAATAAATTATATTTCTATTCTTTTTTTTTTTTTTTTTGTAGAGACAGAGTTTCACTTTATTGCCCTCGGTAGAGTGCCGTGGCGTCACACGGCTCACAGCAACCTCCAACTCCTGGGCTTAGGCGGTTCTCCTGCCTCAGCCTTCGAGTAGCTGGGACTACAGGCACCCGCCACAACGCCTGGCTATTTTTTTGTTGCAGTTTGGCCGGGGCTGGGTTTGAACCCGCCACCCTCGGTATATGGGGCCGGCACCCTGCTCACTGAGCCACAGGCGCCACCCTATATTTCTATTCTTTTAGAATAGATCCAAAAATGAAAATAAGAAGACAATTCCTTTTATAGCATCATAAAAAAACTACCAAGGAATAATAAAATAACAAAATACTATGGAAAAAATGAAAGAAAATCTACATAAGTGAAAAGACATCTCACATTCATGGGTCAGAAGGTTTAATGTGACAATGTCAACACTACCCAAACATCTATAGGTTCAGTTCAATTTCTATTAAAAATCCTACCTGCAGGGCTGGGCGCAGTGGCTCACACCTGCAATCCTAGCACTGTGGAAGGCCGAGGTAGGTGGATTGCCTGAGCTCACAGGTTAGATACCAGCCTAAGCCAGAGTGAGACCACGTCTCTAAATAGCCAGGCATTGTAATGGGTGCCTGTAGTCCCAGCAACTCGGGAGACTGAGGCAAGAGGATCGCTTGAGCCCAAGAGTTTGAGGTTGCTGTGAGCTATGATGCCACAGCACTCTACCAAGGGGGACAAGTGAGACTTTGTCTCCAAAAAAAAAAAAAAAATCCTAGCTGCATTTTGCAGAAATGGAAAAGCTACACTTATAATTCGTATGGAAATACGAGGAATCTAGGATCACCAAAACAATATTGGAAAAAAAGAATGATGTTGATGAAATCACACTTCCAATTTCAAAATGTAGTGTAAATCTATACTAATCAAGACAGTGTGGTACTGACCTAAGGACAGAAATCTAGATCAGTGGAATAGATAAGAGGCAAATCCACATTTATGGTCACTTGATCTCCTTGAAGGGTACTGAGACAATTAATGGGAAAGAAAATCTTTTCAACAAATAGTGCTAGGACAGCGGATATCTACATGCAAAAGAATGAAATCGGACCTCTACATGATATTATATATAAAATGAACTCAAATCAGATAGTAAAGTTAAATGTAGAAATTAAAATGATAAAAATCTAAGAAGTAAAAATCAGGAGTAAATCTTTATGACTTTGGATCATGCTATGGTTTCTTAGAATATGACACCCAAAACAAAAACAAGAGAAAAAATAGATAAATTGGATTTTGTCAAAATTGAAAATTTTGTGCTTCAAGGTAACATCAAGAAAGTGAAAAGACAACTCACAGATTATGAAAAAAATATCTGCAATTCATATATCTGATAAGGTACACATAACCAGAGTATCTGAAAAACTCCTGTAGGGTGGTGGCTGGTGCCTGTAGTCTGAGCACCCTGGGAGCCCAAGGCAGATGGACTGCTTGAGCTCAGGAGTTCAAGACCAACCTGAGCAAGGGTGAGACCCTGTTTCTACTAAAACGTAGTTGGCCATTGTGGTGGGCACCAGTAGTCCCAGCTCCTCAGGAGGCTGAGGCATGAGGATTGCTCGAACCCAAGAGACTGAGGTTGCTGTCAGCTATGATGACACCATGGCACTCTACCCAGGGTGACAGAGTGGGACTCTGTCTTTAAAAACAAACAAACAACAACAACAAACCTTCTTACAACTCCATAAAAAGATAAATAATAATTTTAAAGTTAAACAAAAGATTTGAATAGAATTTATTCAAAGAAAATGTATACATGGGGCAGCGCCTGTGGCTCAAGGATTAGGGCGCCGGCCCCTTATGCCGGGGGTGGCGGGTTCAAACCTGGCCCTGGCAAAAAACTAAAAAAAATAAATAAATAAATAAAAAGAAAATGTATAAATGGCCAATGCTACATCAATGGATGTTCAACATCATTAGTTATTAGGGAAATGCGAGTCTACACCACAATGAGATACTACTTCACATCCACCAGCAGGGCTATTAATTAAAAAAACATACAATATTAAGTGTTGAAGATGTTGCAAAGTTGCAACTCTCATATACGGTATTACTACTGCTGAGAATGTAAAACGGTGCAACCTCTTTGGGATACAGTCTGGCAAATCCTCAACAGGTCAAACATAGAGTTACTATATGACATGGCAATTCCATTCCTGGATATAGACTAGGGATATACCCCTATGAATAAATAATTGAAAACTTGTGTCCAAACAAAAATGTGCACACAAATGTTCATAGCATCATTATCCAAAATAGTCAAAAAG
This sequence comes from Nycticebus coucang, assembly GCF_027406575.1. NCBI lineage: Eukaryota > Metazoa > Chordata > Mammalia > Primates > Lorisidae > Nycticebus > Nycticebus coucang. The sequence goes on along the minus strand of NC_069787.1, from coordinate 77,373,178 downwards.
TGAAACAACCCAAACATCCATCAACTGAAGAATAGAATGTGATATAGCCACACAGTGGAATATTACTTGGCAGTAAAAAAGGCAATTTTCCATGTAACATGATACGTTACAACATGTTTGAATCTTGAAAACAAGTTTAGTACAAGATGCCAGTCACAAAAAAACCACATAGCATATGACTGCATGGACATGGAATGTCTGGAACAGGCAAATTCACAGAGAATAAACGTAGATTAGTGGTTTCCAGGGCCTAGAGATGGGGAAAGAAGTGGGAGCAGTGCCTCAGGGGGAAATGGAAATGACTTCGCTATGGGTTTTGGGGTGGGGAGTGGTGAAAATGTTCTAAAATTAGGGAGTAATAATGAATGCATTTTGTGGGTACATTAAAAAACCCTGAATTATGCACTTTTAAATATCTAAATAAAGCTGTTTTAGAAAAATTTAACAAAGGAAACTATTCATATTATAAAGTTAAGTGGAAAAGCCGTGCTATATAATTACAGTTGAGTTTATAATGAGTATATATTGAAAAATATAAATTTAAAACTTTATAAATCTTTTTCTTTAACAATGGGGAAAAATAGACGGATACATAACCAAAATGTCAGTAGTAGCTTGCCTCTAGATAACTGGGAACTCAACTGCTCCACTCTTTTCTAAGTATATTTTTCTACAATTTGCAAACCAGAGAAGCCAACTTTATGGTATCTGGCCATTGTTCATTCCTTTGGAGAAAGGCTGATATACCATCTTGAGACCCTGTCTCAGGCTCTGCTTCAAGGACACCCAACCCAACCCCCAACCCAAGACACAGGCACCTGTACCACTTCCTACTTTGCAAAGCACTTTCACATGCAACATGGTATTTCATTTTCACAACCCTGGGAGGGCAATATAATGATTCCCGTTTTATAGATGAAGAACTGAGGCTCAGTTCTTTAATGCCTGTGATGAGTCCATCCCGTGTACATTTGTGCACAGAAAACAAATTCCATGACAATGTCTTTTTTGTTGTTTTTTGAGACAGAGTCTCACTCTGCCGCTCTGAGTAGCATCACAGCTCACAGCAACCTCAGTCTGTCCTCGTGCCTCAGCCTCCTGAGTAGCTGAAACCACAACGACCAGCTAATTTTTCTATTTTTAGTAGAAACAAGGCCTCAGTCTTGCTCAGGCTGGTCTTGAACTCCTAAGCTGGAACGAGTCATGTCAATGTCTTATTCACGTGGAGATTCAGGGCCTCTGGGTCTGGCCTAGCAGCCCACAGAACTTTCTGTCCCCCCATGCCTCTCATCTCTAATACGAAGGATCAGACCAGAGCAAGCTTGCAGCTTTCTTCCAGTTCCAAGGGCTGGCAAGTCCCCAGTTTTTTCAAAAAGCATTTGCCAATTTGTTCCAAACACATCTCCCTAAAGATTACTCCTAATGGTGGCTTTTCTGTGACTAGGCTGCCCTACCACAAAATGACTACTCCATAAGTAATTGAGTCTTGGTCAGAAAAGGAGTCAGCTGGGTACGATTTTTTTTTTTTGTTGTTGAGACAGAGTCTCACTTTATCTCCCTGGGTAGAGTGCCGTGGCCTCACACAGCTCACAGCAACCTCCAACTCCTGGGCTTAGGCAATTCTCTTGCCTCAGCCTCCTGAGCAGCTGGGACTACAGGCGCCCGCCACAACGCCCGGCTATATTTTTTTGTTGCAGTTTGGCCAGGGCCGGGTTTGAACCCGCCACCCTTGGTATATGGGGCTGGCGCCCTACTCACTGAGCCATAGGCGCTGCCCAGCTGGGTAAGATTTAATCAGAATTTCAAGCAATTCCAGAGAAGGATAAAATGCTTACAGCAAAGATGTAATCTACAAAAAAATAAATAAATAAATAAGAAAGAGAGACAGTGATAGTCTTCTAGAAAAATTTGGGAGAAAAAAAAAAAGAAAAATTTGGGGTGAGAGTTTTCCAAGTATCATCAGAGTCCTGAGAAATTAACACTTCACCATGTTTTTCTGAAGTTAAAGGGTAAAGTTTGGCTGACTACTGTGGATCCCAGGAGGGTCGCTGCATACACATTCTATTATCAGGAGTGTGTCACTTCTGCCTGGGTTTCCTAGAAAGCCATTCTTTTTCATGTCCGTGTTCTGCCTCTTGTTAAAACACCCACAGCAACTGTCTTTCTCAAGGTCCCCCTTCTGTTTCTTATTTCAGGGACAACTTGGCCTTCCAGTGATTTTAGCAAAGATGTGAGTAATATTTTCTCTTAGCCAGATGTGTGCTAAGCATGAAAACTTACCTCATCATCATCCATTATATTTTCCTTAGCAAAGTCATACAGCTCCTTCTGGAGGGTAGTCACGTTAAAGAACTGAACTGCTTCCTGTTCAGACACAAACGCAGAACAGTTTATAGGACTGACCTTTTAATGTTAGAACAGGGAGGAGGGGGAAATAGGATATGGGATTTCTTTGTAGGGGGATGAAAATGTTTAAAATTAATACAGTGGTAATGGTTGCGCAACTGTGAATATACTAACAACCTCTGAATTGTATACTTTTAGAAGGTGAATTCCATAGTGTATGAATTATACCTCAATTTTAAACAAAAAAAAAAGTGTCGTCAGCTTTCAGTGGAAGATATATTTATGACAACCCAGGAGAGCATATAGAAATCCCAGTGAAAATACAAGTTAACGGCAAAGATCAATTGGGAAAGATCTTTTGAGAGTCACATGTAATTAAATGAGCTCCCTGACGAGACTGGCAAAGCTGTGAGTTTGTTGATCAAGGGAGTCAAATGATGGTCCAACGTCAAATGAGCCTCCCAGGAAATGCTAACGAATAATAGTAAAGCAGGTATGTGGGTGTGAACAGAAAAATGTTCATGATGGATTGTCAGAAAGACAAACCAAGTTGCAAAACGGTATGTAAAGCAGGATGCTGTTTTTGTAAAAATGAACAAATATACGCTGTCTACATGGGTAAAAGAGAATTCTGCTTTCTAAGTAAAATATTTCTATAATGTTTGAAATTTGTATAGAGGTTTCACAGATTCCAGAGGCAGAATAAAGCAGTACAATGTAAAAAGATGAACAGGAAAAACATGAGTTTCCTTCATTTCTGAAATAATGCTTTCTTGTAAGGTGTAAAGTAGTCTGATGGGGAAAGGAAGGTTTGGTGCACTGGCTCTTACTGGTCGGGGCTGGAAATGCTCGTCTGACAGACCCCATCTGTCCCGATGGTACTGGTAATACACCAGGTTCTGCTGCATGACCTTGTCATTCTGGTCAAAGAGCAGGTAGCTGACTGCACAGGGGGCTGCGTTCTTCAGGTCACTCACTAGGGCCAGACAGAAAAGAAAAACGAGGAAGTCAACAAACCATGCTCAATTCCTCTCACCAGCCCCCGTTCTGCAAAGCTCAGATTCCTAAAGAGAAAGGTCTTAAAACAAGCCCCCTCTCTGCAGGCCCCCTTCAGAGAAACTGCAGCCAACCAGAATCAGCTCTGGGTGAGCAGGTCACAGAATGGGTCTCCATGGCAGCCTGAAGGCAGGTTTGAAACATGGAAGGCCCTTGTCAGGCAGATGCCTTTGCAGAAATGTCTGTGTGACCTGGGCTGGACTTTGGTCCCTGGAGCCAGCCTGGACCATCCTGGGGCTGAGGGAGGTAGGAAGGATGCTCAGCTAATGAGCTTCCCTATTAGAGGTCTGCAGTGCCTGAGTCCCATCTGCAGGGAACCACAGTCTGCAGACTCTAGCTGTCCATGGCTAAACCAGACCTGGAAAACCCAAAAGATGATGGGCCTTCTGGGTGGAAGAGATCTGAAAAGTCACCTGGTCTTGCCTCTCTTGGGGATGGGGGGCCCCCAGGCCCCCTACTTTGTGTTGCCCAACCTATGACAACACCTCAGCATAGGGATTTTGCAGGAGGTGGCACTTGTATTTGGGGTGGGAGTGAGGGTAGAGGGGAAAAGGTGATGAGACCCAAGCCCCTGGGCATTTATTCTGGCACCTTCCACTCCAACTTACAACTGAAGAACAGACACTACTTTTGCTAACGCTGTGGTTGGCTGGAGCAGCCAGTTTGGAGATTAATAAACTGTGCCACCCAGTGGCTGTTTCCTGTAATGACAATTTTTAAACCTGCACTGAGGGGCATTTATCATGCAAATGTAAATGACACATAAATGACATGATACCTCTAACCCCAGAAAGCAAAGATTTCCTGGGGACCACAAGCAAAGCTAGAAACTTCAGTGTAACAGTGTTTATATGTCTTTGCCACCAATTCTTATATGCAGGGTGATTTTCAGAGCATGTAGAAATTCTAGTGGCCCAGTGGGCAGCCATAGCCCAGATGTGTCCAGAAGCTTCTAAACTCCTAGTGCTCTAGCTTTGTGCATGCTGAATCAAGCCGTGCTCAGCGTGCTGGCAGACCTTGTGGATTATTACATTTATATACGTAATTTTTTCTTTTCTTGAGACAGAATCTCACTGTCACCCAGGCTAGAGAGCCACGGCCTTAGCCTCATTCACAGCAACCTCAAACTCCTGGGTTCAAGCGATCCTCCTGCCTCAGCCTCCCAAGTAGTTGGGACTACAGGCACCCACCATGATGCCTGGCTAAATTTTCTAATTTTAGTAGAGAGGCTAATTTTTATATTTTTAGTAGAGAGGGATTCTCATTCTTGCTCAGGCTGGTCTCAAACTCCTGAGCTCAAGCAATCCACCTGCCTTAGCCTCCCAGAGTTCTAAGATTACAGTCATGAGCCTCCACACCTGGGCTTCTTTTTCTTTTTTAACCTTCAGCATGTAAGACCGTGAGTGTGTCTTGAAGAAGATGGGAGGTGAAATAAATGGGTAAGTGGCTTTTTCTCGAAGAAGAAACCTAACAAAGATCAAAATAGCCACAGTGGGTAAAAGGGATATGGAGGCCCACATGACTTCTCAGTCTTCTCAGGGCATCCCCAAGACCAGGAGCTCCTAAGTGTAAAGGGGAGATCCGGGGGTGTCTAGAAACCTGCTAGATTCTGGCACTTCTTCGGTAAGGCAGGACAGTTCCTGCTGCAACTGTCCCCAGGAGTCCCCCAGTGCTTGTAAAACTGAACCACCAAGGAAAATGCTGCTTTAACAAGTGGCACTTGGCAAAGGTAGTAACAGGGGCAGGAGGAGAAGCCTAAACAGAAAGCCTCTAAGGGCTAACTTTTTCTTTTCTCCCATATTCGTTTCCTTTGTTCACTTAGAACATTCTGAGGGATAAACTCCAATTTCAGATCAAGGGGGAACCAACTAGAATGAAAATCTAACAGTCTGAAGAGTAAAAGCCTATGATGGGGAGGAAGGGAAATAATGATAAAGAAAACAAACACCTATATGGCTCACCAGTGTGGGAACACTCTGAGCATTTCATGCCCATTGACCCGGTTCATGCTCAGACAGTCCTAGGAGGATAGTACTTTTTTTTTGCAATTTTTGGCCGGGGCTGGGTTTGAACTGGCCACCTCGGGCATATGGGGCCTGCGCCCTACTCCTTTGAGTCACAGGCGCCGCTCTGAGGATAGTACTATTATCTCTACTTCACGGGTGAGGAAACAGAAGCATGGAGGGTCGGTAAATGACAGAGCTGGAATCCAAACCCAGGGTCTGTGCCCTACATCACCAGGCCATGCTAGTTTTCCATGCAAAGCATGACACCAGGGCTGTCAGCGTGACCTTGATGTCCTCTCTCTCAACAACCATAGGTAAGAGTTACTAGCTCTGTTTTATAGAGGGGAGGAGCTAAGTATTAGCAGGTCTAAGTACCTCACCCAAGATCTCATAGAAGATTACTTACACTTATAATATGCAAACTGTAAATAGTGATACATGGTAGCCACAAATTTCTCCACTGGATAGCCTCCTATAACTGGGGTGAGGTTCTCTTCACACTGTATTTTGCATTCCAGAACTTCTATATAATGATCTGAAAAAAACACACAAATTTTCAAAGCCATGCATCCATAACTTTCTTTTTTTTTGTAGAGACAGAGTCTCAGTTTATGGCCCTTGATAGAGTGCCATGGCATCACACAGCTCACAGCAACCTCCAACTCCTGGGCTTAAGCAATTCTCTTGCCTCAGCCTCCCGAGTAGCTGGGACTACAGGCGCCCGCCACAACGCCCAGCTATTTTTTGGTTGCAGTTCAGCCGGGGCCGGGTTTGAACCCGCCACCCTTGGTATATGGGGCCGGCACCACCCCATAACTTTCTTAATATGCTATTTCTGTCCCTGCCTGAATGATAACATTAAGAGGAAAATGTTTGCAACACTTATAATAAGACGATAAAACCTTTTTCTAATTATTAAATCATAGCTGTGTACATCAATGCAATCATGGGATAAAATATTTAATATATAAATTTCCTTAAAATCAGTAAAAAGACAAGCACACACTATAAAAAATGACCAAAGGATGTTCAGAGAAAATAAATTATTAAAATGTCTAATAAATATTATAAAGAAGTATTCTACCTCTTTTGTAATTAATAAATACAATTACCTCTAAAATAATTTAAACTGTTAAAGTGGCAAAATTTTAAATATTTCATAACGCCCAGTGTGAGGGAGAGAATGGTGAAACACTCTCCTCTTCTGCTGATGGAAGCAAAACAAGAAGAAGAAGCTTATTAGAAAATGACTTGGCAAGATTTATCAAAGATTATAGTACACATATCCTTCAACCCAGCAGTCTACTTCTCGGAAATTTTCTTTAGACACAGGCACACATAATCACTGTTTGTAACAGCAAACAGACAAACTTGGAAATACCTGAAAACCAGTCAACAGGAGGATGACTAATAAATTATGGAACACACAAACAATAGAACCTACACAGCCTTTGAAAGAGAATAAAGTAAACCTAATATAACAACATATAAAGATGTCAAAGACCGTGCTTCCCAGCCTCCCTTGCAGTTAGGCTGGAGTCATATGATCAGTTGTGGCCAATGAAATGTTGACAATAACAACTAATGAATGCTACTTCCATGCCTGGTCCCTAAAATTTCCCATGTCATCCTTGGTTCTCACCTTTTTCTCCTTTTATATAGCTAAAAGCAAAAGACTCCAGGATGGTTGCACACCCTACATTGGCAAGACTGTGGAGGAACAGGTACTCTCATACATTGCTGGTAGGAATATCAAATGATACCTTCAAATACTACATAATTCACAGAAACATTTACTCTTTCAACTATTAATCCCACTTTGGTTGACTTTTAAAACATACCACCATACTTACCAAAAAGAAAAAAAAAAAGCCCAAAGTTAACCACTGCAGTGTTATATGTAATAGCCAATGACCAGAAGAACCCCAATGTCCATGAGGGTCCTGAGGGTCCTGAATAAACACTAGTCCATCACACGTACAACCCCAACAGGGTACCTAGCAGCAGATAAGAAAGAATGATGAAATGCCTATATACAAAGTTGGATACATCATTAAGTGGAAAAAGCAAAGAACAGAACAGTGTATAAAGTATTCTGTACAAAAGAAGCAGACATAAAAATATAGAAAAATAGGTGGTGCCCAGTGGGTAGGGTATCAGCCACATACACCAAGGCTGGTGGGTTAGAACATAGCCAGGACCAACTAAAATCAACAATGACAACTATAACAAAAAAATAGCCAGGCATTGTGGTGGGTGCCTGTTGTCCCAGGTACTTGGGAGGCTGAGGCAAGAGAATAGATTAAGCCCAAGAGTTTGAGGTTGCTGTGAGCTGTGATGCCACAGCACTCTACCAAGGATGACATAGTGAGACTCGGTCTCCAAAAAATATATATATTTATATTTATTTATTTACATACGAGGTAAGATAATTTTAAGTTTGTGAACTCATCCTAGAAAAAGTACTACATGACTCTTTGCTGAGTATCACTATGGTCACCTTCAAAGTGCCCCCGCTTTGGGAAGCTGTGCACTGATGCCAGTACCTAGTCCACTCTTCAAAATAATTTTGGCATTCTTTGTTGGAATGGCCATCAGAGCTGCCATCACATAAGGACTGACAATTAAGTTCGAGAAATCATCCTAGAGAAAGTGCTACATATCTCATTGCTGAATATCACTACAGTCACTAGATAGCCAAGGGGAGTACTTTGAAGGTGACCCATACTCCAACCTCACATACACAAACTTTATAGAAAAAAATGACATAAGCAAGAATTCTCAGTAGATGATAATATCAGTAGGGGGTAGGAGGAGAGGACAGAGTTCGATGAATAAGTTGTCATGGTTTTGCTGTTAATAAATAATCCTTTTTTTTTTTTTTGAGACAGAGCCCTAAGCTGTCGCCCTGGGTAGAGTGCCATGGCATCACAGCTCACAGCAACTCCAGGGCTCAAGCGATTTTCCTGCCTCCGCCTCCCAAGTAGCTGGGACTACAGGCGCCCGCCACAACACCTGGCTATTTTTTTTTGGTTGTAGCTGTCATTGTTGTTTGGCAGGCCTGGGCTGGATTTGACCCTGCCAGCTCAGATGTATGTGGCTGGTGCCTTAGCCACATGAGCCACAGGTGCCGGGCCAATAAATAATCTTAAAAGAACAAACACTATGCTGTGGAGAAGCTAGAAACTGGAAAATACCTTAACCTACTGCTGAAAAATTAACATTAGTAACATGGTGGCAAACAAACATCATGCAGATCTGGATGTGACACCCTAAGAAGGATATTTATGTGGTATTCTGGCCCAAAATGCACAACTCAAATGTAATTGTGAGGACATATCATCATAACCCAAGTTGGGGGTTATTTATAAAGCAATTGGCCCGCATTCTTAAAAATTATCATCGGCATAATAAGAAAGGCCACAGGACGGTTCCAGTTCAAAAAACACTAAAGAGACATGAAAATTAAATAGGAAACATGATTCTAGACTGGATCTGGTGCCAGGAAAAACAGTGATGCTAGGAAGAACATTATTGGGACAAATGACAAAATGGGCATATGGACCATAGATTTAGCAAAAGTATCGTAGCTAGTATATTGTTTTAGGTTTTCTTTCTTCTTTTTTGCAGGGTTTTCTAAACTTCCTACAATGAGCATACATTGTTTTATAATCAGAAAAGAAAATTTCAAAAAGTTACCTTAATGATGACTAATTAGGCTCGGCGCCTGTAGCTCAGTGAGTAGGGCGCCAGCCACATACACAGAAGCTGGCGGGTTCAAGCCTGGTCCGGGCCTGCTAAAAATCAATGACAACTGCAACTAAAAAATAGCTGGGCATTGTGGCAGGCGCCTGTAGTCCCAGCTACTTGGGAGGCTAAGGCAAGAGAATCGCTTAAGCCCAAGAGTTTGAGGTTGCTGTGAGCTGTACCACAGCACTCTACCGAGGACGACATAGTGAGACTCTATCTCAAAAAAAAAAAAAAAGGAAGAAGAAGAAAATTCCCATAATCAAAGTGATCTCAGTCATATGAGCCACTGAGTTGAGTTGCTCTTAGGCCTATTTTTATTTTTTCCAAAAATTGCAGAAAATCTATAATCAAGCAGGGCAGGGACGGTGACCTCCTTGGTGGCCTGTGCTTGAACATCCTATCGACTACTTTTCCTGAAGCTAAGTCAAAGGCTTAGCTATGTAGGTGTTGACTACCCCTCATTACCCACTAATATGTAAGCTCAGAAGCTCCTCAGAGGCCACTCAAGGCAGCCAGGAGGCATGCAGACAGAGAACAGACGTGTAAGGAAGACAGATTCCTCAGAGAGAGCTGTCCCACTTACCCACCACCAACCTGCTATGGAAAGGTAAAAATCCTTGAAGTCCTTGATCTCCCTGGAACCCTCACAGGCCGCAAGACATTCATAAAAGACTTTGAAGAAGTCAGGAAGGGCCAGTTCCATGTCTGTGATGGACGTTCTCCAGTTCTCGCCATTGTACGCCCGCACTGCTCGGATGAACAGGCTCTGAAAAGCAAGGAGAAGCCAGGGAAGCTTGTCGTGGGCATGAAGGGAGACAGTCGTGGCTTCTCAAAAGGGGTCAAGACCATCACTCAATAGTTCTGAAGAAGCTACACCGACCCTTAACTAAATATGAAGCCAATCAGTGACTTACTTTCTATCTAGTTGTTTCTACCCTGCTTAGAATGGGTGCGCTTATTTGGCTTAATTCAAAAAGTAGCAGGCACTTTACAATAAAATCAAATTTGAATCAAGGAAAAGGGGAAAACAATAGTCACAGACACTAGACCAGCAGCTGCCAGGAGGCAGGGGTTGGAGTAAAGACATGACTGCTAAGAGGCAGGAGGGGACTTTTCAGGGGTGATGAAATATTCTATATCATGGCTATAGTAGCAGTTATAGAACTGAGTACATTGTCAAAACTCATTGAATTGTACTCTTCAAATTGGTAGCTATGGCTTGGTGCTAGTAGCACAGTGGTTACAGCGCCAGCCACATACACCGAGGTTGGCAGGTTCAAACCTGGCCTGGGCCAGCTAAACAACAATGACAATTGCAACAAAAAATAGCTGGGCACTGTGGCAGGCACCTGTAGTCCCAGCTACCTGGAAGGCTGAGGCAAAAGAATTGCTTAAGCCCAAGAGTTGGGGGTTGCTGTGAACTGTGAAGCCACAGCATTCTACTGAGGGCAACATAGTGAGACTCTGTCTCAAAAAAAAGATTGGTAGCTATATTGAAAATAAATTTTAGGGCTGGGCATGGTGGCTCACGCCTATAATGCCAGCCCTCTGGGAGGCTGAGACAGGTGGATGGCCTGAGCTCACAAGTTCAAGACCAGCCTAAACTAGAATAAGGCCCTGTCTCTAAAAACAGCCAGGCACTGTGGCAGGTGCCTGTAGTTCCAGCTACTCGGGAGGCTGAGAGAAGAGAATTGCTTGAGCCCAAGAGTCTGAGGTTGCTGTGAGCTGTGATGCCACAACACTCTACATGGGGCAACAAAGTAAGATTCTATCTAAAAAAAAAAAAAAAAAGGAAAAAGAGAAGGCTGAGGCAAGAGAATCGCTTAAGCCCAGGAGTTGGAGGTTGCTGTGAGCTGTGTGAGGCCACGGCACTCTACAGAGGGCCATAATGAGACTCTGTCTCTACAAAAAAAAAAAAAAGGAAAAAGAGAAAGAAAATAAATTATAGCTCAATAAAGCTAACTTTTAAAATTGAATTAAGGAAAAGTCATAAGTTTAAGAGCAGGTATGTGTCACCCTCCTCCCTCCAACCCGGGAGTGCCATGCAGCAGTACCAGATACCAGGAAGGGCGACCGTGTGCCAGATAGTAGAAACTTCAAAGGTTTCCTGCTAATTGTTGATGGACCAGATAAAAGAGAACTAGGACTAAGGAAGAAGCTTGGTGTCCAGGCAGTAAGAGATCCCAAGTACACGTAAACGCTGCTAACATGGGTGGCCAGGACAGCCCTGACACCAGCACGGGATCATCCATTTGGAGCTCCTGAATCAGTTGCTCCTGAATAGGGGTATCTAAGGGCCACCCCTTACCCCTGAAATTTTCACCAAGCTTAAGGCCTTAGGTGGAGAAAGTGAATTTCTTTAAGCCTCCTGGGCAGGCAGCATCCCCTGGAAAGAAGGCAGGCAGAGAATGAAGGAGCCTTTCCTGGAAACTGGGTAAATGGTAAATGTCAGGGTGGCAGCATCAGCAAGAAAGAAGCAGAGCAGTGAGAGGGGGCCCCCTAGGTGAGCAGAAGGTCAGCTCAGCCACACCCAGCGGGGCCCCACTGACTAGCCGACTCCAGGGCACTGAGCATATGCACTCTGTTCCCAAACCTTAGGAAAACAACAGTAAAGACAGTAAAAAAGGCATAGACCCTCTTCTGGGAGAAAGGGGAGGAACATGCAGCAGACAAGAGATTTCAACAACTTTCGCAAAGACAGAAAGCCAAATTATCATAGAGGAGGGTCCAGTGGGGAAGCAAGTACTTGCAGGTGTTGGGGCCACAGAAGTCTGGGGCAAGGAGTGGAAATGAAAGCAGGGCTGCAAGTTTGAATGGAGCTGTTGGTGCCCTGGTTCCCTCCTACACTTGCCCACCCACGATATCACATCTCCCAAAGCCACTTTTCACCAGAGACTTTATTCCAGAGGCTTTACCCCTAAAGGCTGAGGAGGCAGAGACCAGGCATACAGGAGGCCAAGGTGGAGGCATGGGGCTGAAAACCAGGAAGGCAGTGAAGTCCTCTGACCCCAAGAGGAGTCCCCTGTCCCTCTCCCCAGACTGACTCTCAGACCCTAACAAAAAAGCATGGGCATCCCACCAACCCTGTAGAAGGCTGGAGAAATCATCCCTGGTAAACTTAGGGTCCCTCAGAAAAGAGACTTCTGCACACTTCATTTTCCCACCAGTGAAAAGTGAGCTTACACTGTGATCACACTGCAGAACAGCCCGTGGGCAGGCCTTCGGATCCACAGCTCCTCAGGGGAACTTTCAATACATACTCCGTTTTCTTTTTTTTTTTTTTGCAATTTTTGGCCGGGGCTGGGTTTGAATCCACCACCTCCGGCACATGGGAGCCGGTGCCCTACCCCTTTGAGCCACAGGCACCGCCCACATACTCTGTTTTCAACCCTGCCCTACCTTCCTTGGTACCCAGGCCCCCAGTGCCTGAGCTCCACACAGCCCGACAATAGTGAGTGCCCAAAAGGAATAGACCTTTTGTTTACTGTGGCTGTAGTTAAGTGTCATCAGAACTCCTCTTTGCAGATGCGTAGATAAGTACCTTTATCTGCCTAGTCAGCCTCCCTAACTCCTCTTTACTTTCCACTGGAATATGTATGTTGTATGTTTATAGTTTCATCAAAAATGGACATTTATGTTTCTTTTGTTCCTGGTCATTATTAGATGATCACATTTCTTTCTTTTTCTTATATAGTATTTTTTATTAATATGAGGGTACATACAATCAGGTTACATTATTTGCATTAGTAAGGTAAAGTTCGAGTTGCAACCGAGTCCTTCCCCCAGGAGGTGTGCCATGTACCCCTAAATTATGCCCCTTAGGTGGGAACTTAACAAAATCCGGCCCCTAAATCACCATATTTCTCAAATGTAGCAGCTAAAGGAAAGGTGGCTTTTAAAATCATCCTGGAATATAAAATCTTTTTTTTAAAAAGATCATTTTTTAAATAGATCAACTTTGTGCTAAAAAGTCAGTCATTTCTTTTTTTTTTTTTTTTTTGTGGTTTTTTTTGGCCGGGGCTGGGTTTGAACCCACCACCTCCGGCATATGGGACCGGCGCCCTACCAGCTGAGCCACAAGCACCACCCAAAAGTCAGTCATTTCTATTGTCCTAATATTCATCGAATGCTACCAAAAATCACTAGCTATTTATGGAGATTCACTTCATTTACAAGTCATATTGCAACTGACCGCTATGTAAACATCTGAATATACCTCGTATGACTTGGTTTCCAAGTCTTTAATGTAGTCCTCAGCACCAGGCAAGCTCTTGTAATACGCCATGTTTCTCTTCATCATCTCATCATCAGGATGCTTCAGCAGGAAGGTATGAGCGGCTGCGATGGCTTTCGGGAGATTATTTGCCTAAAGTCAAAGAAGATAAAAGCTACTCAGTGGAAGCTGAGCGTCCTCAAACTTTTTAAACAGGGGGCCAATTCACTGTCCCTCAGATTGTTGGAGGGCCAGACTATAGTTAAAAAAAAAACTATAAACAAATTCCTATGCACACTGCACATACCTTATTTTGAAATAAAAAAAACAAAACGGGAACAAATACAATCACACTGCCTCAGGTAGCCCGCGGGCCGCAGTTTGAGGACCCCTGGACTCTGTTTACGGTGAGCATGGTGGTTCACACCTGTAATCTAGCACTCTGGGAGGGCGAGGCGGGTGGATTGCCTTAGTTCAGGAGTTCGAGACCAGCCTGAGCAAGAGTGAGACCCCCCCCCCCATCTCTTAAAATAGCTGGGCCTAGTGTTGGGCATCTGGCAAGGAGGCTGAGGCAAGAGGATCACTTGAGCCCAAGAGTTTGAGGTTGCTGTGAGCTATGATACTACAACACTCTACCAAAGGTGACAAAGTAAGACTATGTCTCAAAAAAAAAAAACAAAAAAGTCTGTTGGGTGGAGGGAAGGTAATTAGTGGGTCCACACCTACTGTGCATCTTAGAAGGGTACAGGTGAAATTTATTAAATGTAGAATATAAAAGTCTGAACACAATAATTAAGAAAATGCCATGAAGGCTATGTTAACCAGTTCAATGAAAATATTTCAAACTGTATATAAAACCAGCACATTGTACCTCACGATTGTATTATTGTACACAGCTATGATTTAATATAAAAAAAAAAAAGTCTGTTCAGTCCTTTAGTAACTTTTTGTACCTACATGATGTTTCCACCTAAAGGTCCAGTGATTTTCAGGGCCCATGGAGATTAGTTTTAGCCACACTGGACAAGTGTCTGTCTATTCCCTGCAGGTGATTGCCTGGATGGCCTCTTTTTTCCTTTTTTTTTTTTTTTTTTTTGAGACAGTTTCACTCTGTTGCCCTGGGTAGAGTGTCATGGCTTCAGTCTAGCTCACAACAACCTCAAACTCATGAGCTCAAGAGATCCTCCTGCATCAGCCTCCCATGTAGCTGGGACTACAGTGTGTGCCACAATTCCCAGCTGGTTTTTCTATTTTCAGTAGAGATGTGATCTCACTCTTGCCTGGGCTGGTTTTGAATTCCTGACCTCAAGCAACCCTCCTACTTCAGCCCTCCCACAGTGTGGATAGCCTGGATGTGTCTTTCTCCACCCACTCTGTGCTGCCTCCACCTGTCTGTGCCCAGAAGGCTGGTCTGGGGGTGACTACAACAGACTCCCTCATCCTCTGGTTTCCAAAGCAGCTCACCACTGAGGAGCCCTGGTAGGAGAATGAAGGAAGAGAGTAAGGTCAGGTTGTTTCATCTCCTGGCTCCCTTCTCTGGGCTGCTGTGTCTCGTATTTTTTTTTTTTTTTTTTTGAGACAGAGTCTCAAGCTGTCGCCCTGCGTAGAGTGCCATGGCATCACAGATCACAGCAGCCTCCCAAGTAGCTGGGAGTACAGGCACCTGCCACAACACCCAGCTATTTTTGTTGTTGTTGCAGTTGTCTTTGTTGTTTCAGCGGGCCTGGGTGGGGTTTGAACCCGCCGGCCTTGGTGTCTGTGGCTGGCGCCCTACCCACTGAGCTACGGCCGCCGCCCTGCTGTGTCTCTTAATTGAAGGTCACACAGCTCCTCCCATGGTAACTCTGTCCACGTCTCATCTCCCCTTTTTCAGGTTCCTATAACTGCTATCTCCTGGCCTCTTCTGGCCTAGGCACGCTCTCACTGGCCCCAGGGTACTCCAGCAGCACAATGAGCACACCTCTGTTAATAATCACTTTATGACACTGTCCTCAAATAACCCAATATGCGGCTGGGCACAGTGGTTCATGCCGATAATCTTTTACTCTGGGAGCCCAAGGAGGGAAGTTTGCTTGAGGCCAGGAGTTTGAGACCAGCCTGAGCAAGGGTGAGACCCTATATCAGGCGTCCTCAAACTTTTTAAACAGGGGGCCAATTCACTGTCCCTCAGACCGCTGGAGGGCCAGACTATAGTTTAAAAAGAAAAACTATGAACAAATTCCTATGCACACTGCACATACCTTATTTTGAAGTAAAAAAACAAAATAAAATGGGAACAAATAGAATCACACCGCCTCAGGTGGCCCACGGGCCGCAGTTTGAGGACCCCTGCCCTATATGTATAAAACATACAAAAAAAATTATCTGGGCATGGTGGTGCAGCTACTTGGGAGGCTGAGGCAGGAGGATCCCTTGAGCCCAGGAGTTTCAGGTTACTGTGAGCTACGATTGATGGTGCTACACTCTAGCCCGGGTGACAGAGTGAGACCCTATCTCAAAAAAAAAAAAAAAAAATACCCCTTTTGGCTTTATATCTTTTCTGCTAGAACTTTGCTGACTCTATTAAATGTTTTCCTGAATCTCTCACAGAACCCTCTACCTACACTCTCAATGACCCCCATCTCCTCCTCACCTACCCATCTACTCAGCAAATATTTGTGGTGAGCCTTCTATGTGCAGTCATTGTTTCTAGGGGATTGTAACAACAACAACAATAACAACAACAACAACAAAAAAAAAAACAGGAAAAAGTAACCCCTACTTTCACGGACTATCCTAGTAAGTTCTCCTTATCTCCCAGGAACTTCAATTAAGATCTTCTCTTTTGGGGTGGCGCCTGTGGCTCAAGGAGTAGGGTGCCAGCCCCATATACTGGAGGTGGCGGGTTCAAACCCGGCCCTGGCCAAAAACTACAAAAATAACAAAAAAAATCTTCTCTTTTATGTTACCCCTGGGTACATTTTCCTGCTTTTTACACCTAATCTCAGCTAATGTGTCTATCCTCTCCATCAGACTGTGCTCCTTGGAGGACCCAGCTGAGTGTCATCATGCCCACATTCCTGATACCTGGCACAGTCCTTGGGACAAGGCAGGACCCGATAAGTATCTGTAATTTGAACATCATGATATTATGACCACATGCTATTGTCATAAAATTAATTCGTATTTTTCTCCCTTCTCTTCTCCTCCCAAAAAGAGTGGCCAGTTGATTCTTAGTTTTGTTGTCTCAGGGAAGGTAGTTTTGTTGTCTGAGTTTTTCTGCCTGGTCATAATGAAGCAATTACCCATTTGACAAAAGCTGGTGCTCTTGAAAAAACGTGACAAATTTGAGGAAAGGAGAAAAATAGGGAGGGAGCTGCAGGAAGAAGTGACTGGCCTCAGAAGAAGAAGGAGAATGAGGGAATCTCACAGGCTAGAAAAAGCTTCCCTTGGGATCTGAAGGACGAGCAAGGTCTCTGGGCCCTGGACCTTCGGGGCCAGCATCCTGGTTCACAGTGCCTAGCAGGGCAAAAGTCCTCAGGGAGGGAGAACAGGATTATTGTGGGAGGACCTTGAGAGGACAGGCAGGCAGAGACATGGATGCCTCCCTGTGGGGACCCATGACCAGCACCCAGAGGGCCCCTCACATGGGGGGAATCATGGTGCCACCTGTTAGGGGAAGGGCAGGCACTGCACCTGTGTAGACACGCCTTCAACCGTCCGGCTGGACACTCAGAGGCAGGAATTTGGGGATTCAGTTTGGAGAGAGAAAACAAAGGGATAATCCAGGGACATACACCTGGATTTCTGAGAATCATAGAGCAGCACATATCTGCACCAAATTGCCTCAGAAGTGAAGCCAAGTCATTTTGAGACAATGGCAGTGGCTACATTGGAGACCTGGTGAGTGGTGGCCACAGCAGACTCCCAAACGTTATGGTGATGTTTAGGGAATGCCAATTAGTGGCTTGAAGCAGGATTGCTTAGAAAAAGCCCCATAGAAAGCTCCACATCCTTGGCCAGAAAAAGGCTAGTCTGCAGGCAGAAGGAAGGGAATGCCTCCTTTCAAAGCATTTGCTAATGAAATGAGAATCTCTGTTTCTCAGAAGAGCAACTTAGGGGCCCAGAGTAGGCTTTTTAAAGCCTTTAACTTGGCATCCGAGTTTTACAAAATGGAACCTTTTCCTGAAGAGAAAAGAATAAAAGAGTGATTTTATTTACTTCAACTTAAGCTCTGCAGCTGGAACATGGAGACACATCTTGACAGCTAAACCTCTGACAGACTCCAGGCAGGTTGTGAAGGTGGGTGAGAGCACCCACCTGGCCATGGGCAACTAGGGGACAGCCACCTGAGTGAGACCCCAGCTACCTGCCAAAGGAGCCACCCTATCTCAGCCTTGATGTGGCAACAGGCACTGTGGCTTGGGGAAGATCAGAGCCCACATCTGGGAAAAGCCTGGATTGAGTGCCTATGAGCCAACCTGCTCTGCCCAGCTCAGCCTGTAGCAGTCACTGAGGACTTGCTGAAGTGCTGGGGCCCACTTTTGGCTTGGTCTATGGAAAAGTCAAGCAAAATTCATGGAGGATGGCAGCCCTGGAGAGAACCTACAGCTAATGACATAGACCTAAAGTAGGCTGGTGACAAGAAACCTACGGTGACCTTGAGGTCTACATAACAATAGCATGGCCCTTTTCTACAAGATCCCATACCCAAGCCTCCTCACCTCACTCGGACAGCCAGAAAGCACCATTCCTATTCCCATGTTCAACTTAGGCCTTTGTCCTTCATCACTGAAATGGAGACCTGAGAATTGGAACTACACAGTAATATTCCCCCAAACCCTTCTACCCCATCATCTACCTCCAGTATCAATCTCCAGCCTTCAGATACCAGGTAGAACATAACAGCCTGTCACCATTTTCTCCTTCCCATAAAGAGAGTATAAAAATGTAAACATCATTGAGAAAAGAAGAAATCATATAATAAATTCACCCAAAGTCACTTTTTCCGTGGTATCTTCAGTTGAAACAATTAAGGGAACATTCACACTTATTAATAAAATACTTACCTTTTTCCTTCTCTGTAAAAGATCTCAAAATACCAAGAAAGACAGTATTTTATTGACTTTTACATAAGTAGTTGTCACAAGACCTATAGAGGCTTTAAAAAAAAATTTCAGATTAAGGGTGGCACCTGTGCTCAGTGGGTAGGGCACCAGCCCCATATACCAAGGGTGGTGGGTTCAAACCCAAGTGAGGCCAAACTGCAACAAAAAAATAGCCAGGCGTTGTGGCAGGAGCCTGTAGTCCCAGCTACTCGGGAGGCTTAAGGCAAGAGAATCACCTAAGCCCAGGAGTTGGAGGTTGCTGTGAGCTGCGTGACATCACGGCACTCTACTGAGGGCAATAAAGTGAGACTCTGTCTCAAAAAAAAAAAAAAAAATTTTTTTTCAGATTAATTTGGGGGTAGAAATGATTAGGTTATAATGTTTGCATTTATTAGGTAGGGTTTCTGTTGTATTCATGCCCCTCACCCTGCAAGTGTGCCATATACCCTTACATCGTGCCCATTAGGTGGGAGCATACCAATCTCCCCACCCTCTTTTTTCACTCCCCGTCTTGAGGAGGCATGTATTAGTGTGGGCATGTATTAGTTCTTCTATTGGTTTCATATTAGTATTGAATGCATTGGATACCTGCTTCTCCATTCTTGTGATGCTTTACTAAAGAGAATGTTCTCCAATTCTATCTAGGTTAATAGAGAAGGTGTAAAGTCTTCATCTTTTTATGAGTGAATAGTATTCCATGGTATACATATACCACAGTTTCTTAATCCATTTATGGGTCGATGGGCACTTGGGTTCATTCAACATCTTGGCGATTGTAAACTGAGCTGCAATAAACAATCTAGTGCAAATGTCTTCATGATAAAATGATATTCTTTTCTTCTGGGTATATACCTAGTAATGGGACTGCAGGATTAAATGGAAGGTATATTTTGAGTTCCTTGAGGATTCTCCATACTTCTTTCCAAAGAGGCTGTATTAGTTTGCAGTCCCACCCTACAAAGGCTTTTGAAGAGAAGCTATGAACATCTTAACCTCTTGAGACTGCCATGATGGAGAAAACACATGCTTTATGATCACACTGAGGAAGATGTTCTTCCCCTTTTCCCTGTATCACTTGTTCAAATTTGTCTGTATGCTGAAAAAAATCAGAGCTTCTGGTATTCTCCAGGTTTAAAAATAAAATGTTCCCCCCTTGAGTATGTGACTTAAATTTTGTTCAGATTGTATTTGCCAAAAGCTATGCAAAAAAGAATTAGAAAAATCATTTTTAGCTTGTTGGGGTTTTTTTTTGTTTTTTTTTTTTGAGACAGAATCTCAAGTTGTTGCCCTGGGTAGAGTGCTGTGGTATAATAGCTCACAGCAACCTCCAACTCGGGCTCAAGCAATCCTCTTGCCTCAGTTTTACTATTTTTAGTAGAAATGGGGTGTCACTTTAGCTCAGGCTGGTCTCAAACTCGTGAACTCAAGCAATCCACCCACCTAGGCCTCTCAGAGTGCTAGGATTACAGGCGTGAGCCACCACGCCCGGCCATTTTTAGCTTTAAAAACAGTGCTTATATTAGCAAGCCATCATTTTCAACATTCTAGAATTTTATTAATCTCATCCCCTGGTTCTATTTTAAAACTGTTTCTTTTTTTATTGCCAGGACAAACACTCATAAAACTGATCATTTAAATAAAACTGTACCTAAGCATAGGAATTACTCAGCTTTTCTTCTTTTGTGGGTTTTATGTTATTTCATTGCTCAATAAAATAAATAAGAATGCAATCTACATGTGGCTCTGTCTCAATGGAAATATGAAAAACTGATCTTGCAGTCCAGAAACTCAAAATAAAGTTAAAAAACAAAACAAAGCAAAAATGTACCTCAAGAGTCTAGGATATACCATGAATCCATTTTTGTAGTCATTATAAAATAAATAGAACTATATTCCTTTTAAAATCTTTTTTTTTTTTTTTATTGTTGGGAATTCATTGAGGGTACAATAAGCCAGGTTACACTGATTGCAATTGTTAGGTAAAGTCCCTCTTGCAATCATGTCTTGCCCCCATAAAGTGTGACACACATCAAGGCCCCACCCCCCTCCCTCCGTCCCTCTTTTTTTTTTTTATTGTTTAAAATCTTTTTCAACCAGAGAAAGTAGAAACTGGGCTTTGCAAAGGCTTTCTTAGTCAAGCCCTGTGAAGACCCACCAAGCTACAGCCTCTTTGTCCAGTGACAGGGTTCAACCCATTCTTAAAACTTGTGGGTCCCCAGGGTAAGGACTCATAGGATGGAGAACTGCAATTTGTGGCTATTTTTAGCTGGCAATCACAGAGAGCATTTAAGCAGCCATAAAAAGGAGGCAGTGAACTGTGTTAAATTCCAGATGAAAGAGAGAGACAGCAGAGGGGGCCAACCCTGGTGACTCACGAGGCAAAAGCTCTTCTCCTCTAAGCAGGGATGTGGCCTCGAAAGGAGCCCCTGTCCTTCCCTGGCCTCGATTTCTCCTCTTCAAAAGGGACTACTTGGCTCCTTGGGTCCTCTTCTGCTATTATCGCAAATCACAACTCACCTGAGAAAAGGCGATTTTAATAGTATTTACAGAGAAGAGGAGTCTGCCCTCAAATAACAAGTACTATTTACCAGGCACTTTACTTGGAGTCAGGCACTGTGCTGCGTTCTACGTAAAGTATTCTTTACCTTAGAACAACCTTTTAAGAAAGACATTTTCGGCGGGCCAGGTGGCTTACACCTGTAATCCTAGCACTCTGGGAGGCCGAGCAGGAAGATCCCTTGAGCTCAGGAGTTGGAGACCCTTCTCTACTAAATACAGAACAAAAATTAGCCAGACGTTGTGGCCCGCAGCAGCAGTCCAGCTACTTGGGAGGCTGAGGCAGGAGGATCACCTGAACCCAGGAGTTTGAGGTCGCTGTGAGCTAGGCTGAAGTCACGGCACTCTAGCCAGGACAACAACATGAGGCTCTGTCTTTTTAATAAAAGTCATTTCATCTCTACTTAAGGTGAAGAAGAAGAAAAAGGACTTGGACCTTTGGCAGGCCTGGCTGGAAGATAGAGCCCAGTCAAGGAAGGGCGGTGGAACCAAGCTCAGGACGGAGGGGCGGGGCCCGGGTGTGGGGGCGGGGCCTGCCGTGGGTGGGGCCGGGCCGCGGGGCGGGGTGTACTTGCCTTGAAGTAGGCGAACTGCAGGAACTTGTAAGGCTCGCGGCGCTGGAAGTCCGCCAGCACGTCGCGGCTAGGCTGGGACTGGCGGAAGGCTGGCAGGCCCTGCTTGCAGCGCTTGAGGCAGTGCGCGCGGCGTAGCAGGCCCCCGAAGAGGCGCAACTCGGGATAGCCGGCGAAGCGGGAGGCAGGCTCGGGCAGGGGCGCCGCGCTGCAGTTGCGGTGGCAGAAGGCCTCGCTGTCGCGCAGCAGGCGGTGCAGCCGCAGGCTGATCTCCAGGTAGCCCACGCTCTCGGCCCAGTGCTCGCCGCTGTACTGGTCCAGCGCGTGCCGGTAGGCCGACTCGAGCGGCATCAGCTCGTCCCGCGGGAAGCTGCGGAAACTGTAGCGCTCGTACTGGGCGCGCCCAGCGCGCAGCGAGCACCCAGCGCACAGCAGCGCCAGCAGCGCCGCGGCCGCCCGGCGCCCCGGCTCCATCGCGCCCGGTGGAAGGAAGGAAGGAAGGAAGGAAGGAAAATAGAGAGCTGGAAGGAAGAGGACGGCGCGACGCGGCGGACCGAAAACTTGGGAGGCGGGGACGCCAGGCTGCGGCCCGCCCCGTTCGGCCGCTCCTCCCCACCTTGCTGGGGCATCGGGGCGCCGGCTGCCAGCGCGGAAAGGGTGCCTTGGGGGAGGGCGCGCGCGCTGCCCGCTGGTTCCTGCACAGTTAACTCGTGTTTCGGAGCCTGCTGTTCATTCTCTCGCAGACTGCGGAAGCCAGCCAGATGCCACCCTAATAGATCATAGATTAACCACACTTAAATTTTATAGAAAGTTGGAGAATTTTTGGAAACGCAGATTCTGAACCCCCGCCCCACACCCGGAGTTTCTGATTCAGAAAGTCTGGGTTGGAAGTCTGAGGACTGCATTTCTAACCAGCGCCCTGATAAGGCTAATGCTGCGGGTCCACAGACTACACTTTGAATATCACAGCCATCAACCTTAGATTGTCGTGAGAAAGATAATACATAATAAAATTAACAGGGATGTTAATGGCGTTTTGTAAACTAGGTAGGCAAACTGAAGACGCACACCCCTTAAGAATCTGCGACTCTAAGAGGGACTTTATCTAACAATTGCAATCAGTGTAACCTGGCTTATTGTACCCTCAATGAATCCCCAACAATAAAAAAAAAAAAAGAATCTGCGACTCCATTCTTTACGTTTGAGAAACTTGAGCGCGTGCATCAAACTATATGAATGTAATGTTAAATACATCACTTTTTTTAAAATTCCGAAAATTTTTATTTTGAAATAATTCTCAAGAAAGTTTCAAAGATAGTACAAAAAGCTCCTATATCCCCTTCATCGCGTTTCACAAATTGTTAATGTATGACATATTTCCTTTACCTGTATCTTATGTTTTCTTCTAAATCACTTGAGATAAGTTGCATACATCAGCCGCTTGCCCCTTACTCTTTTAGTATCTGTGTCCTAAGAATGAAGTTGTGGACAATACCCAAATTCAGAAAACTAATAGTAACGTAACACTTATCTGCATTCCCTGCTCCGATTTTGTCAACTGTCCCAATAACATCTTCTACTTTTTATCCCTGACCAGGAGCAGTCCAGGATCACTGTGCATCGAATCCTCACCTCTGTCGCCTGTCTTCTAATCTAGACCAGTCCCTCAGGTTTTCCTGTCACGCCATTGGCATTTTTAAAGAATATAGCCCCAAACAGCAATGAGATACCACTATACAACTATTAGAATGGCCAAAATCCAAAACACTAACAATATCAAATACTGCAAAGGACAGAGAGCAGCAGGAGCTGTCATTCTTGCTGGTAGGATTGGAAGATGGCACAGGTACTTTGGAAGACAAAACTAAGCATGTTCTTCTCATACGATCCACAAATTGTACTCTGTGGTATTTGCCCAAAAGAGTTAAAACTATGCACACAACTACATAAAATGGATGCTTATGTTTATAGCAGCTTAAGTAACAACTGCCATAAGCAACTAAGATGTCCTTCAGTAGGTAAATGGATACATAAACTGTGGTACATCCAATCAATAGATTATTCAGTGTTTAATTATTTAGTATTAAAAAGAAATGAGCTAGCAACCCATAAGAAGACATGGGGAAACTTAAATGCATATGCTAAGTGGAAAAAGTCAATCTTAAAGCCTGCATGCTGTATTATCCAATTATACGACATTCTTTAAAAGACTAAACTACAGAGACAGTAAAAGGATCAGTGGTTGCCAGGGACTGGCGAGGGGTGGGTGGGATTCAAGGGCAGAGTACAAAGGATTTTTCCAGCAATGAAACTATTCTCTATGATACTATACTGGTATAATGGTGGATACATGTCATACATTTATCAAAACCTGTACTATGGGGCACCTCCTGTGGCTCAGTGAGTAGGGCGCTGACCCCATATACCAAGGGTGGTGGATTTGAACCCAGCCCTGGCCAAACTGCAACAACAACAACAAAATATATATATATATATATATATATATATAGCCAGGTGTTGTGGCGGTACCTGTAATCCCAGCTACTTGGAGGCTGAGGCAAAAGAATCGCCTAAGCCCAGGAGTTGGAGGTTGCTGTGAGCTGTGAGCTGTGACACTACAGCACTCTACTGAGGGCGACAAAATGAAACTCTGTCTCAAAACAAAAACAAAAAACCTGTAATATGTACAACACTAAGAGTGAGCCTATGACTGGCTCCATAAGCAAGAAAATGTCTTTTTATAGTTTTTTATTTTCTTTGTACTTTTCAAGGTCCCTGACAAGTAAGATTTGCTGGTCAGAATGTTGTTTCTTTTTGTTGCACTGATACATTCTCCTTTGAATTTCTTTCCCAGAAATAGTGGATGCCTCCTTTGCAACCACGAGACAACTACACAGCTTTATACCACCGTTTATCCCGAGAAGACAAGATAAGTGATACCCCACCACAGGCTGTGCCCAAGGCCCTGCTGAACAACCCACTTCCTGTGTCCTGCCTGTGCACAAGGAAAGAATGACAATATTCTCAGCTCATTATGCCGCTAAAAATCCTCAGCCTGGAAGGGACTTATCCCATTTTTAAATCATGGGATACATGTAATGGTATGATTGTGTGTGCTGCACTCCACCTCAAACAGGTAATGATGCTCACTCCCCTTATGCATTGTTCATCTCACCTCCAGAAAAACTCCTGACACTACTGATCAGGGAGGCAGATTTGAGGCAGTCCATTCATCTTACTGCCCCATTGAGTGGATCCTTTGCAATAAATACTTTCTTCTGCCAGGTATAGCAGCTCATTCCTGTAATCCTAGCACTCTGGGAGCTGAGGCAGGAGGACTACCTGAGCTCAGGAGTTCAAGATCAACCTGAGCAAGAGTGAGATCCTGGGCCTGACACGGTGGCTCACGCCTGTAATCCTACCACTCTGGAAGGCCAAGGCAGGTGGATTGCTTGAGCTCACATGTTCAAGACCAGCCTAAGCAAGAGCGAGACCCTTTAGAGACCCGAGTCTCTAAAAATAGCCCGGTTGTTGTGGCAGGTGCCTGTAGTCCCAGCTACTCAGGAGGCTAACGCAGGAGAATCGCTTGAGCCCAAGAGTCTGAGGTCGCTGTGAGGTGTGATGCCACAGCACTCTACCAATGGTGACAAAGTGAGACTCTGTCTCAAAAAAAAAAGCAAGCCCTGATGTTAACTGTGGACTGTGAATGATAATGAGGTACCAATTTAACTTCATCAATTGTAATAAATGGACCAATCTGCTTAAAGATGTTGATAGTAGGGCGGCGCCTGTGGCTCAGTCAGTAGGGCGCCGGCCCCATATACCGAGGGTGGCGGGTTCAAACCCAGCCCCGGCTGAACTGCAACCAAATAATAGCCGGGTGTTGTGGTGGGCGCCTGTAGTCCCAGCTACTCAGGAGGCTGAGGCAAGAGAATCGCTTAAGCCCAGGAGTTGGAGGTTGCTGTGAGCTGTGTGATGCCACGGCACTCTACCGAGGGTCATAAAGTGAGACTCTGTCTCTACAAAAAAAAAAAAAAGATGTTGATAGTAGGGGAAGTTGTGTATGTGTGGGATCAGGGAATACATTGGAACTAATACTTTCTGCTCAGTGTGTGGGTGTGTGTGTGTCCGTGTGTGTGAACCTTGAACTGCTATTTATAAATAAAGTCCACAGGGGGCGGCGCCTGTGGCTCAAAGGAGTAGGGCACCAGCCCCATATGCCAGAGGTGACGTGTTCAAACCCAGCCCCAAGGGCGGCGTCTGTGGCTCAAAGGGGTAGGGCGCTGGTCCCATATGCCGGAGGTGGCGGGTTCAAACCCAGCCCCGGCCAAAAACCACAAATAAATAAATAAATATAAATAAAGAAAAAAAGAAAAGAGTGACAAAAAAGAGTAAGAAATTCTTAAAAAAAAAAAAAAAACAGCCCCAGGCAAAAACCCAAAAAATAATAATAATAATAAATAAATAAAATAAAGTCCAGGGCAGCACCTATGGCTCAATGGGTAGGGCGCCAGCCCCATATACCGAGGGTGGCAGGTTCAAACTCGGCCCCAGCCAAACTGCAACAAAAAAATAGCCGGGTGTTGTGGTGGGCACCTGTAGTCCCAGCTACTCAGGAAGCTGAGGCAAGAGAATCGCCTAAGCCCAGGAGTTGGAGGTTGCTGTGAGCTGTGTGATGACACAGCACTCTACGGAGGGTGATAGAGTGAGACTCTGTCTCTACAAAATAAATAAATAAATAAAGTCCTTTTTTTTGTAGTAGTAGTAGTTTTTGGCTGGGGCCAGGTTTGAACCTGCCACCTCTGGTATATGGGGCCGGTGCCCTACTCCTTTGAGTCACAAGTGCCACCCTAAAGTCCATTTTTTAAAAGAATATGGGTGCTCAGATCTGTAGTCCCTGCTTGGGAGGGTAAGGTGGGAAGACCAATTGAGGTAAAGAGTTCAAGGTTGCAGTGAGCTATGACCTAGGCACTGCATTGTAGCCTGGGCAACAAAGAGACCCTGTCTAAAAAACAACAACAACAAAAATATAGGACAGAGCCAGACATGCGCCTATTGTCCCAGCTGCTTGGGAGGGAACTACAGGCACCCACCACATCACCTGGCTAATTTTTCTACTTTGAGTGTTACTCAAAGAGAGATAGGGTGTTACTCTTGCTCAGGCTGGTCTCCAACTCCTGAGCTCAAATGATCCTCCCACCTGAGTCTCTCAGAGTTCTAGGATTACAGCTATGAGCCACCACACCCCGCCAATATGTTTATTTTTATATCGTTATTTTTTTTAACAACTGGGGAGCGGGGGAAACTTGCAATCATGATATGAAGAAAATAAAATAAGTGGATGAGTTGTGTGTAGAAGATTGGCTAAGGAGGTGTCATTTGAGTGGAGACCTGAAGGCAGGGAGGGAACCTGTGGAAAGAGGTGACCTGGGAAGTGGTATGGAATGTTTGCCTGGTCCCGTGGATTCCCCCACTCTGCAAAGCCACATGACCATCTTACTTGGAGCTTGAGATTCTTAATGTGTGGAGAACATGAAAAAGCCCAATATCTCAATTAAAACATAGACACACAAAGGGAAATGTCCAGTAAGAAGAAAAAAATTCAACTCTACTGGCAGAGAGATACAATTTAAAATCCTCTCATACAACTACTCAAATAAACAAGATGCTAAGCTCTGGCCAGTTCCTTCCTTCTTATACTTGCTTTGCAGGCTCCTGCCCAGGGACCTTTGTGCAGGGATGTTATTTTATATTCCAGTTCAGATGTCAGTTTCTTGGGGACACTTTCATTTCTTCTGTCCCTTTGTTACTGAAATTTCTTCTTCAGTAGGTCCTTGGTCTCAGGGATTCAAAGAATGAATACATGGACCACAGATCAGTGATAAGACAGGATTTATTTTATAAAAAAGAATACAGAAAAAGCATCTGAGCTTTTAGCAGAGGGAAAAACCTAAAATGGAAAAAAAAAAATCTCTCCTTATTTGTCTAGGGAGAGATATAGAGAGATAGAGATATAAATATAGATATCCTAACAAATAAATGGGTACAGTCCCTTCCCTTGGGGCAAGGTTAATGAATGTATTGACAAATGAATGGTTATACAGTCCTTTCCTCTGGGCAAAACCTCGGTGTGTTAGAGGCCTAAGAAACTTACCTAAATTGACCAGGTCTAGGAAATGCGGGGGGTCCCCCCTTGAGCCCTGAAGGGGGGAACCCTGTACCAAGGCTACTCCCAGGCCCAGAAGCTATCTGCATGCTCCAGAGGGCTGTTTCATACTGGCAGCACTGCACCCTGAAGTAAGGGGCAAGTAGAACACGTTCTCCCTCAACTAACTAGGGACCCGCAGGCTTCTGTCATGCTTGCCCCTCTCCAGCCCTCACCTCCTCTGGTCCATCTGTCCTGCTGCACCAACACCCCCCAGGGCTGGGAAGCAGAAGGCACAGCAAGTCCTCCCATGCCCTGGGGGCAGCCAGAGCCAAGGCACCAGCTGCCCTGTATCAATTCTCTCCCTCTGAGTTGAAGCTCTAGCTACTGCTGTTAGGGGAAAAGGACGACGATTGATCTAACTGTTTTCTGTTGAATCAGGCAATGAAAGAAGGGGGCAGTTAGAGTTTCTCCAGAGGGACTGCGATCTAGGGGTCTGCAATAGAATCAGGTCTTGGACTGGAACAATTTTACTATTTGAGGTTTGATGACACCATTTTGAAGACATAAATCTGATTAGCTCATTAAAATGCAAGGGTGAAACCATGAGAGGAGGGGGTTAGTTACAATGTCAGTGGTGTCAGGTTGGAAATAACAAAGTCAATGATATTGAAAGGACTGTGGTTGATTCTGTTCACGGTCCATTTCTGTAGGAGGTGGTAGGTTTTAGGATTTTACTCACGAATGATGTATTCAAGAATATATTCCTATAACTTTAACAGTGATAGAAGAAAACAAGATAACAGAAAAGAGATTCTCCAAATTGGAGTCAGAGAAGGTGAATTGGAGGGAAGAGTTTTGATTATAACTACATCTCTATGAGAGGAAAGCTAAATTGTTAGTTAGAAGGGCCTTCCATATAATAACTCAAATGGGCTACAACCAAGTTTCTGAGGCTTATTTTGAGGGGAATAATGGAAAGTAATTTAGTCCAAAGGAGATGAGTCTCTTGAGTTAGTTTTTGTAACTGTCCTTTGATTTTTATCATTCATTTTTTTCTACTTTCCAGAGGATTGGGGCCTCTAAGAACAGTGTAGATGGTATTTTATGCCCAGGGTTTTAGACATTCTCTGAGTAACAGGTCCTTTGAAGGCAGGCCTATTGTCACTTTGTGAACTCCAAGGGAGTCTAAATCTGGGAATAATCTCATATACTAAAGCCTTTACAACTTTCTGTGCCTTTTTTGTCTTGCAAGGGAACACTTCAATTAGTAAAAGTATCCACAATTATCAGCAAATATTGTATACCATGTACCTACCACATACCTTAAGGTGATGAGTGAAACCTATTTGCCAGTCTTTACTTGGATATTTACCTTGTTTTTTAATACCTGGGGAAGCTAGACAGTAATATTTCTTTAACTTAATTTGGTCTTATTGAGTATATTTTGCTCTTCCCATACTTTTGGGTTAATTTCTGTCTCTAATAAGGGAAGGCAGAGTATAGGTTGCCCCATATTCGTATAAATGGTTGTTCCCACTTTAGTTATTATGTCCCTCCCCAAAAGAGGAACAAGACTTTCAGGCATGAATAGGAAAGAGTGAGAGAATAGCCAGTCACTCCAATTGCAGATTAAAGGATGAGGGTATTTGGTGACCAACTTTTCAGACACTCCCGGTATAGGTACAGATTTGGGGGATAAAAGACCAGAGTTAGAGTGGAGTACAGACAAGGTTGCTCCAGTGTCCAAAAGAAATTCTGCCTCTGGGTGGCGCCTGGGGCTCAAGGAGTAGGGCGCTGGCTCCACATGCCGAGGGTGGTGGGTTCAAACCCAGCCCCGGCCAAACTGCAACAAAAAAATAGCCGGGCATTGTGGCAGGTGCCTGTAGTCCCAGCTGCTCGGGAGGCTGAGGCAAGAGAATCGCCTAAGCCCAAGAGCTGGAGGTTGCTGTGAGCTGTGACACCGTGGCACTCTACCAAGAGTGACAAAGTGAGTCTCTGTCTCTAAAAAAAGAAAAAGAAAAAAAGACATTCTGCCACCTGGCCTTCCACCATGAGGCAGACCTGGGACTCTTGATAGGTGATGACAAGTTAGAGCAATGAGAAACTGCCCTAGGTGCCCTTAGTCCAGTTTGGTGGCTGATGGGGTCACTGCCCCCAGTGTACTGGTTTTACTGGTCCCCAAAGTAAAGGTTTTCTTTCTTTCCTTTTTTACCAGAAGGCCAGGCTGCCCTTTAGTGGTCACCCTGACATTCTGGACAGGGGGCCCAGCAGCTTGTCCAGCCAGTGGTGCTGCTGGGGGCAATCTTTCTTGAAGTGGCCAGTCTGACCACATTGGAAGCACTTGTTCTTAGC
The DNA here is from genome assembly GCF_027406575.1 of Nycticebus coucang. Lineage (NCBI taxonomy): Eukaryota > Metazoa > Chordata > Mammalia > Primates > Lorisidae > Nycticebus > Nycticebus coucang. Next base: position 77,343,092 of record NC_069787.1, on the reverse strand, counting down.
TCCTGTGGCTTCCCTCTGCCCCTGAATGGTGCCCGTTTGTTGGAGTGCCATTAGGTGTCATTGTTTTTTTATCCCTTCTTTCTTTTTTCTCCTCTTGATCTATTATAAAAGACCACTGTGGGTATTTTAAGAAGGTTTTCTAGGTTATGATCGGGGCCTAGAGCTAATTTCTGGAATTTTCTTCTAATACCTGGGGTAGCTTGAATGGCAAATCTATCTTTTAAAATAATTTGGCCCTTTAAAGGCTCAGATGTCAACTGAGTGTGTTTTCTCATTGCCTCCTTAAGCCACTCAAGAAAGGCTGAAGGGCTTTCATTTTGCTTCTGGTAAATAGCAGACAACTTAGAATAATTCATAGGCTTTTTCTTGGATTGAAGTAAACCTTCCAGGATACATGTTAGAAAATGTTTATGCCACTAGTCATCTTGTTTCTCAGGGTCCCATTCAGGATCTTCAAAGGGAACTGCCTATCTTCCCGTGGGGTATCTGTCCTTTTCCTCAGAGGCCATTCTGCTATCAGTATTGAACATGAACCACAAATCACCCCACTTTCTAGCCTCATTTAAGACTTCATTTTTCTCATTCAAAGTTAAAGTTTGATCTAGTAGTAGCGTTACATCTCTCTAAGAGAGGTCAAAGCTTTGTCCTAACCCTTGGAAAACATCTGCATACCTACCTGGGTCATTAGAAATTTTCTTAAAACAACCCTAATTTGTTTGAAATCTGTCAGAGAAAATGGAGTGAATGCTCACTCATTTTCCCTTTCACCACCCAGTCTCTACTAAGGGACACAAAGAAGGGTACAGTTGCTGTCTGGGGGTCCCAGCAGGACCAGAGGAAACTTTTAGCATAGACTCCTTCTTGGGAGTTTCTAAAGACAGGAAGAAAGGTGTGGGAGAAACAGATGGAGGGTTTGAACTAGGTGGTGATGGTGTCTCTCTCAGGAATCCCTGGCCATTCGGGGAAGATACTATGGCCAGGAGAGCTAGATCTATATAACTGGTTTTACACAGTTGGGGTTTGTCACAGAGAAAAAAGAAAGCATACATGCAGGTAATTCAGACCATTTCCCCTCGTTTAACCATAATTTAGAGTACCCTCTGGTGGTTATTGTTCACCATTGGAGAGTCGATACTAAGGCCAGACCTGGGTGCAGGAGAAAACCATACATTCTTTTTTCAGCGTCTGGGGATCAAACATGTCCCAGTGGTTCAGAACACACAGCCCAGGGGGTTTTCCCGCAGCACAGGCTGAAAAATCAGATATCCAGGAGCCATAGTGGTCCCAGCTGATGAAAGTTCTCTTGGCCGGAGAATGTGTTACCTATCTGTGGGAAAGAATAAATGTCCAGTGTTTTAATCAATCCCACCCTCAGTGTTCCTGGGTTTTCAAAGCATCCTCTGACCAACCCAGGAAGCCTTCCAGCTAAACAAAAGGAAGTGTCCTTCCAATGCTTGGGGAAGAATTCCTGAGGAGAGGGCCCTCCCCAGCCCCTGCACTTGTCTGGACATGGCCACAATTACCAGTGTAGTACTTTGTACCCTAGAGGTTCTCGTGTGCTTATTACTTTCAGGCTGCACAGCCTGAGAAATCAGGTATCCGGGATCCTGGGCTCACCAGATGCAAATACAAATTCTGCCCCTTTTTGTGCCTGCCACTGAGAATATATATATATACCTGTCAATCGAAGTAGGGATGAGCCCCACTTTGGAGAAAACGGCTGGAGAAAATTACCTTTTGTAATTTTTACAAGCTTTTTCTAAATTTTCAGTAACAAAGGAAAATAGGCTTTTCATCATGAGCAGGTCTTAAATGCTATGATTTTTAAGAAGTAACTGCCCTTTCCTTCCCCCAAAGTTAGCAAGACAACATTGAACTCATTAACACATCAGGGTCCAGAGACACTTTGAAACTTTTGCATTAGAATTTGTTACAACTAGCTGAAGTCTTAGAGAAACCTGGAATTCTTTTGAACTTTTCCATTTACACCAATAGAGTAGAAAAAATCAAGTACCTAAGATCATTTTCTTTGCCTTCGTTTTTAAAGGTTTTCTTTTTTCCCTTTTTTACCTTGAAAAGATTGAACTATAGCCTAAGGTTTAGACCCATTTTTGCTTTGGGGTTGTCCTGGGCTTCCCTTTGTAGGCTCCCTGTTGCCGTGTAGGGGAGTCATTTTGGCCTTTATTGGGAGCTGACTTCTAGGCCTCTGTTAATATGCTTTTTCTGTCAAATACACAAAAGCCAATTGAATTTAATTTTGCATTGAAAGACAATAAAAAGGACTTTACAACACACCTACAACATCTGAAGCACACTTAGAACATCTGAAAAATACCAGAATGAGCCAATACAAACCTAACTAAATACATAAAGCAATCCTTTACCAACATTCAAACAAAGGGCGCAAACTACCAGGAGAGAGAACAAGAAAGTGGCAGGGGTCTGTGGAGATCAGTAGAAGTTTGGGACCAAAGAAGACAAGACCAGATAGTAAAAGAGTTGGGAGAGCACGTTTTTCAGAAGGCCTTCCAGTGCCGTGGGGTCAGAACCATTGCTGGGGATCCCAGGACCTCTGGGTGCTACTTCTTTGCTTGGCTGTCAACCAGAGAAAAGGAGTGAATAAGGAACAGTTTCAAAAGGCTTCTAACATTCCCTTTAGCTCCTTTTTGGAGCCAAGGAGAATTAGAAAGTTGATTCCCCAGCTGCCTCTCACCCGTGACCTAGAGGTTGGCAGCCAAGGTATTTGCTTTTAGGGGCTGACAGGCATCCAAATTATTAGTCTCCATTTTATGATTACAGAGAAAAGCAGGATAGAGGTAAATGGTCCCATGGCTTACCACAGATCTTCAATCTCAAATGAGCCTCCAAAATATATTGAAGATCTTCAGTAGGTCTTTAGCCTTGGGAATTCGAAGAATGAATCCATGGACCACAGATCAGTGGCAAGACAGGATTTATTTTACAGAAAAGAATGCAGAAAAAGTACCAGAGCTTCTGGCAGAGGGAAAAACCCAAGTCTGAAAAAATTTTCCCTCTGTCCTTTGTCTAGGGATATATATGTAGATATATATATATATGTATCTACCAAATAAATGGATCCTTGGGGCAAGGTTAATGAATGTATTGAGAAATGAATTGATAAAGTACCAGTTCCTAGGAAACTTACATGAAATTGACTCCGCCTGGGAAATGGAGTATTCCTGCTCAGTTGCAGGTACTGAGGGGAGGGAGACAGAGGTCAAGGCAGAAACACTAGGGTGCTCCCAAAGCTGGCAATCTGGAGGTGTTTCCCCAGCACTTGTCTGGCCCTTCCAGCTACTGGAGCCTCCTGCGGCCCCTCTGCCTACCCTCCAACCTGCTGGCTTCTTTGCCTGCCACTGCACCAACACCACTGGGGGTGGAGACACAAAAGGTGAGGCAGGTCCTCACATCAGCTCCTCCGCCCTGCCAAGGTGGCCACCACCTTATATCACTAGCCAGAAGCTGAGGTGGGAGGATCTCTTGAGCTCAAAAGTTTGAGACCAGCTGAATAAAGTGAGACCCCCATCTCTACTAAAAATAGAAAAATCAACCTGGCATTATGGTGACCGCTTGTAGTCTTAGTTACTCAGAAGGCTTAGGCAGGAGAGCCTTCTGAGTAGCTAAGAGGATAAGCTGAGCCCAGGAGCTTGAGTTTACTAGCCCAGGAGCTAGGCTGAGGCCATAGCACTCTAGCCTGGAGCAACAGAGTAAGACTCTGTCTCAAAAACAAAACAAGGCTCTGTGCCTGTAGCTTAAGCGGCTAAGGAGGCAGCCACATACACCAGAGCTGGCAGGTTTGAACCCAGCCCTGGCCCGCCAAACAACAATGACAACCACAACCAAAAAATAGCCGGGCGTTGTGGCAGACGTCTGTAGTCCCAGCTACTTGGGAGGCTGAGGCAAGAGAATCGCTTAAGCCCAGGAGTTGGAGGTTGCTGTGAGCTGTGATGCCAAAGCACTCTACTCAGGGCGACAGCTTGAGGCTCTGTCTCAAAAAAGAAAAAAAAGGGCGGCGCTTGTGGTTCAGTGAGCAGGGCCCCGGCCCCATATGCCAAGGGTGGCGGGTTCAAACCCAGCCCGGCCAAACTGCAACCAAAAAATAGCTGGGCGTTGTGGCGGGTGCCTGTAGTCCCAGCTGCTTGGGAGGCTGAGGCAAGAGAATCGCGTAAGCCCAAGAGTTAGAGGTTGTTGTGAGCCGTGTGACGCCACGACACTCTACCCGAGGGCAGTATAGTGAGACTCTGTCTCTACAAAAAAAAAAAAAAAAAAAAAAGATTCCCTTTCTGCACAAAACATAAGCTGAAAATTTGGTTGTGGTTAATTGCAAAAGTGCTACACCCATGGCTCTTTGCAATTTGACTTTGCAGCTTCTCCATCAAGAAGGGAAGTTACTTCTCCACCGAATGGGTGTGCGCTTGGCACCCACTGTACAGTTGGACTTGTCCTCTCTTGTGGCACTTGGAGCCCTCTCTTCATGTGATTAAGCTGAGGCTAGCCTGCTGAAGCCCGCTGAAGGATGAGAGACAAGTGACCCAATTGTCTAGCCATCATTCTTGCCACCTGTCGATTGCATGAGTGAGACCATCCTGGGTCACTCAGCACTAGGAGATTCCCCAGCCATCTGCAGATGAGCCAAAACCAGAAGAATCACTCAGCTGACCTACAGAATCATGATGTAAATAAATGATTGCTGTTGGCCACTACTTTTGGGGGTGGTTTGTTACATAGCACCAGCTAAGGAGTTCATTAACCAAAAAAGTTCAAAACAGATAACCCCTTTTTTTCTCCTCATTTTGCTCCTCAAGAGGGGCCATATGTCCTTGAAGTCCTTGAAGTCAGTTTGAGTAAACACGGTGAGGTTGCCTGGGGTAGACCGTGATATGCACCCTGCCTCTGCTGAAATGTCATCTGGTCCTGCCTCATCACCATTGAGGAGCTATCTCTCACTCCCCTTAGCCAAGCCCCTCATGGTCTGTCTGTGCTGTGCCATTTCTAGGCCACTTAACTTTGACAGTGAGGTTGGAGAAACCCCTGAGAATTGCTTAGATCCCAGGCTATCCCTCCTCTTTCCACAAGCCAGTGCTCCAGCCCCCAAGTAGGTGGCTCTGCAGGAAGACATGAAGAGTATGAGAGGCTGAGAGAAGGGATGGCAAAAGTAGAGCACAGGGGGCGGCGCCTGTGGCTCAGTGAGTAGGGCGCCGGCCCCATATACCAAGGGTGGCGGGTTCAAACCCGGCTCCGGCCAAACTGCAACAAAAAAATAGCCGGGCGTTGTGGCGGGCGCCTGTAGTCCCAGCTATTTGGGAGGCTGAGGCAAGAGAATCGCTTGAGCCCAGGAGTTGGAGGTTGCTGTGAGCTGTGTGAGGCCACGGCACTCTACCGAGGGCCATAAAGTGAGACTCTGTCTCTACAGAAAAAAAAAAAAAGTCGAGCGTAATTGTCTCTGAGGAATAGGTTGTCCACAGATGGGTGGAAGCGGAGGGAACAGTTGCTTTCCACTATAGTTCAAAAGAATTTGAAAAAAGAAGTGAAACCAGACAACGTCTTGGGGGTGGGGGGCTGATCCTACTTGTGGGACTGTTCAGCCTCAGAAAGCAGTTATCTGAGGATGTCTCCTCACTAGAGAAAGCAGTGTTCCCTCAGTGACTTTAGCGACAAATTCTCTTTTACATCATGAATTTATTTATTCTTTCAATACACTGGTGTTGGAATGTGAAGATAAATCAGACATACATCCATGTGACTATAGCACCTTCCAGTTGAGCAGAGGAGATAAGGCATCTACTTTTTTATTTGTTACAAAAACCTACAGTGAACTCCTAATCTGTACTAGGTTCTATATTAGAGAAATGATATCACCTCTTGCCTCGGGGAACTCAAAATTAGGAGAAGACAAATAAGTAAACCTTTAATTATCGAATCACTGGAATTGGTATAGAGATGTGGAAAGAGTAAAGTGCGGGCCCCCAATAAGGCAGGATAACCAGACTGAGGGTGAGCCTGGTATGGCTACTTGCAAGAGGCCTTGCTTGGTATGAGCCAGGCGTGGTAATACACACCTGTAATCCCAGCTACTGAGGAGGCTTAGGGGGGAGGATTACTTGAGGCCAGGCTTTCAAAACCAACCTGGGTGATATAGTGAGACCCAAAAGATCTCTGGGAGAGGACACAACGTGTGCAAAGGCTTGATTGGGGAAGAAGAGTCTGGGGCTGGAGGCCAGAGAACAGTATGGGAGAGAGACCCCTGAAGGGATCTCCATAAGAAATATGAGGGCTGGGGCGGCGCCTGTGGCTCAAGGAGTAGGGCGCCGGTCCCATATGCTGGAGGTGGCGGGTTCAAACCCAGCCCCGACCAAAAACCACAAAAAAAAAAGAAAGAAAGAAATATGAGGGCTGAATGAAAGCACTTAAGGTAAAGAGCCTACAGATAAGACAGAGATAAATGTCAAAAGTTAGCTGTAGATAAAGCACTACAGGAATTTCTGGAAGGAAAAAACTCCTTCAGTGGCTAGGCATGGTGGCTCAGGCCTGTAATCCCAGCACTTGAGAGGCCACAGCAGGTGGATTGCCTGAGCTCACCAGTTCAAGACCAGCTGGAGCCAGAGTGAGACCTCTCTAAAAATAGCCGGATGTTGTGGCAGACACCTGTAGTCCCAGCTACTTGGGAGGCTGAGGCAAGAGAATCACTTAAGGCCAGGAATTTGAGGTTGCTGTGGGCTACAACGCCACGGCATTCTACAAAGGGTGACGAAGTGAGGCTCTGTCTTAAAAAAAAAAAAACTCCTTCAGCTAGTGCGATTAGTGATTGCTTCATTAAGAAAAAGATATTACAGGCTGGCACAGTGCCTAGCACTCTGGGAGGCTGAGGCAGATGGATTGCCTAAGCTCAGGAGTTTAAGACCAGCCTGAGTTACAGCAAGATCTACTTTCTAAAAATAGCTGAGCGTTCTGGTGGGCGCCTGTATTGCTGGCTACTTGGGAAGCTGAGGCAAGAGGATCACTTGAGCCCAAGAGTTTGAGGTTGCGGTGGGCTGTGATGCCAGGGCACTCTACTGAGAGCTACAAAGTGAGACTCTGGCTCAAAAAAAAAGAGAGAAAAAGAAAAAGGTATTACACCTAGGGTTTGAACTGGGGATGGGTTTGAGCCTATTGTTCCGAAAACAAATTCAGAGAGGACATCCCCAAAACTCTGGATCAGGGAAAGCTGAAGAAACACATAGAGGGAATTTCATCATGTTGAGCAGATAATTAGGGTTAGGTTCCCTAGAGGACAGAACCTGTGGCAAGAATTAAATGCTAATCCTTTCTTGAGGAGGTGCATGACAATGAGAGTGAGAAGAAAGGGAAATGAGGGGGAGAACAATGGGAAGTAATGTGGTTCTGTGCGGGCTACTGCCTTGGGACACCCATGAAGGCACAGAGCAGACTTCTTGCCAGGTGCACTCACTAGACCATGTGGAATGTCTCTGGAGAGGCTACAGAGAAATCTCAACTTCAAACAGTTCAGCAGAGAGAGGAAAGGAGAGGAAATTGCTTTACTGGCTCTCTTCCCTCCTCTTTTCTTCCATTGCACTGTGTTTCTCCACAGGGGAGTTCAGTTCCCTGCCCTTCTGCATTGCACCACCTAGCCTCTTTGGCAGGCACTTGGGAAACATAGTGCTTCATTCCAGTGAGTCCCCAGGTATCTGGAGGAGCCAGAGACCCCAGATAGTTGGCTGGGGTGGCAGATGTGCTGCACACTGAGGCAGCCGGAGGGCTCAGGAGACAGATGACTAGCAAATCAAGTCAGATGTCTGAGACGGCAGAGAGGCTGTGATCAAATTACCACTGAGACTCTCTAACCCAGAAGTTGCAAATTTGAATCTATCTTGGGGCCTGCTGTAGGACTTGTCAAAACCGAAGTGAACCAGAGGGAGAGTTTCACTGACTGGAGGGATCTAAAGAATGCCTAAAGAACTGGCAGCGCCTGTAGCTCAAAGGAGTAGGGGCCGGGCCCCATATACTGGTGGTGGGTTCAAACCCGGTCCTGGCCAAAAGAAAAAAAGAAGAACGTCTAAAGAACGTCCCAACACATATCTCGGGTCTACAGTTACCCCAGCGGGCCTGCTGTGGTCAGTCCTTCTGATGTTTGAAGACAGACTGAAAATCCAGATGATGTAACTTCCTCTGATTAATTTTCTTTTCTTTCTTCTTTTTTTTTTTTTTGCAGTTTTTGGCCAGGGCGGGTTTGAACCTACCACCTCCGGTATATGGGGCCAGTGCCCTACTCCTTGAGCCACAGGCACCACCCATTCTTTCTTTCTTTCTTTTTTTTTTTTTTGAGATGGAGTCTCACTCTGTCACCCTGGGTAGAGTGCCACGGCGTCATAACTCACAGCAACCTCAAACTCTCAGGCTCAAGTGATCCTCTTGTCTCAGCCTCCCAAGTAGCTGGGATGACAGGTGACCACCACACCCCCCAGGTAGTTTTTCTATTTTTAATAGAGACTGGGGTCTGGCTCTTGCTCAGGCTGGTCTCAAACTCCTGAGCTCAGGCAATCCACCTGTCTCAGCCTCCCAAAGTGCCAGAACAGGTGTCCTCAAACTTTTTAAACAGGGGGCCAATTCACTGTCCCTCAGACCGTTGGAGGGCTGGACTATAGTTAAAAAAAAAACAACAAAAAACTGTTTTTAGGTGGGCAAGATGGCAGCCGAGTAACAGCTTCCTTGCATCTGGGCACCGTGAGTCTGGGGAGATAGGACTCCAGGTATCTCCGGCTGGTGGGAACTGCCTAGCATCACTCCTATGAGGATACAGGGAGTCAGCGAGAGACTTCTGGACCCCAAGAGGAGGACTAAAACAGTGGAAAACCGGCAAGTGGTCGCGTGTGTTCAATCCGTCTAAACCCGCCCACAACTGTAAGTTCAGTAGCAGCGAGACTGCAAACCAGAAAGGCCTTACCTGTGAACTGTTTTGATGTCCTTGGACTTGGCACTGAGTTGAACTGCCCTGGGGAAGGCCTGAGCGGGAGTGCGGAGAACTTTGGCTGTTGTCTAGGGCCCCAGTCTGAGCCGCTGAGCCAGACGGAGCTAATAGTGTTTGGCGGTGGGTCACACGGAACCATTGCCAGTGATCTGCCCCGGCAAGCTCCGCCCTCAGGGTCGCAGAGCTAGAAACGGGTGGGAGCTGGAAACCCAGCAACCAAGTAGCCTAAGGGTGGGGTCTGAGCCGCCTTGCAGCCCTAACCCTCAGGGGCAGAGTGAGACCGGTTTTGGCACACTGGGTAAGTGGATAGCCACTTCAGCAGTGATTCCAGCGAGAAAGCTGGGAAAGCTTCTGCTCAACAAGTTTACAAGTTCAAAGTGCCTTTTAAGTGGGCTGAAGAGAGATTTAGGGTGTCTACCTGCTGGGGTTTGAGAAATCAGCAGCCTCCAGTCGTATCAGAACTGTGACTAACATCTCATACCCCAGAAGACCACGTGTTGCCCAGACAATATTCAATAACATATATAAACTGCTTGGTTTTTGGTTGTGTATTTTTTTCTTTTTTTTTGTTTGTTTGGGTTTTTTTTGTTTGTTTATTTTGACGTTGTTGATGTTCTTTTGTTTTTTAATTTCAATCTTTTCCATACAGATCCCTTTTTCTTTCTCAATTTTTCTAGTTTAGTTATAATTTCCCATTGCTGCCTTTTTTAATAACTACAGCTTCATTTTTGCTAGTGTTTCTACCCCTATCATTTGGTTTTTCACCCAATTGTATCCCCGTAAAGTTTTCTGTTTGCTTGTTTTGGTTTGATTTATAGCATTTTTGTCTTTCCTCTCTACTTGGTGGAGGTGGGGTACTGTGTCTGATCAGGTTAGCAAAGAGCTGCTGACCTCAAGAGAACCACCCCACTGGGCACCCCCAGAAGGTGGGTTTTTCTAAGGTTGTGTCAAAGTACCCTACTGTACACCTATATTGCCCTGTTTCCCTCTTTCTGTACCTCTCTTCTTTTTGTCAATATTCCTTATCCCCACCCCCTCTCCTTTCTCTATCTTTCTTTTTTTTCTAATCACTCAGTCCTCCTTTCTTTCATCCCTCTTTTGCTCCTCAACCTTCTCACCCTTCTGGTCCTGTAACCCTTAGTCCACAGGCACAAGAACTTAAAGAGCAAGAGGAAGTGAAAGGAAAATTAGGGCAAGGAAACACATAAAAGAAATCACTCATGAGGAAGAATCAGCAGAAAACTCCAGGCAACATGAAGAACCAGTCCAGAACAACCCCGCCAAGGGACCATGAGGTAGCTACTGCAGAGGATTCCACCTATACGGAAATGTTAGGAATGACAGAAAGGGAATTTAGAATACACATGTTGAAAACACATGAAAAAAATGATGGAAACAATGAAGGAAACTGCTAATAAAGTGGAAAATAACCAAAAGGAAATCCAAAAACAGAATCAAATCAGAGATGAACGATATGAAGAATATAAAAAGGATATAGCAGAGCTGAAGGAAATGAAACAGTCAATCAGGGAACTTAAAGATGCAATGGAAAGTATCAGCAACAGGTTAGACCATGCAGAAGAAAGAATTTCAGAGGTAGAAGACAAAGTTCTTGAGATAACTCAGATAGTAAAAGAGGCAGAAAAGAAGAGAGAGAAAGCAGAACGTTCACTGTCAGAATTATGGGACTTTATGAAGCGTTCCAACATACGAGTTATAGGAATTCCAGAAGGGGAAGAAGAATGCCCCAGAGGAATGGAAGCCATACTAGAGAATATTATAAAAGAAAATTTCCCAAAATCACCAAAGATTCTGACACACTGCTTTCAGAGGGATATCGGACCCCAGGTCACCTCAAATCTAACCGAGCTTCTCCAAGACACATTGTGATGAACCTGTCCAAAGTCAAGACAAAAGAAAAGATTCTGCAAGCTGCCAGGAGTAAGCACCAGTTGACCTACAGGGGCAAATCCATCAGAGTGACTGCAGACTTCTCTAATGAAACTTTCCAAGCAAGAAGACAATGGTCATCTACCTTTAATCTACTTAAACAGAACAATTTCCAGCCCAGAATTCTGTACCCTGCTAAGCTAAGCTTCAAAATTGACGGAGAAATCAAATCATTTACAGATATACAAACATTGAGGAAATTCGCCACAACAAGACCGGCTCTACAGGAAATACTTCAACCTGTTCTGCACACTGACCACCACAATGGATCAGCAGCAAAGTAAGAACTCAGAAATCAAAGGACAAAACCTAACCTCCACACTGATGCAAAAGATAAAACTAAGCAATGGACTCTCACCAAATAAGACGAATAGAATACTACCACACTTATCAATTATCTCCATAAATGTTAATGGCTTGAATTCCCCACTGAAGAGACATAGATTGGCTGACTGGATTAAAAAACACAAGCCATCCATTTGCTGTCTGCAAGAAACACACCTGGCTTCAAAAGACAAATTAAAGCTCCGAGTCAAGGGTTGGAAGACAATTTTTCAGGCAAATGGAATTCAGAAGAAAAGAGGAGTTGCAATCTTATTTTCAGATACATGTGGATTTAAAGCAACTAAAGTCAAAAAAGACAAAGATGGTCACTTTATATTGGTCAAGGGAAAACTACAACAAGAAGACATTTCAATTCTAAATATTTATGCACCCAATTTAAATGCTCCCAGATTCTTGAAGCAGACCTTACTCAGTCTGAGCAATATGATATCTGATAATACCATCATAACAGGGGACTTTAACACACCTCTTACAGAGCTGGACAGATCCTCTAAACAGAAATTAAACAAAGATATAAGAGATTTAAATGAGACCCTAGAACAACTATGCTTGATAGACGCATATAGAACACTCCACCCCAAAGACAAAGAATATACATTCTTCTCATCACCCCATGGAACATTCTCCAAAATTGATCATATCCTGGGACACAAAACAAATATCAACAGAATCAAAAGAATTGAAATTTTACCTTGTATCTTTTCAGACCATAAGGCACTAAAGGTGGAACTCAACTCTAACAAAAATGCTCAACCCCACCCAAAGGCATGGAAATTAAACAATCTTCTGTTGAATAACAGATGGGTGCAGGAAGAAATAAAACAGGAAATCATTAACTTCCTTGAGCATAACAACAATGAAGACACAAGCTACCAAAACCTGTGGGATACTGCAAAAGCAGTTTTGAGAGGAAAATTCATCGCTTTAGATGCCTACATTCGAAAAACAGAAAGAGAGCACATCAACAATCTCACAAGAGATCTTATGGAATTGGAAAAAGAAGAACAATCTAAGCCTAAACTCAGTAGAAGAAAAGAAATATCCAAAATCAAATCAGAGATCAATGAAATTGAAAACAAAAGAATCATTCAGAAAATTAGTGAAACAAGGAGTTGGTTTTTTGAAAAAATAAATAAAATAGATAAACCATTGGCCAGACTAACTAGAAATAGAAAAGTAAAATCTCTAGTAACCTCAATCAGAAACGATAAAGGGGAAATAACAACTGATCCCACAGAGATACAAGAGATCATCTCTGAATACTACCAGAAACTCTATGCCCAGAAATTTGACAATGTGAAGGAAATGGATCAATATTTGGAATCACACCCTCTCCCTAGACTTAGCCAGGAAGAAATAGAGCTCCTGAACAGACCAATTTCAAGCACTGAGATCAAAGAAACAATAAAAAAGCTTCCAACTAAAAAATGCCCTGGTCCAGATGGCTTCACTCCAGAATTCTATCAAACCTTCAAGGAAGAGCTTATTCCTGTACTGCAGAAATTATTCCAAAAGACTGAGGAAGAAGGAATCTTCCCCAACACATTCTATGAAGCAAACATCACCCTGATACCAAAACCAGGAAAAGACCCAAACAAAAAGGAGAATTTCAGACCAATCTCACTCATGAACATAGACGCAAAAATTCTCAACAAAATCCTAGCCAATAGATTACAGCTTATCATTAAAAAAGTCATTCATCATGATCAACTAGGCTTCATCCCAGGGATGCAAGGCTGGTTTAACATACGCAAGTCCATAAACGTTATCCACCATATTAACAGAGGCAAAAATAAAGATCACATGATCCTCTCAATAGATGCAGAAAAAGCTTTTGATAAAATCCAGCATCCTTTTCTAATTAGAACACTGAAGAGTATAGGCATAGGTGGCACATTTCTAAAACTGATTGAAGCTATCTATGACAAACCCACAGCCAATATTTTACTGAATGGAGTAAAACCGAAAGCTTTTCCTCTTAGAACTGGAACCAGACAAGGTTGTCCTCTGTCACCTTTACTATTCAACGTAGTGCTGGAAGTTCTAGCCAATACAATTAGGCAAGACAAGGAAATAAAGGGAATCCAAATGGGAGCAGAGGAGGTCAAACTCTCCCTCTTTGCTGACGACATGATCTTATACTTAGAGAACCCCAAAGACTCAACCACAAGACTCCTAGAAGTCATCAAAAAATACAGTAATATTTCAGGATATAAAATCAATGTCCACAAGTCAGTAGCCTTTGTGTACACCAATAACAGTCAAGATGAGAAGCTAATTAAGGACACAACTCCCTTCACCATAGTCTCAAAGAAAATGAAATACCTAGGAATATACCTAACGAAGGAGGTGAAGGACCTCTATAAAGAAAACTATGAAATCCTCAGAAAGGAAATAGCAGAGGATATTAACAAATGGAAGAACATACCATGCTCATGGATGGGAAGAATCAACATTGTTAAAATGTCTATACTTCCCAAAGCAATCTACCTATTCAATGCCATTCCTATCAAAGTACCTACATCGTACTTTCAAGATTTGGAAAAAATGATTCTGTGTTTTGTATGGAACTGGAAAAAACCCCATATAGCTAAGGCAGTTCTTAGTAACAAAAATAAAGCTGGGGGCATCAGCATACCAGATTTTAGTCTGTACTACAAAGCCATAGTGCTCAAGACAGCATGGTACTGGCACAAAAACAGAGACATAGACACTTGGAATAGAATTGAACACCAAGAAATGAAACTAACATCTTACAACCACCTAATCTTCGATAAACCAAACAAGAACTTACCTTGGGGGAAAGACTCCCTATTCAATAAATGGTGTTGGGAGAACTGGATGTCTACATGTAAAAGACTGAAACTGGACCCACACCTTTCCCCACTCACAAAAATTGACTCAAGATGGATAAAGGACTTAAATTTAAGGCATGAAACAATAAAAATCCTCAAAGAAAGCATAGGAAAAACACTGGAAGATATTGGCCTGGGGGAAGACTTCATGAAGAAGACTGCCATGGCAATTGCAACAACAACAAAAATAAACAAATGGGACTTCATTAAACTGAAAAGCTTCTGTACAGCTAAGGCAACAATAACCAAAGCAAAGAGACAACCTACACAATGGGAAAGGATATTTGCATATCTTGAATCAGACAAAAGCTTGATAACTAGGATCTATAGAGAACTCAAATTAATCCACATGAAAAAAGCCAACAATCCCTTATATCAATGGGCAAGAGACATGAATAGAACTTTCTCTAAAGACGACAGACGAATGGCTAACAAACACATGAAAAAATGTTCATCATCTCTATATATTAGAGAAATGCAAATCAAAACATCCCTGAGATATCATCTAACCCCAGTGAGAATGGCCCACATCACAAAATCTCAAAACTGCAGATGCTGGCGTGGATGTGGAGAGAAGGGATCACTTTTACACTGCTGGTGGGACTGCAAACTAGTACAACCCTTCTGGAAGGAAGTATGGAGAAACCTCAAAGCACTCAAGCTAGACCTCCCATTCGATCCTGCAATCCCATTACTGGGCATCTACCCAGAAGGAAAAAAATCCTTTTATCATAAGGACACTTGTACTAGACTGTTTATTGCAGCTCAATTTACAATCACCAAAATGTGGAAAGAGCCTAAATGCCCACCAACCCAGGAATGGATTAACAAGCTGTGGTATATGTATACCATGGAATACTATTCAGCCATTAAAAAAAATGGAGACTTTACATCCTTCGTATTAACCTGGATGGAAGTGGAAGACATTATTCTTAGTAAAGCATCACAAGAATGGAGAAGCATGAATCCTATGTACTCAATCTTGATATGGGGACAATTAATGACAATTAAGGTTATGGGGGGGAAGCAGAAAGAGGGATGGAGGGAGGGGGGTGGGGCCTTAGTGTGTGTCACACTTTATGGGGGCAAGACATGATTGCAAGAGGGACTTTACCTAACAATTGTAATCAGTGTAACTGGTTTATTGTACCCTCAATGAATCCCCAACAATAAAAAAAAAAAAGAAGGAAAAAAAAAAAACTATGAACAAATTCCTATGCACACTGCACATATCTTATTTTGAAGTAAAAAACAATATGGGAAGAAATATAATTCACACCGCCTCATGTGGTCCGCGGGCGGTAGTTTGAGGACCCCTGTGCTAGAATTATAGGCATGAGGCACTGTGCCTGGCTTTCCCGATTAAAAGTTGACAACTACAATAATTAAGTAAAATCTAAGACACCAGTAGTCCAAAATAGTGCTTTCACCTGCATCTAGGTGAAATAGTTCTTTCACCTGTATCTGTTTTAACCTTTGCTCTAGCTAGAAAACTATTGTGAACATTTAGAGAAAAAGTGAGCCACAGCTACAGCTGCGGCTAAAAAAGAGCATTACCTGGGGAGAGAGGAGGCAAGTAAAGAAGAAACAATAGGCCTTGGTGATAGATCAGACATGAATGAGAGAAAGAAAAACCCTGCAAAGATGTGGCTGAGAGGCTCTGGGAAGCAGATGCCCAGGCTGGATAAGAAGGTGGTAGGAAAAAACAGGAGAGAAGACGACTCCTCCATTGGTGTGCAGCTGTTAATATGAAGCACATGAAAGAAAGTATAATGGTGGCCAAGTGCTTGAGCTTTAGAGTCAAACAGATCCAGACTGAAATCCTGTGTGACCTTCATCAAGTCTCAGTTTTTCATCTATAAAGTGGGGGAAAACATGGTTACTATCTGGCTAAAACGAAATATTTATACCTGAACCAATTTATATAAGGTCTGACCACCCAATAGTGATTATTAAGCATACACTCCATACTTTGAATATTTTAATCATGGTAAATACAAAATTAAATTGATCTTTTAGTTACATGACTTGAGCATAAAGTAAGTAAACACGTTGATTTCCCTAAACCTAAGGGAACCAACTTAGAGAGTATCCTGGGTGGGTGGTTGAATATATTTGGAGAACATGCAGGTCTAATATAATTTATCTCTATGGCTCTGGAACTGAGCCAAACTAAACACAGGAAATAAATTTCATTGTACTTGGAACCTCAACTTAATAAATAAATTGAGAATAAACTTAGGCCCTAGAACAATTTACAGGAACATTTCTTCTCCAACTCACCAAATTGTTTTGCTTTATACTCTCAAGTTGACAAGTAACTTGAGCTATCAATGTGTACATTTGAAAGCTAAAAGAATTTATTCTGAAAAATGTGATGTAAAGTATAGGAGTTCCTATATATGAGTATAGATAAATTGTGTGTTTGCATCCTTGTGTGCAATTTCTTTTTAAATGCTCCAATAAAAAGTTAAAAAAAAAAAGGAAAAGTATACTTTACAAGAATTACTTTCTTTTTTTCTTTTTTTTTTTGTAGAGACAGAGTCTCACTTTATGGCCCTCGGTACAGTGCTGTGGCCTCACACAGCTCACAGCAACCTCCAACTCCTGGGCCCAAGCGATTCTCTTGCCTCAGCCTCCCGAGTAGCTGGGACTACAGGCACCTGCCACAACGCCCAGCTATTTTTTTTTTTTTTGGTTGCAGTTTGGCCGGGGCCAGGTTTGAACCCGCCACCCTCGGTATATGGGGCCGGCACCTTACGGACTGAGCCACAGGTGCCGCCCAAGAATTACTTTCAACAGGTGCCAATGGCGGGGAGGGTGTTGGAGACCATACGGAGTACTTTTTTCCCCCTAAAGGCAGGCCTCGCTTGGGGCATTTCTTGTTTTCAGATATCTCAAACTCCCAAAGGGCAAACACAGTGACAAAGACATCTCAAAACCCATGACTGCCATGTGGCTTGGTCCAGTTCCTAGTATAGAGCTATCACCTTTTATTGGGACTTGTGGGGAAACTGTTGGCTGATTACTTCATAATTTTATCTTTTTATTGTTCATAACCAAATCTGTCAATTGATCGCACAATTTAACCTTGGAATGCAGGTTTTAGGACTTTCTGTGTCAGAAAGCTTAAAGATATGTGAGAAGACTAAGGAATTGCTTCATGGCAGAACTGTTAACAAACCCACAAGGTGGGGGTCTCTGTTGCCCCCTGCACAGAAAGTCAATTACTGAGACAAACAGGATTGTCAAGGAAGAAAGATTTATTGCACAGGACCCACTCAGCTGGGAGGTAGGAGGAATGGACTGCCTCAAATTCATCTCCCTGACCAACAGGGACAGGTGTTTTCCTGGAGGTGAAATGAATAATCCATGGGGGGAGTGAGCGTCATTATGTTTGGGGTGGAGAGCAGGACACACAAGCATAGTGAGAAATCATGCTATTATATATATCCTATGATCAAAAAATGGTGGATAAGGCCCTCCCAAGTAGGGGGTTTTAGTAGTATAATGAGCTGGGGTTAATGTGGGTCATTCTTTCAGCCTTGTGTACAGGAAGGATGGAGGGTGTAGGCTGCTCAGTAGGTCTGTGGGCACAATCTGTGGTGGGTGTCACTTGTTTTCTCCAAACAAAGAAGAGGTGTAAGGCTTTGTAATTATCTTGTGACTGCAAGGAAGCTCTGCAGTCTCTGAGAAAGAAATTCAAAAGGGAATGCTTCAGTGAACCGAAAGATACAAAGTTCTGGTCAGCAAATCCTACTAGCCTGGGAACTTGAAACATAAAAGATAAATATTTTTATATGTATATATATATGTTATTAAAAATGTTTTCTTGCTTATGGAGTTGGTTATATAAATGCCCACATTTGTAGGTCAGAGCCCTTGTTATTTTAAATTTTTAGTTTATTAAATAACTTGTTTTTAAATATTTATTTATTTATTTATTTTGAGACAAAGTCTCAATTTGTGGCCCTTGGTAACGTACCATGGCGTCATAGCTCACAGTAATTTCAAACTCCTCTTGCCAAGAATTGCGGAGCCCAGTGGCTCATGCCTGCAATCTCAGCATTCTATGAGGCCAAGGCCAATCTGAGCAACAGCCAGACACCATCTCTGCTAAAAATAAAAAAATTAGCCGGGTGTTGTCATGGGAGCCTGTAGTAACAGCTACTCAGGAGGCTGAGGCAGAAGGATCACTTGAACCCAGAAGTTTGAGGTTGCTATGAGCTAGGCTGACACTATGACATCCTAGCCGGCCAGAGTCTAACAGAGTGAGACTATGTCTAAAAAAAAAAAAAAAAAGGCCAGTACCTCACCAAGAAACCCAAGCATCCAGTGTGAAGGCTGTGAAGTTGCTGATGAGATCCTCCTCCAGCTGAGTGCCTGGTGCCCATGGACCTGATACTGGGCAAATTTGACTCCACTAACTATACACTCCCCCAGGAGCCCCTCCATTTCTCTGTTCCCACTGGCTACTGCCTACTCTACTGGTCCAGTTGGTCGCCAGCCCTTACCAGGCCACCACTGATGGCCTGGGGACATCAGATTCCTGGGGACATGAGGATAGAATGTGAGTGACATTTCTTTTTTTTTTTTGAGACAGAGTCTTACTATGTCACCCTGGATAGAGTGCCTTGGCATCACAGCTCACAGCAACCTCAAACTCTTGGGCTTAAGTGATTCTCTCACCTCAGCCTCCCAGGTAGCTGGGACTACAGGCGCCCACCACAATGCCCAGCTATTTTTTTGTTGTAATTGTCATTCTTGTTTTGCAGGCCCAGGCCAGATTCAAACCCACCAACTCTGGTGTATGTGGCTGGCACCCTAGCCACTGAGCTACAGGCTCCGAGCCTGGGAGTGACATTTTTCAATATGGCAGCATGGAGGATCATTTGGAGATTCTGGAGTGGACCCTGCATCCTTATTTATTTATTTTGAGACCGAGTCTCATTTGTCACCATCAGTAAAGTACCATGGTGTCATAGCTCATAGCAACCACTAATTCTTAGGCTCAAGTGATTCTTTTGCCTCAGCCCCCCAAGTAGCTGAGACTATAGACACCTACCACAGCACCTGGCTATTTTTAGAGACGGGGTCTCGCTGTTGCTCAGGCTGGTCTTGAACCTGTGAACTCAGGCAATCCACCTGCCTCAGCCTCCCTGAGTGCTAGGATTACAGGCGTGGGCCAAAACACCCGGCCCCTGCATCCTTATTTTGTGAAAATTTTTTTGCTTAACTGTGGTGTCAGATACAATGGAAAGTATGCAGAGTACTTTTTTGTTTTTTTGCTAATTAGTTTTCATTAGTATTTGTATATTTACTGTATGGCCCAAGACAACTCTTATTCTTCTAAGCAAAGTGTGGCAGAGTAAAAAAATTTTGGACACCCCTGAATTCTATACTCTTTTGGCAACTTCTACCACAAAGGGTCAGATAATAAATATTTTAGGCTTTGTGGGCCCTGAGGTCTATGCTGTAGTTACTCAACTCTGCTACTGTAGCAGGAAAGCAGCCATTTGCAATATGTAGAGGATTGGAGGATTGTAATAAAATTTTATTTACAAACATTGATATTGGAATCACATATTATTTTTAAATGTTATAAAATATTCTTTTGATTTTTTTATATCTATTTAAAAATGTAAAAACCAGGGAGGTGCCTGTGGCTCAGTGAGTAGGGCACCGGCCCCATATACCGAGGGTGGTGGGTTCAATCCTGACCCCTGCCAAACTGCAACAAAAAATAGCCGGGCATTGTGGCAGGCACCTATAGTCCCAGCTACCTGGAAGGCTGAGGCAAGAGAATCGCCTAAGCCCAAGAGCTGGAGGTTGTTGTGAGCTGTGACGCCACAGCACTTCACCCAGGGCGACAAAGTGAGACTCTGTCTCTAAAAAAAAAAAAAGTAAAAACCACTTTTCTTTTTTGAGACAGAGCCTCAAGCTGTCGCCCTCACACAACTCACACAATCTCCAACTCCTGGGCTTAAGCGTCACAACTCACACAATCTCCAACTCCCGGGCTTAAGCGAGTCTCCTGCCTCCACCGGCTATTTTTTGGTTGCAGCCATCATTGTTGTTTGGCGGGCCCTGGGCTGTATTCGACCCCGCCAGCTCAGGTGCATGTGGCTGGCGCCTTAGCTGCTTGAGCCACAGGTGCTGAGCTGTAAAAACCACTCTTAGCTGGCAGGCCACACAAAAACAGGCAGCAGGCCACATTTGGTTCTCTGAACTTAGTGTGTGAACTCCTGCTATAAACTCCTTCTGCCTCAATTCAGTCAAAAATGCCTATTGTATATTATAACCTTGAATCTACAGCCTGGGAAAGAAGATGGGGAAAGTTAACTCTGCTCTGTGCTAAGAATTGTTGTTTTTTTTAAACATCATTCTTTAATAATTTTGGACTTAGAAACAAAGTTGAAAAAACAGTACAAAGAATTCCTTCAATGATTTCCCAAATGTTAACATTTTGCTACATTTGCTCTCCTTTCTTGGGTTCTTTTCATGCCTGGAATACCAGCTCTGGGATTTTTCCTCTCTCTCACCTCTCCACATTTTTTTCTGAGTTATTTAAGAGTCAGTTGCAAAGATGATGCTCTTTTATTTCCTAGAAACCAAGGATAATCTCTTACATAGTCACATTACAGTTACCAAAATCGATAAATTAATACAGAAGTATTATTTTATCTTTAGACCTTGTGCCATTATCAAAATCAGGAAATTCACATTGATGCATGGTACTATCTACAGGTCTAATTCTTATTTCATCAGCTGTCCTGCTAACATCCTGGCAAACATCTTATAGTCATCATCTTTGGCAACTCCCAAAATCCCAATGAGTTTGATATTATTATAGTTTCTTTACCAATAAAGGAACTAAGGCTCAGGGAGGTTAGGTATCCTGCCCACAGTTACATAGATAGTGAAGTAGCAGAGGTGGAATTTCACCTGTGCCTGCCTCCAGAGCGCTTTGCTCTTTAGTACTGGATTAGCATGGCAGAGCTTAAGGACTCGGTGCAAGGAGAGGGAGTTGGTATTCTAAGCATAGGAAAAGCCTGAGGAAGGAAAGGCAGTGACTGACTGCTACTTCCTCTCAAGAGAAGGTCCAATGGGGGAGAAGAAAGGAATGAGCAAATGAAAATTTAGCTATTTTGTTATGCAATATGAAAGGTTTTTAGAACACCAATGTACAAACTAAGGTGGTTTTTTTTTTTTTTTTACGTTTTTAAAAGTTATTTTTTAATGAAAAACAGATACAGGAAACAATACACTCACACACACAAAGTGACTTAAGGGGTTATATTATGGCCAACTGTTGTTTGGGCTCTTGTAAGGACCCTCCAGGCCAAGGAACAAAACTTGGTTCCCTCTCTCTCAGCAATGTCCCAATCTCAGCACCCCCTCCCCCATTAACCACTATTTTTGACTTTTATAGTCATTACTCACAGTATTTAACAACAAATGTTGTTATTGTTGTTTGTTTTTGCTTTTTTGAGACAGAGTCTCACTCTTCTGCTCAGACTTTAGTGCTGTGGTGTCATAGCTCACAGCAACCTCAAACTCCTGGGGCTCAAGGGATCCTCCTGGCTCCGCCTCCTGAGTAGCTGGGATTGTAGGTGTCTGCCTGGCTAGTTTTTCTATTTTTAGTAGAGACTGGGTTTGGATCCTGCTTAGGCTGGTCTAGAACTCCTGAGCTCAAAGGATCCTCCCATCTTGGCCTCCCACAGTGCTAGGATTACAAGCATGAGCTGCTAAGCTTAGCCAAGAAAAAATGATTCTGACTTTTGTTAAAATGGTAAGAAAGACTTTATTCAAGGTTGCTGCAATAGGGGTCAGCTCCATTGTAATAGGGGACGGTTATACCAATCAACTCCTATAGCAGACACAGTTGGGGATTTATAGCCAATTAGCAAACTGAGGGGATCAGTGGGAGGAAAATTACCCCAGAGGACACAGTAAGGGTAAGGACATGTACCCTAAACTGACTTTAGTAGGAATTTGCTAAGACTTAGTGATGCAGGCCTGGTAAGAACAAGACCAAAGTTGAAGCCTCGTTGAGAAGAGGGCTCAGGATAGCCTAACCAAAGTCTGGTCAATAGATAGCATAATTTAATCACAGATTTTTACTTTTTGAAATAAGAAGTTAAAATAAAAGTTCAAGAATATTTGAAATGGGTAAAATTTATGGCATGTAAATCAGAATTTTAAAAAGCTGTGGTGGTTCGGTGCCTGTGGCTCAAGTGGCTAGGGTGCCAGCCACATACACCTGAGATGGTGGGTTCGAATCCAGCCTGGGCCCACCAAAAAACAACAATGATGGCTGCAACCAAAAAATAGCCGGGTGTTGTGGCAGGCACCTGTAGTCCTAGCTACTTGGGAGGCGGATGCAGGAGAATCACTTGAGCCTAGGAGTTGGAGGTTGCTGTGAGCTGTGGTGCCAGAGCACTCTACCCAGGACAACAGCTTGAGGCTCTGTCTCAGAAAAAAAAAAAGCTGTGGAAAAAATTTCAATATACTATACACAGTAGAACCTCTGTAAGTTGACTGCTCAAGGGACTGTAACAAACTGGTCAACAGACAGAGAAGTCAACATAAGGAACTAGGCCTACTGTACTGATATGTACACGTGTTACATGTCCAGTCTGTGAAAATTAGGTCAACTTAAGGAGGTGGTCAATGAGGGAGTTGGTCAACTATAAAGGTTCTATTATATATAGAGGTTTCCTGGTGATGTTGATATGGTTGGTCCAGGGACCACACTTTGCAAACCCCTGGTCTGGTTTTCCAAAGAGCCAGTATAGGACGATGCAAGATTAGATCCAGTACATTCAAGTTTAGTTACAAATTTCCCCTTTCAGCTCTCTCAGGGCAGCAGAGGACCCTTATCAATATCTAACCCACAGGTGAATGAGGGCAATTGCCCACGAACTTTATGACTACCCTGTGTGTTTATCCATATATATACATAAATAATCAATTGCCTTAAAAGTTTCTTTCTCTGAAACTAAGTTTTGGGTTATTTTTTGAGTCTCACTATGCTGCCCTTCGTAGAGTGACGTGGCATCAAGGCTCATAGCAACCTCCAACTCTTAGGCTTTTTGTTTTCTTTAAATTTTTTTTTCTCTTTAGTTAAATTTTATGAAAGAGAAAGCAAATACAGAAATTCAAAGTTGCATTTCAGCAGCCACCACGAATTACGCTTATGTAAAAGTTGCTTTATACATAGCCTTGAGAAACATATCCATTGTGTAGTTACATCCATTTTTCAATTCTTAAGAACAAGGACATAGCTCATACAAATTTATTTAAATAAGCCTTAAAATCAGAATTACATTGATAAATGAAGTCATGTATTGAAAAGTGTTATTTTATATCCATTTGGGATATATTTATCACAAACTAAAAAAGTAGAAGCATATCATTTGCCGGTATTTTTAAAAACCATATCCATATACAAATTAGTTTTCCAACTCTTAGGCTTAAGTGATTCTCTTGCCTCAGCCTCCCAGTAGCTGGGACTACAGGTGCTCACCGCAAAGCTCGGCTATTTTTTTGTTGCAGTTGTCATTGTTGTTTAGCAGGCCGGGGCTGGACTCGAACCTGCCACCTGCCAGCCTCAGTGTATGTGGCTGGTGCTCTACTCACTGAGCTACAGGCGCTGAGCCTAAAACTCAGTTTTGACTGAAGCTAAAACTTACACAGTAAGTAGAAGGCAGTATTTTCAGAGAATGCAGGAAAGCAGCCAGGAAGAAAATTTTAACTTTAAACTCAGCTCTGTAGTAACCCCAGGCCCTGAATAAGGTAACTAACAAGTAGAGTCTTTATTTCCCCAAATGTAAAAATATTATTATTTCATGCCTGCATCACAGGGATTCTATGCAAAACTGAAAGGGGGGCCAGACACAGTGGCATGCACCTGCAATCCCAGCACTCTGGAAGGCTGAGGAGGTGGATTGCTTGAGTGCAGGAGTTCCAGACCAGCCTGAGCAAGAATGAAATCCCCTCTAAACTACACGTAGACAAACTAGCCAGGCGTCTTAGTGGGCAGGGGTAGTTCCAGCTACCGGGGAGGCTGAAGCAACAGGATTTTGAAGTTGCTGTGAGCTAGGATGGTGCCATGGCACTCTACCCTGGGCAACAGAATGAGACTGTCTCAAAAAAACAAAACAAAACAAAATAAAATAAACAAAACCCTGAAAGGTGTGTGTGTGTGTGGGGGGGGGGGGAATGTTGTTCTTGTCACTCAAAACCCAAAGACGAAATTAAAATTCTGCACACTCTGGAGCTTTGGAGCAGGTATTAAGAATTATTTTGCCACAGTTGAGCCATACCTATTAATTCATCAGAATCTAGAGCAGTGGTTCTCAAACTTCAGTGTTCATGGGAATAATTTGCACAGTTTGTAAAATTACAAAAATCTGGGCCTTAACCCTAGAGTTTCTGATTCAGAGCTTTGGGCATGCGACCCCAGAATTTACTTTTTTTTTTTTTTTTTTTGCAGTTTCGGGCCGCCGGGGCTGGGTTTGAACCCGCCACCTCCGGCATATGAGGCCGGCGCCCTACTCCTTTGAGCCGCAGGCGCCGCCTCAGAATTTACATTTTTAACAAGTTCCTGGGCGGCGCCTCTGGCTCAGTGAGTAGGGCGCCAGCCCCATATATCAAGGGTGGCGAGTTCGAACCCAGTCCCGGCCAAACTGCAACGACAAAACAGCCGGGCGTTGCGGCGGGCGCCTGTAGTCCCAGCTACCTAGGAGGCTGAGGCAAGAGAATTGCTTAAGCCCAAGAGCTGGAGGTTACTGTGAGCTGTGACGCTACAGCACTCTACCGAGGACGACAAAGTGAGACTGTCTCAAAAAAAAACAAACAAACAAACAAACAAAAAAAACCAATTTCCTGGTGATGTTGATATGGTTGGTCCAGGGACCACACTTTGCAAACCCCTGGTCTGGTTTTCCAAAGAGCCAGTATAGGATGCCGCAAGATTGGATCTAGTACATTCTAGGTTAGTTATCAATTTCCCCCTTCAGCTCTCACAGGGTGGCAGAGGACCCTTGTCAATATCTAACCCACAGGCGCTTTATCAAGCTGCTGACAGCTGGGCCTCCAGTTTGCCATTCCACAGAGTCTCCTCCTCCGGCAGAGGCTAGCAAAACCCAGAGAACACTGTCCCGGCATCACGAGGCGGCGCGTGACCCTCAGGCCCCGCCCACCCGCCGGACTTTGCCGCCGCGGGGCGGAGCCGACGCCGGGGCTGGAGGCTGGGCCGGCGAGGGGCGGTGCCAGGCCTTGGGTCCTCAGTCAAATGACCCCGAGCGGCTGGCCTGGGTGCAGACTGCGGAGCCGGGAGGCTGGCGAGCGATCATGCCCGGACTCCTGCTTCGCGTCTTCTCTCTGCTGCTGGCGCCGCTGCTTCTGGCCTCTGCGCCGGGCTTGTTCGTAAGTCTGCGGGACTCCGGCACGGGGAATCACTGCTAGAGGACAGGCTGGAGGGGACCCGGGCGGGGCCGCGGCCGCTCGGGGTCCTGCGGGGCGGGGATCCTAGACCCTGGCACCCCCCGCAGGCGGGCAGCTGGCAGAGCTCAGGCAGCGGACCGGCCCTCCCGTCGGGGGCGGGACGGGCAGGGCCGGGCGCGCGCCGGGCTCCGCGGCTGGGGAGCTAGTGTGTTCCGCTCCGGTCGGCCTTTTCGCTGGGACCCACTTCCTTCTCTCTGTAAGGAGGGGGTGAGCTGAGGTGCGCTTAACCCTTTCTAACTTTGGCTTTCCGAGAGGGGGATTCCAAGTTGTTGGGGTTAGTAGAGGGCGCTTGGACTTGGGGCGCCCGCCCTTACTCGGGGCTCTGAGGAGCGCTCCGGAAGGAGAAAAATGGGGTCAGGAGAGGTCCCTGCAGTGGGAACATTAGATTATTTTTCTTGGGGTGATTTCCCTTTTCAAACACCTCGTTACGTTCTCACCACTCTCCGCCGCCTGCTTGTTAGCTCGAGTTTTTCATTGCTTTCATGGGACCATTTTCCTTCAGGGTTTGACGCCCCAGGTCGAGGCGGGGAAAAGAGGCGGGCGGCAAGGGGGCGGCAGCGCGGATGGAGGGAGGTCTGGAGAGGCGAGTGGGTGAGGTGCAGGGCCCTGCCGGTCTGCGGGGAGAGGGAGGACAGCCTGGGGGTCCTCTCGCAGATCCCATTCGCCAGAGCCGAGGCGGCGCCTGGGGGGCTGGGAAGCGCTACCTGGAGAGGTTGGCATCGAAGGAGAAAGGGTCTTCAAAACCCGCAGCATCAAAGGAGAAGGGGTTTGCAAAACAGGCAGGTTCTCTGAACGTCCAGCGAACCACTTGAGCTCTGGAGTTTGGGTGGGCTGAGTCTGGGACAGGTTTTAAGTAACAAAGGAATTTGAGCCAGTGGGCTTGTCAAGTTACACTCTTTGACAAAGGTTTGCGTAAGGCGGAGAAAAGTCAGACATTTATTTAAAAGAAAGGTTGAAATTTTTAAATATTTGGAAAACGGCTGCTGCAAGTGTTTTCATTTTGGGAAAAGACCTCAAATTGAGTATTTGCTTCTCCCTCTTCACCAGACCTGTGGTTCCCCTGTACCCCCCTCCTTTTTTATTTTTTTTTGTAGACAGTTTTCTTGTCCAGGAGGCCTGGCGGAGCCTTGGGAGTCAGATCTAGCCAGCTATGACAACCACTGGTAAAGATGAAATTGGGGAATAGTTCAGAACAGTGGCAAGTCAAGGGAGTAGGGGGAAGGCAGATCTTAACTATTATCTGGGCGTGGGGAGGGAGAGGTTAAGGACATATGGATGAGGAACAGGTGGACAGGGCAGCCCTTCAGTGTGATGTTAGCACATCAGTCTTGTGCAGCGCCATTGGGTGGATGTCCCTTGGCTGCCATGCCTGTGGCTACACAAAAAGGCTGGCATCACTCCAGGAATTCTCATGGCAGGTGTCTTTGCTGGGCTTCTGTACAGAGTGAGAGCTGAAGAAAGATATGCGTAGGCTAGTTTTGGGTTATTTCCTTATTTGCATTTCTTTTTCTTTTTTTGAGACGGAGCCTCAAGCTGTCGCCCTGGGTAGAGTGCTGTGGCATCACAGCTCACAGCAACCTCCAACTCCTGGGCTTAAAGCGATTCTCTTGCCTCAGCCTCCCCAGTAGCTAGGACTACGGGCGCCCACCACAATACCCAGCTATTTTTTGGTTGTAGTTGTCGTTGTTTGGCAGGCCCTGGCTGGATTCTAACCTGCCAGCTCTCATGTATGTGGCTGGCGCCTTAGCTGCTTGAGCCACAGGCGCTGAGCCCTTATTTGCATTTCTTTAGAACAGTGGTTCTCAAACTTGAATTGTCCCAGAAATTAAGAGCAATTTTTACAGTATTTATTTATAGGCCTGACATGGTAGCTCATGACTGTAATCCTACTCTGGGAAGCTGAGGTGGGTGGATTGCTTCAGCTCACAGGTTCTAGACCAGCCTGAGCAAGCTTGAGACCCTGTCTCTAAAAATAGCCGGGTGCCTTTAGTCCCAGCTACTTGGGAGGCTGAGACAAGAGGATCGATTGAGCCCAAGAGTTGGAGGTTGCTGTGAGATATGACACCAGGCACTCTACCGAGGGTGACAAAGTGAGACTCTGTCTCTAAAAAAAAAAAAATTATTTATTTGAGAAGTAATATCACATGTTATTTGAGAAATAATATCACATGTTAATGAACTATACTTTTATGTAAAAATAACAATGTTTCTCCCCAAAAATTTAGGGCAAAAGTTGCATTGTTTTACCTATCAGCAAATCTCTTTCCTCTCTGTCTGAACAGAAGACAGATTTTCACATCTACTTCTGCATTCAGTCTGTTGCCATATCACATGTCAAATGGCCCCTGGAAAACTCCACTGCATACTCATGAGTGAGAATGAAAAAGGGAGTAGCGGGCTTAGTATTGTTAGGAAAATACTTTTGACTATATGTACCCCTAAAAGAGTGTTCCCAGACTCTACTTTGAGAATCACTGATGAAGAATAATGTTTTTCTTACAGAAGTGCATGCTCTTTGTGGAGAAACTTTAAACATATAAAAAATGTTGTAAAAGAAAAGAAAACTGCCTATCACATCACAATCCTGTGTGTATCTATTTGAATAATAAATCTTAGTTAGCAACTGACTGATACTTGAGTGGTTTGGATTCAAGGTGGGTTGGGGAGGTGTAAATGGCCTTTGGGTTTTGAATGGGGACAAGGACAATCTAATAACCCACAAAGCTGATGCCGGTTCCTGGTTGCAGGCGGAGTTGACCTGGAAACCTCTCCTTGGCCACTGTCCTTTCTAAGGAATTCATTTCCAGAGCCCACCTGCACAGAACTGGTGGGGGCCCTGCTAGGAGCAGAGAAAATGGCCATCTTCAGGCAGCTGTCCCTAGGTGTGAAGGCCGCCCTGGCTGCTGTCACTGTCTTCGTGTCCATGATCATCTCCCGCTCCTATCTAGCAGAGAGCCTTGAGCTCAGGGCCTGGCGTTGGCTGTTTCGCCTGCAGCTCGCCCTGTTTGCCAATTCACTCATGCTCATCGGCTCTGTGTACATCTGGCGCAGCACAGTGAGCAACCTCTGCCATTCCCCAGCTGCGGAGTCGACCTGTTTTCAGCTCTGGAAGGTGGCTGTTCTGGGATTTCTGGCCCTGGCCCATTCTAGTTTCTTCACCATGCTCTTTTTAGTGGCTGAGGAGCCCTATCTCTTTTCCTTGGCAGCCTACTCCTGCCTGGGCGCGTATGTCATCATGGTCTTCTTCCTCTGCATCCTCAGCGGCATGGAGCAAGCCTGTCAGCTCTTGGCCTGGCGCAGTGGTAGGGTCGTGAGCAGTCTTGACAAGACAAGGAAGCTGGTGCTCAGGCCCGCCCTGGCTGTTGTAGTGACTGCTGTGCTCAGCGTGGCAGGGCTTCTGAATGCTGCCCAGCCCCCAACTGTGAGAACCGTGGAGGTACCCATCAATCAGCTGCCCCCCTCTATGAACAACCTCAAGATCGCGCTCCTCTCAGACATCCACTTGGGCCCCACAGTGGGCAGGACAAAGATGGAGATGTTTGTGAGGATGGTGAACGTGCTGGAGCCAGATGTCACAGTGATCGTGGGTGACCTCTCTGATTCAGAAGCGTCGGTCCTGCGGACAGCTGTTGCTCCTTTGGGCCAGCTCCGTTCACGCCTCGGCACCTACTTTGTCACAGGCAATCATGAGTACTACACCTCGGATGTCAGCAACTGGTTTGCACTGCTGGAATCCCTGCACGTCCAGCCTCTTCACAATGAGAATGTGAAGATTTCTGCTACAGGAGCCCAAAGTGGTGGTTCTGGTGGTAGTGAAGATAACAACTGGATCTGCTTGGCTGGGGTGGACGATATTGAAGCAGACATCCTGCACTACTCTGGGCATGGCATGGATCTTGTCAAAGCTCTGAAGGGCTGCAGCCCAGACCACACCATCATCCTCCTAGCTCACCAGCCTCTGGCTGCCAAGAGAGCCCTCCAGAGTCGGCCAGACATTAACTTGATCCTTTCTGGTCACACACATGCTGGGCAAATCTTCCCCTTGAACGTGGCAGCCTACCTCCTGAACCCCTTCTTTGCTGGTCTCTACCGAGTGGCCCAGGAAACATTTGTGTATGTCAGCCCAGGCACAGCCTATTACGGGATACCCATGAGGTTGGGTAGCAGGGCGGAGATTACGCAGCTCATCCTGCAGCGGGCTCCCTGACCAGTCCCTCCCTGTGTCCCTCTGTCCTTCCCTTGTTCTCCATTGTGTCCTGCTTCAGAGTAGCTTGCCTGCTTTACCCCTCCGGCCTTTCCTGCCCTGCCCTGCCATTGTACTCTTGTGGTGGGGCTGCCTGGCAAGTTCAGGCTGGTTTAACTGTGTAAATGGCTAATTGCTTTTTTATATGCACTTGTGAGGTCACTAAGACCACATATACTAGAGCTCACATCTGTTTTCCAGGTGATGGCACCTTCTGCAGAGCTCATAGGGATGAACTGCAGCATGGGGTTGCTAGAAAGGGACATCTCTAGAAAGCAGAGCCAGGAAACAGCAGGAGCATTTTCATCGTGGTGTTTTTAAACCCTGTATAGGACATAGATGGTCCAGAATCATTGATCCATATCCTTTATTAGTAAGGAACAGTGTTGCCAGGTAATTTGGGAAAACAAGTAAGAGAGAAGGCCCCTTTGATTCTATCGAGTCACCTTTATTGAGGGCATGGGTATAACCTGATAGAATGCAAGTTCTCCTGTTCCAGGCCTTGAGCGATGCTGTTTAACTGTGCTCCTAGGACTTTGGGGGTGGAGGTGGGATGAGGAAAAGAAATCACCCCACTGCTGCTGCTGCTTAGGAGTGCCCAGGGTTTTGCCTCCCTTGTCTCATTTTATACAACCCTCAGGTGAGGTGATTAGGTTCTGGGTGCTTTTCCCTGTTTAGAGATGTGGAAACTAAGACAAAGAGGCAATATGACTGGGTATGTAGGAGATGTGAGGCTAGATGCCAGGTCTTCCACCTCCCAATAAAAATGTTCTTTCCACTGTCTGATAATTAAATAGCTGTATCTGTTACAGGCGAGTGCAGGATTCAAACAAAGTTAACCATGCAGAGAGAATGAAGAGGACTAGGACCTGATGTTCCTTCTGTCAAAGTTATTTGCTTGAGGCTGATTTCAGTTTAATCCATAACTGCATGGACAGTGGCCTGGAAGGAAGTTGGCTAGTTTCATTGCAGGAGGTCTGTTGAATTTGAAGAAGAGGTGGGAAACTGGAACTCTCTTGGGCCCAAGCCAGTTTGGGCTTGATTTTTTTGTTAGGTGCTAGGTCTGCTTTCTACCAGTGGAGGAGTTGAGGCTTACAGGGGTAGAAGCAGGGCTCCAGCCTCAGGAAGGGCCTCTTGGCTCCCCTGGCCTCTCAGGCTCCCCTTCCTGGTTCCTGACTTTGGAATGTGGGGACTACCCTTTCTGCTGGGCCACCTGTCTAGCCTCATAAGAAGAGCTGCTCTTACATTCTGGCCATGGAATGATGGGGCCATCCCTTCTGGCCTCTAGAGCCATAGAAAACCTGGCGGGGGTTACCATGTCTGGAGTGACCCCAACTCTGTTGGCCCAGTGTTTGTGACAGAGGCAAGAGACCCTTGATCCTGGATAGATCCCAGGCAGCATTTAATCACTACTGTTAGGAAAGGCCTAACTGGAATACCGAGGGCCTTGATTCAGCACTGGTCTCTTACTAGGTGGTTTAGACTTGTGATGGAAAAGGAATGAAGACATTCTCTCTGAGGGGAGAGGCTCCCCTGCTCACTAGTAGGACAGTATCATAGGGCAAGTGGCTTGCTCTCATTGACCTCTCGTTTCCATCAACCCTAAAGTGGGGATAGTTATATCTACCTCAAGATTGTTTTGCTGAGTGGATATTAAGCCTTAGTATAGGAATTTCATGTGGCACAGTGTGCACAGTAAACGCTCGATGTTATATTAATTTTTCAACATCACATTGGGGTTTGCTAAAGAACAGTGTTAGGTGCAGGTGCCCAGAGACTTGGAGTAGCCAGACCTGGGGAATGTGGGTGGGCAGCATGCCACCTGCTGCAGGGGCTAGAGATTTGTCAAAGCAGCCACTGCTGGGGTTTGCTTTCTTCTGCCTGTGTAGAGGTCTCTTTGTGCACGGTCTGCCTAATGGAGGGAGTTTATTCATTTCCTTCTTGTCTTCTTGGTGTGCAGCATGGTTCTGGGGGATCCTGGAGACCCCTCTTCTTCTTCCCAGGCAGCTAAGATATTGACAGCAGGCCATTCAGTCAAGTTTAAAAAGTATCTTTGAGTTGAAATTTTGGTGATTTCCTTATCCCCCACCCCCCACCCAAATCATATTCAGTCATCCTTATAGCCAGGAATAACTTTGGAGAGAAACAGAATTTCATAGTGGAGGAAGGGACCCTGGAGAACCCTTCTTCTAACGTATTTTGCAGACAGGGGATCCCAGGGGAGAAGTAACTTGCCCCCGCCAGTTGGCCAGTACCCAATCCCCTGACTCCCTTCTCCATGGTCCATCTTCAGACTTGCCATCCTTCCTGGGCTCATAAGGCTATTCTTCCAAACTTTTCTTGCTTTCTTATGACCTGACCCCATTTTAGGATTATTCTTACTGCCTTTCACTTGTCTTTTGTTTTGTATTTTACAAAACTAGGCTAGATGGTACCATTTCACTTTCTACTCTTGGGTGCTGCTGGTAGCGTTTGACTCACCTATTGTATGTTATTTTTTCACTGGTTTCTTGATTGTGTATCTTTCTTATCAGCACCCTGGGCTTGATGAAATTAGCTTTCATCAAGTCCTGTTTTTTGTGTTTTTTTTTTTTTGTAGAGACAGAGTCTCACTTTATGGCCCTCGGTAGAGTGCCGTGGCCTCACACAGCTCACAGCAACCTCCAACTCCTGGGCTTAAGCAATTCTCTTGCCTCAGCCTCCCGAGCAGCTGGGACTACAGGCGCCCGCCACAACGCCCGGCTATTTTTTTTGGTTGCAGTTTGGCCGGGGCCGGGTTTGAACCCGCCACGCTCGGTATATGGGGCTGGCGCCTACCGACTGAGCCACAGGCGCCGCCCTTTTTTTTTTTTTTTTAATCTTGCATCTTTGTCTCTTTCTCTTGAACTCCATCATTTTGTGGTCTTCTCTTTTCTTTTAATTATTTTTAATTAAATCATAACTTTGTACATTGATGTGTTTATGGGGTTACGGTGTTCAGGGTACTGCTTCGATATACAATGTGAAATTCTTACATTGAACTAAGTAACAAATCAGTCACAATTATACTCGTTTCTGCATTTTGTGGTCTTATGGACCCTTTATCTACTCTGAAGTCCTTGCTTGGCTGGTTGCCTTCTATCAGCAGAAAGGAGGCAGGTCCCTCCTATCTATCTGTGAAATGGTATCAACGCCCTGTCATTCCTGGTTTATGGTACCAACGCCCTCTCATTCCTGGTTAATGGTATCAACACCCTTTCATTACTGGTTTATGGTATCATCACTCTCTTAGACCTGGTTTATGTTCTCTGACTTGATGAATGTTTTCCCAGCAGAAATTTCTCCATTAGTGTCAAAATTTGGCCCCGGTGAGCAGCTTTTCTTAACGCTCTTGAGTTCCTGTGTTCAGTGTTCTTAATCCATTTACCTTGTTTGTGTTTTGTGAGAAACATTTGCTTGAAGCTTGAATTCCTTCGATATCATTTCTTTCTTTTTTTTTCTTCCTGAGACAGAGTCTCACTTTGCTGCCCTAGGTAATTGCATCACAGCTCACAGCAACCTCAAACTCTAAGGGTTAAGCAATTCTCTTGCTCCCAAGTAGCTGGGACTACAAGAACCCACCACAACGTCTGGCTATTTTTTTGCTGCAATTATCATTGTTGTTTAGCTGGCCCAGGCTGGGTTCGAACCCGCCAGCCTTGGTATATGTGGCACCGGTGCTGTAATCGCTGTGCTATGAGCGCCGAGCCTCATTTGTTTCTTTTTAGAAAAGAATGCAATTTAAAATGCAATGCTTTTCAAAGATTAGTGATAGCGTGTGTAGGATGATGCTCTTGTTACAAAATCTCGATAAATTAACCCTACTGCTATTCATCGCAGACATCCATCCATCCTTTTTTCCTCTTCTTATTTTGTTTGGTTTGTTTTAAACGTTTTCTGCTGACATACACTCATTACCCAGCTTCAGCAACTGGAATCATTCTGCCACCTTTTCTTAGCTATGCTGCCCCACACTCTTTTTTTTTTTTTTCCTTTTTGGCTGGCATATATTAAGAGAAATCTTAGAAAACATAGTTTTACTCCCAGCATTCCTCTAGTATGAATCCTTTTTTAAAGAATATAACCAGAACATTTTTATCGTATTCCATGAAATTAACAGTGATTCTTGACTATCTCTAACACCTTGTTAGGAGATTGGAGGCTAGAAGGCAGATCTTCTACCTCTCCATAAGTGTTCTTGTGTAAAGAATTAGTGTTCACTTTTTCCTGATTGTCTCAATTATGCTTATTATTATTATTTTTTTTTTTTGTAGAGACAGAGTCTCACTTTATGGCCCTCGGTAGAGTGCCGTGGCCTCACACAGCTCACAGCAACCTCCAACTCCTGGGCTTAAGCAATTCTCTTGCCTCAGCCTCCCGAGCAGCTGGGACTACAGGCGCCCGCCACAACGCCCGGCTATTTTTTGGTTGCAGTTTGGCCGGGGCCGGGTTTGAACCCGCCACCCTCGGCATATGGGGCCGGCGCCTTACCGACTGAGCCACAGGCGCCACCCAATTATGCTTATTTTTATTGAGGAAAAAATGCCTACCATTAAATTTACTGTATTTTGAGTGTACAGTTCAATAGTGTTAAGTATATTCACATTGTTGTGAAATATATCTCCAGGAACTTTTCCATCTTGCAAACATGAAACTGTACCCATTAAACAACTCCCCTTTTCCTGCTCCCCCCAGCTCCCGATCACCAGCATTCTTTCTGTTTCTATGAATTTGACTACTTTAAATGTATCTTGTATGTAGAACCATACAATATTTGTCTTTTTGTGACCAGATGATATCACTTGACATCATGCTCTTTGGGTTCATTCATGTTATAGCACACGGCTGGACTGCCATCCTTTGTAAAGCTGCCATATGACATTCCTTTGTATGTACACACCACGTTTTATTTATCCATTCATCCATTGATGAACATTTGGGTTGCTTCCACCTTCTTGACTAGTATGAAAAGTATTGTTGTGAACATGGGTGTATGAGATTCTGTTTTCAATTTTTTTTGTATATATACCCCAAAGTGGGATTACTGGATCATGTGGGAGTTCCATTTTTAATTTTTTGTGGTTTTCTCATACTGTTTTCGTTAGGAGTTGTACCATTTTATGATCTCACCCAGTGCACAAGGGTTGCAGTTTCTCCAAGTCCTTGCCAATGCTAATTTATGTTTTTTTCTCTTTTTTTTTAGAGACAATTTTAGTCTGTCACCCTAAATGAAGTGCCATGGCATCATCATAGCTCATGGCATCCTCGAACTCCAGGGCTCAAGCCCTGGTCCCCTTGCCTCAGTTTTTCTATTTTTAGTAGAGATGGGGTTTTGCTCTTGCTCAGGCTGGTCTCAAACTCTTGAGCTCAAGCAATCCAACTGCTCCAGCCTCCCTGAGTACTGGGATTACAGACATGAGCTTCTGTTCCTGGCCAGCCTTTCTTCTTTTTTGATAGTGGCCATTCTAATGAATGTGAGGTGATACCTCACTGTGGTTTTGATTTGCAGTTTTCTTATGATTAGGAATGTTGAACATTTTTTCATGTGTTTATTGGCCATTTGTATACTATCTTTGGAGAGATGTCTATTCAAACCCTTTGCCCATTTTTAAATCAGGTTATTTTATTTTATTCTATTTTATTTTTATTTTTATTTTTGCAGTTTTTGGCCGGGCCTGGGTTTGAACCCGTCACCTCCGGCATATGGGAGCGTCACCCTACTCCTTTGAGCCACAGGTGCCGCCCGGTTATTTTATTTTTTGTTGTTTAAGTGCAGGCATTCTTTGTGTATTCTGGATAGTAATCCCTTAACTGATGCATGACTTAAAATTTTTTCTTCAACCACCTTTTCCCCACTCCATTGATCTTGTCCTTTGATGCACAAAGGTTTTGAGTTTGATCTAATGCCATTTGTCTTTCTGCCTTGCTGTGTGTGCTTTTGGCATCATATCCAGGAAATCATTGCCAAGTTCAATCACATAACATTTCTCCTAGTTTGCTTCTAGGAGTTTTATAGTCTCAACATTTAACTCATTTTGAATTAAATTTTTGTACATGGTATAAGATAAAGGCCCAACTTCATGTTTTTTGCTGGTGGACATCCAGTTTTCCTAAAACCATTTGCTGAAGAGTGTCTTTTCCGCATGAAATGGTCTTGGTGTCTTCATCAGAAATCATTTTATACAGGGTTTATTTCTGGGTTTTCAGTTTTTTTTCCATTGATCTGTTTGTCCTTTCTTATGCCATTACCATGGTGTTTTGATTACTCTAGCTTTGCAATGTGTTTTGAAATCAGGAAGTGGGTCTTCCAGTTCTGTTCGTTTTCAAGATTGTTTTGGCCATTCAGGGTCCTTTGAAATTCCATATGAATTTTAGGATGAATTTTTCCATTTCTTAAAAAAAATACCATTGGAATTTTAATAGGGATTATGTTGGATCTGTAGATCACTTTCAGTAATATGAACATCTTAACTATATTAAGTCTTCTCCATGAACATAGGATGTCTTTGTATTTATTTATGTCCTTGATTACTTTGAGCAGTTTACAAGTCTTTTACCTCCTTGGTTAGGTTTATTACTAAGTATTTTAATTCTTTATTTTATTTTTTTGAGACAGAGTCTTAACTATGTCACCTTCGGTAGAGTGCGGTGGTGTCACAGCTTACAGTAACCTCAAACTCTTAGGCTTAAGCGATTCTCTTGCCTCAGCCTCCCAAGTAGCTGGGACTACAGATGCCTGCCACGACGCCTGGCTATTTTTTTTGGTTGTAGTTGTCTTGTTTGGCAGGCCCAAGCTGGGTTTGAACACACCAGCCCTGGCATATGTGGCTGGTGCCCTAGACGCTGAGCTACAGGCATCAAGCCTAATTTTTTTAGTTCTTTTATAAATGGAATTGTTTTCTTAATTTTTCTTAGTATTGCTCATAGTTAGCATATGAAAACACCACCAATTTTTTTGTTAATTTTGTAACCTACAAGTTTATTAGATTCATTTTTCTAGCAGGTTTTTTTGTGGAATCTTCTTGGGTTTTCTAGAGATAACTGATAATTTTACTGCAAACTGATAATTTTACTTCTTTTCAATTTGAATGCCTTTATATCTTTCTTGATTAGTTGCTCTGACTAGGACTTCTAATTATATTGACTGGTAGTGGCAAGAGCAGACATCCTTGCCTTGTTCCTGACCACAGAGGAAAATCGTGCCGTCTTTCATCATTGAGTGTGATGTTTATAGAGGGTCTTTATTACGTTGAGATAATTTTCTTCTATTCTGAGTTTGTTGAGGTTTTTGGTTGTTGTTTGCTAATTTGTTTTATCAGGAAAGGGTGTTCAATCTTGTCAAATGCTTTTTCTGCCTCAAAATTGAGACTGTCAGGTGTTTTGCCTTTTATTCTATTGTTATGTTATTACACTGATTGATTTTCATATGTTAAATCATTCTTGCATTCCAGGAATAAGTCATAATGTATCATTCTTTTAATGTGTTGTTGAATTCAGTTTGCTAGTAGTTTGTTGATGATTTTGTATATACACTTATCAAGGATGTTGAACTGTAATCTTTTCTTGTAGTATCTTTTTCTGGCTTTAATATTAGGATAACATTGGCCTCATAGAATGAACTTTGGAAATATTCCCTTCTTTTCAATTTTGGGAAGAGTTTCAGGAGAATTGGTATTAATCATTAAAAGTTTGGTATCTCGGGTGGTGCCTGTGGCTCAAAGGAGTAGGGCACCGGCTCCATATACTGAAGGTGGCAGGTTCAAACCCGGCCCCAGCCAAAAAAAAAAAAAAAAAAGTTTGGTATCTCCTTACTAGTTATTCAGTCTGGTTAGATTTTCTATTTCTTCATGCTTCAATCTTGGTAGGTTACGTGCCTTTAGAAATTTACCTGTATCTTGTAAGTTATCCAATTTCTAGGCATACAGTTGTTGAGTTTCCTATAATCTTTTTTTATTCCTGTGTTATCACTTATAATGTCCCTTCTTCATTTCTGATTTTAGTTACTGGCATCATTTCTCTGTTTTTCTTAACATAGCTAAAGGTTTATTAGTTTTGATTTTTTTTCCCAAACATAATTTATTGGGGGTTTTTTCCTATTGTTTCCCTCTTCTTTATATTGTTTTTCTCTGCTCAGATCTTTTTATTTCCTTCCCTTTTCTAGTTTTTGGTTTCATTGTTCTTTTTATGGAATTGTGTCTTTTTATAATCTTTTGTCTGAATCGGGATCTAAAAATGGGTCCATATATTATATGTGGTATGTTTCTTTTTCTTTTCTGAGATAGGGTCTCACTCTGTTGCCCAGGCTAGAGTGCAGTGGTGTCATCATACATAGCTCACAGCAACCTCAAATCCTGGGCTCAAGGGATCTTCCTGACTTAGCCTCTCAAGTAGCAGGAACTATAGGTGCCTATCACCACACCCAGCTAAGTTTTATATTTTAAGTAGAGATGAAGTATCACTGTTGCTCAAGTTGGTCTCAAACTCCTGGCCTCAAACAATCCTCCTGCCTCAGCCTCCCAGAGTGCTAGGATTCTAGGTGTGAGCCACCAACTTGGCCAATTTCTTAAACACTTTTTTTTTTTTAAGAGACAGAGTCTCACTTTGTTGCCCTTGGTAGAGTGCAGTAGTGTCACAGCTCACAGCAATTTCCAGCTTTTGGGCTGAGACGATTCTCTTGCCTCAGCCTCCTGAGTAGCTGGGACTACAGGTGCCCACCACAATGCCCAGCTATTTTTTTGTTGCAGTTTGACCAGGTCTGGGTTCGAACCCCACCACCCTCAGTATATGGGGTCAGCGCCCTACTCACTGAGCCACAGGCGCTGCCCTTCTTAAGACTCTTTAAGTCTGTAAATATCCCTCTCTTCCTTAATTTGTTACTTATTTTCGCAAGTCATCTGGGTCATATAAGAATTTCCTATAGTTTGGTTTTGTGTATTGCTTAACGTGTTCTACTATCCCACGTTTTTTTCTGTGAACTGGTAGAGCTGAAGCTCTATAAAGGTTAGAGGTAGAGGCTAGATAAATTCAAGTTCAACCTTTGCCCTTTCTGGTAGGAAGACTTCATTGGTACAGTAATGCTAACATTGACCCATGGGCCTAGGTGTTCTCAGCTTGACCCCTGCACTAGAAAGTTTCTCCTTAACTTTTCATCTAGTGTTTAGCATTCATTGGTAATTATTTTCTAATGTATTTATGTTACTAAGGATTGTAAAATGGTGATTTTTTTTTCTTTTTCTTTCTTTCTTTTTTCTTTTCTGAGACAGAGTCTCACTCTGTTGCCCAGGCTAAAGTAGCGCTATGGTTACATAGTTCACAGCAACCTCAAGCTCCTGGGATGAAGCAATCCTTTTGCCTCAGCCTCCTGAGTGGCTGGAACTACAGGCATTGGCCACCGCACCTGGCTAATTTTTTTTAAAATTATTTTATTGGCGGTGCCTGTGGCTCAGTCGGTGGGGCGCCGGCCCCATGTGCCGGGGGTGACGGGTTCAGGCCCGGCCCCGGCCAAACTGCAACCAAAAAATAGCCGGGCGTTGTGGCGGGCGTCTGTAGTCCTGGCTGCTTGGGAGGCTGAGGCAAGAGAATCACTTGGGCCCATGAGTTGGAGGTTGCTGTGAGCTGTGTGAGGCCGCGGCACTCTACCGAGGGCCATGGGGTGAGACTCTGTCTCTACAAAAAAAAAAAAAAATTATTTTTATTGTTTATTTTTTAATAGAGATGGGAGTCTCACTCTTCCTCAGGCTGATCTCTAACTCCTGAGCTCAAGCAATCCTCCTGCCTTGGTCTCCCAGACTGCTAGGCTGAAAATGGTGATTTTTTAAAAATTCCATGATTTCTTCTGCATGAGTTCTTCTACAAAGAACTCTCCTCATCAATTCTTTTGTTACTCTGAAAAAATTTTCAGTAAAAGTTAGATGCTAGGTTCTTTCATTTTATTCATTAATTTTTAGAATAATGAGCCGATACCCCAGCAACCTCCAGAATGATCAAAAAGCTTTTTTGGGGGGTAAGCAGTATTGTTCATTTTTTCTTTTCTTTTCTTTCTTTCTTTTTTTTGAGACAGTGTCTCACTATGTTGCCCCCGGTAGAGTGCTGTGGTGTCACAGCTCACAGCAACCTCCAACTCTTGGGAGTAAATGATTCTCTTGCCTCAGCCTCCCAAGTAGCTGGGAGTACAGACAGAAGCCCACCTATTTTTTTGTTGTAATTTCATTGTTGTTTGGCAGGCCAGGTCTGGGTTTGAATCCGCCAGCGCCGGTGTATGTGGCCAGTGCCCTAGCTGCCGAGCCAGTAAGTAGTATTGTTAGGACTTTGGATATTTTTGTGTAGGTGATGTTTTAAAATTCATCAAAGTGATCAATCTTTTGGTGCTTTAAATATTCCATCCCATCTTCGGCCAGTTGGAACCCCTTCTGATGTTTTGACGAGACCCTAATAATTTTTGTTTTTTTAAAGTTTTAGGCTTATTTTGTGCATATTCTGCCACAGATTTGGATTAACTGATTTTTTTTTTTTTTTGAGACTCACTCTGTTATCTTGGGTAGAGTACTGTGGCATCATAGTTCACAGCAACTTTGAATTCGTGGACTTCAGCAATCCTCTTGCCTCAGCCTCCTGAGTGGCTGGGACCATAGGCATGTATCAGAATGCTCAGCTAGTTTTTCTGTTTTTAGTAGAGACAGGGTCTCACTCTTGTTCAGGCTGGTCTTGAACTTTGAGCTCAAGCAATCCATCTGCCTCCGCCTCCCAGAGTTCTAGGATTACAGGCATGAGCCACCCCCACCCCACCCCCGGCCAGATTAATTAATTTCTTGAAGAAGCAGCTCTGATTCTTTTTAGTGGGAAATGTATCCAGACCACAATTTAAGTGATATATAGGCAGCTCAGTTAGTGTGTTACTGGTGAGTATTGTTGCAAGCTGTTTCAGTGGGTATTGCTACGAATTAAAATGCTGTTTTAGAAAGAGAAAAAAATCATAAGTATATATTAACATTTTCATTCAAATGGAAGCTTACTTTTTTTAAAGACTTTTTTTTTAAGAGAAGTTTTAGGTTGACCACAAAATTGAGTGGAAGATATAGAGCTTTCCCATTACCTCTTGATTATGGGTGTTTTTTTCTTTCTTCAATTTTATATTTGTTTCTCTTTTTACGCTGAGATTTTTGGTTCCTAATAATCTGGTGTAATTATTTACTTTAACCTACTACACATATTATAGAATCAAAATAGCAATACTAGTATTATGACTAAGATGAAATCCACTGGATGCAGTTTGCTTTTGTTTTTTACCTAAGTGCAGTTTAACCTGTCTTTTTGTCCTTAGGCTAAAGGCAGTCAAAACAGTATTTCAGATTAACTTGAAATAATTCTTTCTGTGTGAAAAGTTAAGTCTGTTTGTTTTTAATATTTAAGAATTGTTTCATATGTTTTAATTTAATTTTTTAAACTATGCACTTATCTTTCCTCTGAGAAGAGGGGGCAGAGTTAAATCTGTGCATGCCCCTGAGTTGGTGGGGATTGGGAACCCGTCCCAAAGTTTGCTCGTTTCTCCGTTCTGCCGTTTCCCTTCCTCTTCCATTGTCAGATACCTTGTTCATCCACAGTCTTCTGCAATGTTGAACAAAAATCTTTTTGGCACAAAGCAAGTGTAAGTAAAAATTAATAAAAATGGAACATGTAAACTAGAGCAGAGCAGCCGCCAATTCCTTCCTGTCTGTATTGAGATTCTCTCCACTGCCCACTTTTCTTTTGCTTCTCCAGCCAGTGTGATGTCATGGTGTTTCCATGGACATGATGTTTTAAAGGCTCTTACCCCTGACATGATCAGAATGTTTTTACAGTCCCCTGAAATACTTCTTCTCTTTCTCTTTTGTGCAAATACACATTCAATCCCACGCCTTTTCCCTCTGACCTTGCCTTTGTTCCTCTTCCCTCAACTCTTGGGTGCTTGTAGGCTAAGAGGGATTGGTCTCTGCCACTCCAAAGCTGAACAGCTCACATCCGGTCCCCAGGCTCTGGGGTCTCTGGAGTGAGTTTAAAGGGTACGTCAGGTGCTGGGGGTTGAGATCCACTGAATAGCTGCCTACAAGAGTTATAATATACTGAGGGATCTGAAGACAGATAGACTCCATGGAATCAGCATGACCCACAGCCAGTGATAATCACTGAACTGCTTTTATCTACTTATTTTAGTCAAGAAATGTGTACAAATAATGTAAATGTAATTATTTTTAGTCCTGAGGATTAGGAAATTTGGGAGATGTTCATATTATGTGATGATGTAAATATTCTGTTGAATTTCACTTTTTAAAAAAAGAGATGCCTATTTAACACTGCAATAATCTGAACTGAGTAAATAACTTTCAAAAATTATATTAACACCCAAGGGTGTTTTGTTTGCACTGGTGTTTTATTTCGTCAGTTACTACATGCATTGTGTAAGTACACTGGGGACCTTGAGAAGTATGCATTTTGCTTTGCTTTTTATTTTATAGGTTTTCTGTGACCTCATTCATTGTAAATCCTGATGCTGTCATGCCCTTGCAAGTGAGAATTAAAAGTACATCTCCTCAGTATTCCATTCCGGTGCCAATTCATTTAGAAGGGGTGGAATTTGCACACGGGGATAATGTTGTGTTATTTGCATTTTGGGGAAATAAACTCTGAAGGCAGCCTCCTCTCTCTCTTTCCTCGCCTTTCCTTTTATCTTTACACATTTCTTTTTTCTTTTTTTATTGAGGCAGAGTCTTCCTCTGTTGCCCAAGCTAGAGTAAGTGCCATGGCGTAACCTAGC
The DNA here is from genome assembly GCF_027406575.1 of Nycticebus coucang. Classification (NCBI taxonomy): domain Eukaryota; kingdom Metazoa; phylum Chordata; class Mammalia; order Primates; family Lorisidae; genus Nycticebus; species Nycticebus coucang. The sequence goes on along the minus strand of NC_069787.1, from coordinate 77,300,394 downwards.
TTACAGCAACCTCAAACTCCTGGGCTCAAGGGATCCTCCTGCTTCAGCTTCCCGAGTAGCTGGGACTGTGGGTACCCACAACACCTGACTAATTTTTTCTATTTTCAGTATATAAGGGGTCTCACTCTTGCTTAAGCTGGTTTCAAACTCCTGAGCCCCAGTGATCTTGCACCGTGGCCCCCCAGAGTGCCAGCATTACAGGTGAGAGCCACCATGCCTGGCCACTTTCCACATTTCTTGATGGCCTTACTTCATCAGTTGGGCCACAGCTCGGAGGAAGCTCAAAAGATGTCGGCTGTTTAGGCTGCGTCTTCTCAGGTTCTTAAATGTTGAGAGGGCCTCTTTGGGCCCATGAAGTGGATCGTCCTTGTTTGCCTTGGCCGTGACGGTCCACAGTCAGGAGCTGTCTCTGAAGGTGGTGCTGCTTCTGCCGCTGTCCATGCTCTTCCCCCAGTGCTGCTTCCTGTGTGTCAGGTTCAGAGACTTTTTTTGTCCCTGCTCCTATGGTCCAAATAACTTGGTGTTGATCAAGTATCCGAGAAGCATGACAGTCCATCAGTGTCCTGGCAGTCAAGGTCTCAGGGTAGAGCAGAGCAGTGGACGTAGCCCAGGGCCAGAGTCAGCGGTGCTGTCCTGCCTGCTCAAACAAACTGCTTTTGATCTTTTTTACTGATAGTTTGGACAAATTAGGACATTAGCTACCAGCCAAGTGCTAGAGGCTGTGTCCTTCTGTCCCAGCCATAATCCCACACCCTCATTATAGCTGCCATCAGAGCTACTGCTTGGTTAATTAAGCGGCCTGCCATTGTCTGGTTTTTTTTGCAAGGGCTCACAGATGACTTGAGTGAGAGTGTGATAGAAATGACCTTTAGATATTTGTGGAGGGGACACTGATATCTGTACTTCTGGGAGGATTGTGGTCTTGCTTCAGATTTATCTTGAAGTAGAGCGGGGCCATTCCAGAGCTTCCACTGGAGCCATAATGGCTTTTCCTCTTGGTGAATGTTCTGCTGGCTATCACGTAAATCATCCCAGCTCACACTACAGACCAGGGGTGAAGTGCCTCCCTAAGAGTGATGGCACTTCAGGTACCCCAGTATCACTGTTGGTTCAGACTATAGTCAACAGTCCTCAGAAGGTCTGGGGGTCCCTTTCCTTAGGACGCTAGGGCAGGATGGGGGAACATTTATCTTGTGCACTTGAGGTGGCATTGCAGCATCCTCGAGGAGCTCTATCCCACGTGCCTTCAATTGGCTGTGTATCAGAGAACTGGCTCAAAGCTGCGAGCTGGATGAGGGAATCTCAGTTTGTCACTGCAGTGGTTTACGGCAGCCTTTTGCTCGTGAGTTCCTGGTTATTTTCTTTCTTCTTCTTCTGTTTTTTTTTTAACAGACAGAGTCTCACTTTGTTGCCCTTGGTAGAGTGCTGTAGCATTACAGCTCACAGCAACCTCCAGCTCTTGGGCTTAGGTGATTCTCTTGCCTCAGCCTCTTTCCTGATTATTTTCTTGTGAAATACATTGAGCAGCACCCTTGCTGATCGCCCAGCCATATCACCCTGTAGGAATGCTGTGGTTTGTGAGCCATTGCCTAAGATCACTACTGGTTAATACACCCTAGTTGCCACCCTGTCCTTGCTGGTCATTGTGGTAATCATGTCTACTTGCTTCTGACAGTTATGTGGTCCTGCCTTGGTATGCCTGAATTGCATTGGTCCAGTGAACACTAGGGAGCCCAGTGCCACGGCAGCATCTTCTGTGGTTATTTATCCCTTGCCTTCAGAGGACAAGGATGCTAGGGCCTCCTCACTAGTGCGTTTCTTACTGAAGGGAGAGCTCTCTGGGTACTCCTGGGGAGTACAGTCAGACGGTAAGGTCTCCAGTCACCATTTTCACATTCCTGCTGCTTTGAGCCATCCCACACCTTCCTCAGGAGGTCAAGGTACTCCTGGCCTTTCATCTCATTACTTTCTTCTTCTTCTTCTTTTTTTTTTTTTTTTTTTGAGACAGAGCCTCAAGCTGTCGCCCTGGGTAGAGTGCTGTGGCATCACACCTCACAGCAACCTCCAATTCCTGGGCTCCAGCGATTCTCCTGCCTCTGCCTCCCAAGTAGCTGGGACTACAGGCACCTGCCACACGCTTATCTATTTTTTTATTGCAGTTGTCATTATTGTTTAGCTGCCCTGGGCCAGGTTCGAACCCACCACCCTCGGTGTATGTGGTTGATGCAGTAACGATTGTGCTATGGGTGCTGAGCCCCCTCATCCAGCCTTATAGTCTGCACCCTTAAGTCAACTCCCAGTGACCCCAGGGTTAAGTCCTGGGCTTTACTTTTCTGGCAAGATACAGGATTCTCTTAAAACATTGCCTCAGAAGCCTCTGGCACTCACTGAATGCCCTGAGTGCGCTCTTTCTTCAAAGCTTCCAAACCCCTTAATAAAAGCCAGCCAACCTCCAGTTCTTTACGTTACTAATAACCCCTTCCCTGACCTCTGCCCCATTCCAGGGGTAGGGCTGGTACAGACAACAACTTGAGTCTCTTCTACCTGACCCCTTCCCCATCCATCATATCCAAGGGCCTTAGTATTTGTATTTGAGGTAGCACATGTTTGACATGTATGACAAATCTAGGTACAGATGCCCATCCTGAGGATCTGCTGTTGAGGCCACTCCTGGCACCAGTTGTCTTAATCTGCATTCCTCTGGAAGCAGGACATTGGGGGCAGGTGGTTTGAGAAGTGATCTAAGAGCACAGGACTGAAGGACAGGTGGGAAGAGGGAACAACCTAGGTTAGACTGTGTATCATGGTTATCACTGTGAGCAACAGAGACACGATTCTGCCGAGACCTAAAAAAGTGTACAGAATTATTGCCTGAAAGACAACAGAATGCAGTTATCCACTCTTTCTTCCCCCCATTGAATGAGGGTTGCTTCTAGGAGCATGAACTTCCCAACTCTCCTGGGCTCCTGGGCCAAACAGGTTCCCCTGGTGCGTAGCAAGACGTTAGAAAGACATGAGCCGTGAGTGTGAGTTGAGGCACCCAGTTTGTACAAGACCATCCACAGAGCTGCAGCTAATGTAGGTATGTTTTAAAATCAAGTTTGTGTCTGTAATCCTGGCACCTTGAGTGTCTGGGGCAGGAGTTAAGGATCAGCATGGCCAATATAGCACAGACTCCATCTTTATGAAAAATTAAAGAATTAACTAGGTGGGGTACATAACATTGGTACCAGGTGTGACACATACATTTGTAGTCCTGTACTTGGGACGAGGCAGGAGGATTGCTTGAGCCCAGAACTTTGAGGTTGCAGTAAGCTATGCTTATGCAGCTGCACTCGATCCTGGGTGACAGAGCTATTATCAAAAGTTTGGCATTTGGGCGGCGCCTGTGGCTCAACGTGTAGGGCGCCGGTCCCATATGCCGGAGGTGGCGGGTTCAAGCCCAGCCCCGGCCAAAAAAAAAAAAAAAAAAAGTTTGGCATTTGTTCCCAAGGTCACATCAGAAGAACAAGGACAAGTTGTTTGAGGAGAAAGAAAGGGAAGTTGAGCAGGGGAGCCTGTAGCTCAGTGGTTTGGGTGCTGGCTACATGCTCCAGGGATGGTAGGTTCGCACTAGGCCCAGACTGCTTAAAAAAAAGGCTCAGTGCCTGTAGCTCAGTGGCTAGGGCACCAGCCATATACACCAGAGCTGGAAGGTTCAAACCCAGCCCGGGCCTGCCAAACAACAATGACAACTATAACCAAAAAACAGCCAGGCATTGTGGCAGTTGCCTGTAGTCCCAGCTACTAGGGAGGCTGAGGCAAGAGAATCGCTTAAGCCCAAGAGTTGGAGGTTGTTGTGAGCTATAATGCCACAGCACTCTACCTAGGGCCACAAAATGGAACTCAATAAAAAAAAAAAAAAAAAAAAGAAAGAAAGGAAAGTTTATTAATTGGCCGGCAAACGAGAATGGCAGACTCTTACCTTAAAGTATCATTGTCCTTCCCATAAACAGAAAAACAGAACTTTAAAGGGGGAAGGGCGTATCAGCTTCAGGCTGTTGCTGTTTAACTAAAGCTGATGGTCCTGATGGACAATCTTGTGACCTGTCCCTGGACAGTGCCCTTGAGCCATCTTCTATGACATAAGAAAATTCCCCTACTGGTCTTGGACAGGGATGCAGATTTTAATTCCCCAAAAGAGTGGGAGAGGGTGAAAGAGACAACTCCTACAACATTTTGCCCTTTTTCAGACTGTTTCCAATGTTACAGAGCAAGACCCTGTCTCTAAAGCAGTAAATAAAAAATTCTCTGTTATGAAGTGAGTGTATGATGCCCCATAATCATATCATTGTATACACTTATGATTTAATAAAAAAAAAAAAAAAAAATTCTCTGCTTTCTCTTCTCACCCTCTGTGTATCACAGATCTTCCCATAATGGCAAAAGCAGGGCTGCATAATATTGTATTTCATCATGGCCGTGTGTTTATGTGTCTGTATATACCTGCATATACAATACACATACCATATAAACCACAATTTATTTCATCGGTACACTTTTTTATTTGTGTTAACATTATACTAGGAAAAATTTCAAAAGAGTTGAAAAGCCAAGTGTGGTGGAGTGTTCCTGCAGTCCCAGCTACTCAAGGGGCTTGAGACCCTGTCTCAAAACCAAAACCAAAACATACTACTCTCAGTCCATTTCTCAGGCCATCTTGGTTTTTGGATGCATGTCAAAGTAAGTTACAGGTATCAGTACCCTCTCTACCCCCCACCAAATAAACACTTCACCCTGCACATCATTAACTAGAGGTCAGTATTTGTTTATGGACTTCCCCCCCTAAAGTAAAATGTTCATACCATGAAATGGACATATCTTAGGTATACCATTTGGTGCGTAATACCTGCATAATCCAAAGTTCATATCCAGCTATACAATATTACCATTACCTGTTGGGGGTCATTGAGCATGAACCCCGACCTGGGTTGAAAGCTGACTGGGAAAAGGAGGCAGAGGATATGCAAGTTTAAAACATGAAGTCTGAGAATGGCTGGGGAAGGCTTACATTGTCTCAGGCCAGGCAATAAGATTGAGAAAATGCAGCCCCTCTCTGGCCTTCCCAGAAAGCTTTTTATTGATTTTTAACAAAGGTGCATACACAAAATGGAAAAATGCCAAAAGGTAGGGTTGAAACCACTTCTGTACCTGCAGGAGAAGTAAGCCAGGTTTCCTAATCTAACTACATATCAGAAATTCAAAGAACTTAACCTCTTCTAGCTGTTGACTCTCCAAAGGGACAGGCCTAGTTTGGCTTGTCCAGAGGGTGCCTTGGGGCTCTTTTCATCTTCCTTGGTTTTGATGAATCCCCAGGATCAAACTGGGCACTTTTCCCTGGATATGCCAAGATTGCCCGGCTGAAAGGTCAACCTGTCTACCTCCACAGTTACCCCAGGAGGTTCCCTTGCGTCCCTCCCCAGGCAGTGCCTACCCCCAGTTTCCCGTAAGTAACAATTATTCTACTTTCACCCTACTGCCACCACCATAGATTAGGTTTGCCTTTTCTAGAACTTCATATAAATAGGCTCATGCAGTGTGAACCTTTTTGTATTAGGCTGTATTTGAGCTCTATCCATGTTATTGTTAGCAATTTGTTCTTTTTGATTGCTGAATAGTAGTCTATCTCATGAACACGGACAGTTCCTGAGTTACAAATATCTGACTCATGTACAACTCGCACTTATATACAGAGGCTGTAACAGTGAGTCCCTGAGTTAGAAACATCTGACTGATGTACACCTTGCACTTATGAAGGCTATTATAGGTAATAGGTAAATGTACCAGTTCTAATTTACATACAAATTCAACTTAAGAACAATCCTACAAAACCTATTTCATTTATAACCCGGGATTGCCTATATACCATAGTTTATTAATCCATTTTCTTATTTATAGATACTTGGGTTGTTTGCAGTTTTGTTAAATTTAGAAATAAAGCTATGAACATGTTTTTGTTGTTGTTGCAGTTTTGGCCAAGGCTGGGCTTGAACCCACCACCCCCGGTATTTGGGGCCGGTGTCCTACTCCTTGAGCCACAGGCACTGCCTGCTATGAACACTTTTTATAAATCTTTGTGAGCATATGCTTTTTTTTTTGAGACAGAGTCTCACTTTATCATCCTCGGTAGAGTGCTGTGGTGTCATAGCTCACAGCAACCTCCAACTCTTGGGTTTAGGCAATTCTCTTGCCTCCCAAGGGAGGCCCTTGGGTTTAGGCAATTCTCTTGCCTCCCAAGTAGCTGGGACTACAGACGCCTGCCACAATGCCTGTTGCAGTTTGGCCGTGGCTGCGTTTGAACCCACCACCCTTGGTATATGTGGCCAGCGCCCTACTCACTGAGCCACAGGCACTGCCCTGTGAACATAAGTTTTTTTCCCTCATAATTAGACTTATTTTGAAGCGCAATTTGGTTTAAACAGTGTTGCAGTTTTTAAAAATGTACTTTTGGCTCGGCGCCTGTAGCCCAGTGGGTAGGGCACCAGCCACATACACCAGAGCTAGCAGGTTCGAATCCAGCCCAGGCCTGCCAAACAACAATGACAACTACAACCAAAAAATAGCCGGGTGTTGTGGTGAGCACCTGTAGTCCCAGCTACTTGGGAGGCTAAAGCAAGAGAATCGCTTAAGCCCAAGAGTTGGAGGTTGCTGTGAGCTGTGACGTCAACAGCACTCTACCCAGAGCTACAGCTTGAGACTCTGTCTCAAAAAAAAAAAGTACTTTTGTAAATACATCATGGAGAAAATTCTGGGAGGAAGGTAAATGCATTTCTTTTTTTTTTTTTTATTTGTTCGTTTTTTTGAGAAAAGTCTCCCTTCTCACTTGTGCCCCTGGGTAGAGTTCCAGCATCATAGCTCACAGCAATCTCAAACTCTTGGGCTCAATCAACTGATCCTCTTGCCTCATCCTCCTGAGTACCTGGGACTATAGGCACCTGCCTAACACTAGGCAATTTTTTTAGAGACAGGGTGTTGTTCTTGCTCAGGCTGGTCTTGAACTTGTGAAAGCTCAAGCAGTCCACCTGCCTCAGCCTCCCAGAGTGCTAGAATTACAGGTGTGAGCCACTGCATCAGGCGGTAAATGCATTTCTAAAAACTTTTTGTTGCGGAAGTTTCCAAAAGTACAGGCAGAGAATACACATGTCCTGACCTAACTTCAACAGAGATCCATTTTGCCATACATGCCATTTACTTTTTTTTGTTTTTGTTTTTTTCTTTTTGGTCTCTAGTATTTTAAGGCAAATCTCAGACATTGTGTTGTTCTTCCTATAAATACTTGTGTATTCAACACTAACTGAGGAGAACTTTTTTTTTCTTTTGTATAATCATGCAGTTCTTGTATCTGACAGAATTAATGGTAATTCTTCTAATACTATCTAATGGCTGGTCTTTGTTCACAGTGTTCCTATCTCAGTGTGTTTTTACAGTTCATTAGAATCAAGATCCAAACCAGGTTTATTATTTTTTATTTTTATTTTTTTGTAGAGACAGAGTCTCACTTTATGGCCCTCGGTAGAGTGCCATGGCATCACACAGCTCACAGCAACCTCCAAATCTTGGGCTTAAGCGATTCTCCTGCCTCAGCCTCCCGAGTAGCTGGGACTACAGGCGCCTGCCACAATGCCCAGCTATTTTTTGGTTGCAGTTCAGCCGGGGCTGGGTTTGAACCCACCACCCTCTGTACATGGGGCCGGCGCCTTACCGACTGAGCCACAGGCGCTGCCCCCAAACCAGGTTTATACATCGCATTAGTTTGTTATTTAAACTTGAGTTCTCTTTCATTTTCAAATAATACTCCCCCCTTTTTTCAAATGCCATTAATTTATTGGAGCAACTGGATCGTTGGACTGTTAGAATGTCCCACATTTGGGATCTGGCTTATTGCTGCTTCAGATATCGTTAGAGTCAGGTTTAATTGTGATTTAGGTTCAGTTAGGAGGACCACATCCTTCACGGGGCTATTTGGTGAATCATAGCATGAGAGATTATGTTGGATTGTCCGTCATTTACTGAGACTAAAATTGAGCAGAGGGATCACATGCACCCAATTTTTCTTTTTCTTTTTTTTTAACGTTATAAAATTTCCATCAATCTTTATAATTGTTTTAGCATCTATTGATGATTACATCTTAACTATTAGGGTGTTTCACCTAACATATTAGAAAGGGCATTTTTGAGATCCTGTTATTCCTTCTGCATTTATTAGCTGGGTTCCTGTGAAGAATTTTCTATGGTCAACTTTTTGATTACCCTGAAATACAGTTTTTGTGTGGAAGAGAAGTCAACTGCTTGGCTGTTCCTCTGTATTTGTCACTTTTTAGAGTAATGAGTTGGTATTCTAGCAATCTCCGAAGGTAACTAATGAATTATTTTTCCTCTATGTATTATTATAAACTCATGGTTGTTAATATCTATGATTTTTTTTTTCAGTTCATTTGTCTCTGAAGTCTCTCTCTCTTTCTTTCTGATGCTCAAATTCCCCACCCTCCACCCCCAGGTTAATGGGAGCCCCAGCACCCCACATCTAACCAACCACCAGTCCCCTGGGTTCTTCCTCCTGCTAACCTATACCATCACCACTGTAGTCCGTGTTTCTGCTGCCCTTTTTGCCCCCTCAGGGAAAGGCCAGAAAGCTGAACATTTGGAAACATATTTGATTCTATCATTCCTTCTTCTTGGTTGTTCTCCATGGCTCTTTGTAGAAAGTCTAACCCCTTGAACCTGGACTTGACGGCTCATTCAATCTGGCTTCTGCCTGCCTCCACTGGTTTAGCAGCTGCCGCAATTTTTCTGACTTGAGGGGCTGTGGTTCTTGCATACTGCCCTCCTGCCCTTTCTCTCCTGGCCCTCACACATAGTTCTCCATCAGTTGCCTTCCCCCTTGGTTAACTCTCCCTCTTCCTAGGCCTTACCTGAGCCCAGCAACCCTGGCTGCACATTATAGCATCTGGGCAGGTTTAGGAAATAACAATGCTGGGGCGGCACCTGTGGCTCCGTGGGTAGGGCACCAGCCCCATATACCGAGGGTGGCAGGTTTGAACCCAGCCCCAGCCAACCTCAACAAAAAATAGCCGGCCGTTGTGACAGGCTCCTATAGTCCCCGCTACTCGGGAGGCTGAGGCAAGAGAATCGCCTAAGCCCAGGAGTTGGAGGTTGCTGTGAGCTATGACACCACAGCACTCTATCGAGGGCAATAAAGTGAGACTGTCTCTTAAAAAAAAAAGAAAGAAAGAAAGAAATAACAATGCGGTCCTCCAATGACCAATTAAAATTTGAATGTCTGTGGGTGAAGCCAAACTTTATTGTTTTTAAAACTTGCACCGGTGATTCTGATGAACAGCTAAGATCAAGAACCACAATTTGGGGTGCTTCATCCTTTGGGAAACTTGCCCTTGACCCCAGACCTGGGTTCCATGCCATTTATTTCTGCTACAATATCCTGCGCTCACACTTACTTCCCCTCCTAGACCCATCACTGTGCTGACCCTTGGGTTTTTTCCAGGCTAGATGAAGCCTCATCTGGGTTGCAGCCACATCTGTGTCGGTTCCCTCTGGGAGTACCCAGCACATAGTAGGTAGTTGGTAATGTTTGTAGATGGATGGAAAGGAGATATTTAGGCTCGACTTTGAGGTTGTTTGGGGACAGGGATGGTGCCCCATTATGTTCAGGACAAAGCTCAGATTCCATTGCCTGCCACTGTCATTTCTCACCAGCTTCATCTCCTGCTCCTCTGTACTACCTCCCCGTAGACAAGCGGAGTCCAAACAGCTCTTCCCTTCTCTTAGTCCTGCCTGAAGTTGTTCTGTTCCCTTTCCACTTGTCCAAAGAATTTCCCCATCTTATGGGCCACCTTTGAACGCAAGAGAATATGAGAGTATTTTTTAAATCATCTATTAGGGAACCAGGTGTAAAAAATAATTTTTATATTTGTATGAGCTTCTTCCCTTTGAATGGAAATTAAAGCCTTGCTTACTAGAATAAAGTGATACTAAATTAACCCTAGCCTTTTAGAAAAATGATTCTTAAATTATTTATTTGTTTGTTTTGGTTAGTTTCATTGAGATGTAACCCACATATAATAAAGCTTTCCATTTTCCCCTATGCTTTCTGCTCTGAGTTGCTTCACTTGGTTTCCCCAGTTGGATTTCAGGTCTTGTGGGATCTGGGACTCATGTTCTCACAATTGCTTCCAGATATGGCTTCACCTGCAACCTCCAAAGCTACCATGAACTGTGATGCTACTGTGACTAAGCTAGTATTGATCTTCAAAAGCCTAAAGATGCCTAAAGGAATCTTACCAATAAAGGAGGACACTAATTAGATGGTTTCTTGTAACCCTGGTCCTGTTGGCACCTGTGGCCTGTTGCTACCTTTTCTCCACCAGAGGGCAGTGTTCCACTCTAACAGTCTGCTCCCCTGGGGATTCTTCCCTTTGAAATTCTAGCATTTTAGCTTTGAAGTAACCTCAAAACAGTGTTTCTCAAAAATTTATTTGACTGATAAGAAATATATCTTACATCACAATCCGGCAGAGACATCCATACATATGCAACTCTACATGTGTATATAAAAGTTTCATGAAGTAATGCTTTACTTTATACAATATACTCTGGTACAGTCTAGTCTTTTTTTCTTTTTTTTGAGACAGAGTCTCACTATGTCACCCTAGGTAGAATGCCATGGTGTCACAGCTTACAGCAACCTTAAACTCTTGGGCTTAAGTGAGTCTCTTGCCTCAGCCTCCCCAGTAGCTGGGACTACAGGCGCCCGCCACTAACGCCTAGGTATTTTTTGTTGCAGTTGTTATTGTTGTTTAGCCGGCCTGGGCTGGATTTGAACCAGCCAGCCTTGGTGTATGTGGCTGGCACCGTAACCACTGTGCTATGGGTGCCGAGCCCACTCTAGTCTTTTATTTAAAAAAGATTCCTGGCTCTGCGCCCGTAGTACAGTGGTTATGGTGCCAGCCACATACACCAAAGTTGGTGGGTTCGAACCCGGCCTGGCCGGCTAAACAACAATGACAACTCCAACAAAAAATAGCTGGGTGTTGTAGCAGGCGCCTGTAGACCCAGCTACTTGAGAGGCTGAGGCAAGAGAATCACTTAAGCCCAAGAGTTTGAGGTTGCTGGGAGCTGTGATGCCACAGCACTCTACCGAGGGCAACATAGTGAGACTGTCTAAAAAAAAAAAAGTCCTGTTACCACCCAAATTGAGTTTATTGCTCATAAATCTAGTCTCAGCCCACAATTTGGAAAATATTGTCTTAAGTTTCCTTTAGTCCAATACCCTAGATCCTTGGCTGAGGAGGTGTGAGGTTAGAGATGGGACTTGCCCACATCACTCTGGGACTCAAAGCAACACCTAGGGTGGTGCCTCATGGCTTCAGATTTTTAATCTGTTGATTTTTGCCCTGTATTTTACACCTAGAATTTTCAGTTTTGTTTTGTTTTTTGAGATAGGGTCTTGCTCTGTGGCCCAAGCTAGATTGAAGTGGCTTCATTATAGCTCACTGCAACTTCAAACTCTTGGGCTCAAGCAATCCTCCTGCGTTGGCCTCCTCAGAAGCTGGGACTATTGGAGCATAGCACCATACCCTGCTAATTTTTAATTTTTTTGTAAAGACAGCATCTTGCTCTTGCTTAGCCTGGTCTTAAACTCCAGGCCTCATATGATCTTGGCCTCCCAGAATGCTAGGATTATAGGAATGAGTCACCACACCTGGTCACTAGAATGTTCTTAATGGGTCTTGGTGATCTCAGTGATATTGAGGCACATCTACAGCTGTGCTCAGGTCACAGCCACCAGGTTGTGTGTGGGGTGTGAGCACGTGCATGTTCTCTTCCCAGATCCTGGGAACAGCACAGAAGGATTATCAGATTGGTGCTGGCCTTTGGAAACCAATTCCTATGGAATCCCATGCATGGGTCCTCCTTGCTGATTCCTGTTATCTGAGAGCCCGTGGTAGACCGGGCTTGCGGTGGCGGGTTCGATAGTCCAGGAACCAAGCACAAACATTATATAGATAAAACAGCCAGGGAGTCACTTGCTACTGTCAGAGGGTCTGCTTGTAAAATACAGAAGTTCTCACATGGTGCCATGCTTGTTCCGTAGAACGCCTCCCTTAAGACATTCAAGATTGACTATAGCCGGGACCGTTTCCTCAAGGATGGCCAGCCGTTTCGGTACATCTCAGGAAGTATTCACTACTCCCGCTTGCCCCGATTCTACTGGAAGGATCGGCTGCTGAAGATGAAGATGGCTGGGCTGAATGCCATTCAGACGTGAGTAGGCGGGCATGTGGCTCTCACCCAGGCCTGGACACCTAGGCGGGAGGGGGTACAGCTGGATTCTCAGTGCAGCGACTGAATTGCTCAGAAACGCGAACTAGTCCAGCGTGGTGTTCTGGAAGTGGCATGTCACGGATTGGACTGGCCCTTCTTCAGATAACTGCTGCTTCCAATCTTGAATTTTGTCACCAAAAGTTATAAAATAAAAACAGCAGAACCTCTGTAGGTTGACCACCCAGGGGACTACAACAAACTGTTCAACATACGGAGGTGGTCAACATGAGGAACTAAGCTTACTCTACTGATATGTACGTGTGGTACATGTCTGGTCTGTGAAAATTCAGTTAAAGAGGTGGTCAGTGTAGGAAGGTGGCTGTTTTATCTACGTAATATTTGTGCTTGGTTCCTGGACTATCAAACCAGCCACTGTAAACCCAGTCTACAGCAGAACCTCAACTGTGGAGGTTCTACTGTATGTATAAGCTTAAAAAAGCAGAAAGATTGTGACCGGTGCCTGTAGTCCCAGCTACTCTGGAGGCTGAGGCAAGAGGATTGCTTGAGCCCAAGAGTTTGAAGTTGCTATGAGCTATGATGCCACAGCACTCTACCAAGGGCAAGGACAACAAAGTGAGACTCTGTCTCAAAAAAAAAAAAAAAGGAGAAAATGCAAAAGGAAAGTGACAATGATAGGGCACTTCCCAGGTGTAGGGCCCTGTTTGTTGTTGTTCTGTTTTTTTTTGAAACAGAATCTCATTATGTTGCCCTCAGTAGAGTGCGTCACAGCTCACAGCAACCTCAAACTCTTAGACTTAAGCAATTCTCTTGTCTCAGCCTCCCAAGTAGCTGGGACTACAGGTGCCCCACAATGCCTGGCTATTTTTTGTTTGCAGTTGTCACTGTTGCTTAGCAGGCCTTGGCCTGGGATTAAACCTGCCAGCCTCAGTGTACATAGCCGGCACCCTACTCACTGAGCTACAGGCACCCAGCCAAGTATAGGGCCCTTTATACAGATGACTCAATTTTCTGAGGTAGGTATTACCATTCCCATTTATAGCTGATGAAACTGAAATGTGCCTAAGGTCATATACTTGATCAGGTCCAGCTAGGATTAGAACATAAGACATGTAGGCTGCTGTAGTATAAGTGTGGCTCTAGACAGCCAGAGCTTCTCTCAGCTTCTGGGGTGTAGAGGTAGAAAGATGTAATACTTTCTGTCACCCATCATAAGGGTCACAGCTGATACTCCTGTAACAAAAGACCAGTTAACAAGAGAAAAGCGTAACAAATATATTTAATCAAAGATTTACATGACACAAGAGCCTTTAGAAATTAAGACCTAGTCCAGGCAAGGTGGTTCGTTCATGCTTGTAATCCTAGCACTCTGGGAGGCTGAGGTGAGTGGATTGCCCAAGCTCAAGAGTTTGAGACCAGCCTGAGCAAGAGTGAGACCCCATCTCTACTAAAAGTAGAAATACTAGCAGGGTATTGTAGCTGGCGCCTGTAGTTCCAGCTACTGGGGAGGCTGAGGCAAGAGGATTGGTTGAGTCCATGAGTTTTGAGGTTGCTGTGAGCTGTGGTGCCACAGCACTTTGCCCAGGATGACAGAGGGAGACTGTCTCAAAAAAGAAAAGAAATGAAAAGGATATGAAAGGAAAGAAAAGGAAAAGGAAAGGAAGACCTAAAGACCCAGGGAAAACTGTGTTTTACGCTTAGGTTTGATGAAGAATGTATAGCCATGTAAAAGTGTGACCGGGCAGAAGACGATGAGCTGGTGGTAATAGACTGTTTGGGGTAACTCTGCAAGACCTTTTTGTTCAGATTATTCTTGGCATGTCTAGATTGAAGTCCTTCCTTCTGGCTATAGAGCAAGATCCCTCCCGAGTAACAGTCTCCAAGGGAAAAGGGAGATAGTGATCTTTCTAGGTTTTATGGCTTGCTTTGGGGAACAGGGGTTCTACATTTTATGACCTGTCTTTTGGGGAAGGGGAATTCTGGTTTCTATTTAGGGGAGAAAAAGGAGTGGGGGGCAAGAGGGCAGGAGAAGTTCAGAGAGAGAAACTCTGCTTCTGATATACTTTGGGGTATTGTTTCTGAGCCCCAGCAGGGAAATAAGTCTTGTCCTTAAGTAGATTTCTCCCATCAAAGTACTAACCAGGCCCAATCTTGCTTAGTTTTCAAGATTATATAAAATCAGGCAGGTTCAGGGTGATATGACCTTAGACTTTAGTTGTACGGGGTATAGAATCACCTCAATAACTGTCTCTCCTCATGCTTCTGTTGCAAAGTAACTAATTGGGAAGAAAGTTGGAATGGCTTGGCCTGTCTGCTTTTTACCTTGCTGATGTGGATTGCTGATAGCTATTTAAAGATAAAGGGTGAAGGGAGCCATGTGGCTCACACCTGTAATCCTAGTACTCTGAGGAGCCTAAGGCAGGTTGATTGCTTGAGTTTAGGACAGTAGTTCTCAACCTTCCTAATGCCTCGGTCCTTTAACACAGTTCCTGTGGGTCACAACCCTTTAATAAATACAGTTCCTGTGGGTGAGAACCGCTGGTTTAGAAGATCCAGACAAGCCTGAGGGAGAGTAAGACCCATCCCTAGGAAATCTCTTCTTTGAGTTGTGGCAGGCTCAGGTAGTCCCAGTTACTTGGAAGGCTAAGGCAAGAAGATCACTGGAGCCCAAGAGTTTGAGGTTGCTGTGAGCTATGATGCCAGGGCACTTTACCCACTCTACTTGGGGTGACAAGAAAAAAAAAAAAGATAAAAGTTGAGAAAATTCAGAGACAGATTCCCAAGATAACTAGTTAGGGATAATCCTACCCAGATTCTGGGTCTAGGGCCACTGACAGAGTAAATCTGAGTTTGTCTGTTAATAGTTTTTTTTTTTTTTTTTGTAGAGACAGAGTCTCACTTTATGGCCCTTGGTAGAGTGCTGTGGCCTCACACAGCTCACAGCAACCTCCAACTCCTGGGCTTCAGCAATTCTCTTGCCTCAGCCTCCCGAGTAGCTGGGACTACAGGTGCCCGCCACAACGCCCAGCTATTTTTTGGTTGCAGTTCAGCCAGGGCCGGGTTTGAACCCGCCACCCTTGGTATATGGGGCCGGCACCTTACCGACTGAGCCGCAGGCGCCGCCCTGTCTGTTAATATTTTTAACACTAAGTTCTGGGGGCTGAAAATCGTAGGATCGTGGAAAAGGACACAAGCTGGGTTCTTCAAAAAGACATTGGTGATGGGAATGGGTGGCCTCACATATCAAGTTGTGTCCATGTTTTAGGTGGCCAGGGAGCTGGAAGGTGCTTTTGTCATTTTCCCTCCTGCTGTGCTGTTCCTTACAAAATAATTTGTCAGAAGGACATAGGGGTTGGAGGTTTTCCTACTTCTATTTAAAAATTTTTTCAAAAAATAAATATACCTTTTACTACTTTAGCAAGATCTTTTCGTTTTGTTCTGAGCCTTGCACAGGCATATATAAATGTTATATAATAGGAATTAGTGTTTGTGTAATTTGGGGGGCTTTTTGCTTTCTTAAAGTTTATAGTGTGTTGAAAGAATTGGCTTTTTTTCTTTCATGATGCTCAGTTTTTGTAAAGAGTGTTTGTTTGTTTTTTGAGACAGTTATACTATGTTGCCCTCACAGTAGAGAGCTAAGGTGTCACAGCTCACAGCAACCTCAAACTCTCGGGCTTAAGTGATTCTCTTGCCTCAGTCTCCCACATAGCTGGGACTACAGGTGCCCGCCACAACACCTGACTATTTTTTTTGTTGTTGCAGTTGTCATTGTTGTTTAACAGGCCAAGGCCAGGTTCTAACCCGCCACCTTCAGTGCATTTGGCCGGCACCGTAACCACTGTGTTACGGGCGCTGAGCTGTAAAGATTGTTTTGATAAATTTCCAAGTTAATTGTGCCACCATTGATACAGATTTTCTTTCTTTTTTTTTTTTTTGTAGAGACAGAGTCTCACTTTATGGCCCTCGGTAGAGTGCCATGGCATCACACAGCTCATAGCAACCTCCAACTCCTGGGCTTAGGCGATTCTCTTGCCTCAGCCTCCCGAGTAGCTGGGACTACAGGCTACCGTCACAATGCCCGGCTATTTTTTTGTTGCAGTTTGGCTGGGGCTGGGTTTGAACCCACCATCCTCGGTATATGGGGCCGGTGCCTTACTGACTGAGCCACAGGTGCTGCCCAATACAGATTTTCTTTTTAAAGGGTCCCCACGAAGTTTGATTAGCTTGCACAGCTGCTGTAAAAATTTATACCAAACCCTCTTCCCAAGTGGGTCTGCAGTTCACAGATAGTTCAGAAATTCATGTAAAAGAATAGAATTTTGAGCTGTTTATCCTTATCTTTCACAGAGGCCCTCAGTCCAGTCATTTACACACAACATCATGATAAAAAGCCAAAAACATATCTTACAAACAAATACATAATGAACATGTTCAAAGGAGAATTTGAGAAAGGAAGGTTTATAGCCAGCCAAGAAAGTCATGCTGAAATAACTTTGTATTCAGAGATAAAACTGGGTGAGCAGTGGCTCATTCTTATCATTTCAAACTGGGAAGATTACTTGAGGCCAGGAGTTGGAGGTTGCAGTGAGCTGTGATCTGCCATTGCACTCTGAATGACAGAGGAAGACCTAATCCCTTAAACAAACAAAAAAGAAAGAAAGAAAGATACCAAAACAACTGATCGATATCATAAAAGGTAATGAATGGAAGAGTTAACTTTTAGAGTTGTCCTCTTTGTGTAAAAAATAGAAATAATATAGGGCGGTGCCTGTGGCTCAGTTGGTAAGGCGCCAGCCCCATATACCGAGGGTGGCGGGTTCAAACCCGGCCCCGGCTGAACTGCAACCAAAAAATAGCCTGTAGTCCCAGCTACTCGGGAGGCTGAGGCAAGAGAATCGCTTTTAAGCCCAGGAGTTGGAGGTTGCTGTGAGCTGTGTGATGCCATGGCACTCTACCGAGGGCCATAAAGTAAGACTCTGTCTCTACCAAAAAAAAAAACAAATAGAAATAATATAAAAAAACAAATAATTTGTACCACTATCAGACTAAAATCTACAAATCTGTAATTTTAGAGTCCCCTAATTAATAGTAAATGGTAAGTCAATCAAAGTATTTCCCCTAGAGAATGAAAGGCCCATTAGGCAATCCTCCAGCATACCACGGGAAGAAGATGCAGTCATCCTTTTGCCTTATTTCCAAGTTCTGCATAATTTTTCTTAACAAGGCCTACTGTCCTCCCCCCTGGGTGTGTCAGCAACAGTACTGAGAAGGCCCCTCGTCCTACGCCTCCTTCTTGACTCTGCTAAGGTCCAGGAAGGGGCTATGTGTGTCTTGGCAGGTATGTGCCCTGGAACTTCCACGAGCCTCAGCCAGGGAAGTACCAGTTTTCTGAGGACCAAGACGTGGAATATTTTATTCAGCTGGCACATGAACTGGGACTGCTAGTTATCCTAAGGCCTGGGCCCTACATCTGTGCGGAGTGGGACATGGTGAGTGAGGAGGCTAGACAGGGCTCTGCCTACCCCATGTGCATGAACGGGATGGGCTGGTGGGTAAGAGCTCTGGGGCAAAGTGAATTAAAGGCTCTAGTTCCAGATAACATCGAGCCTGTGACTGTTCCTGGCCCAGGCGTCTGTTACGTGAGGAAGGTGCCCAGGTAGAGAGGAACAGGTGCTCTCCTCCTGGTGGTCACTCACATGATTGTTTCCTCATCTGTGAAAACAGCTGATGCTGTCCGTTCTTCTACCTCACAGGGTAGTTGTGAAATTGAGCGGAATAATATGTATCAAAAGCTTCTCAAACTTGGCATTCATGCAGAATAATCTTAATTTTGTCACATTCCAATTTCTAATTTCTCTGAAAGTTACAAACGAGAAAGCCCAGCTCAAACACCCCTTATTTTCCATCACTGCTAATATGTGTCTCCCCCAGATTCCGTCACTGCTAATTTCTATCTCCCTGAACTCCTTTCATGAAATGGACGTTGTAACAGCTTTCCCTGCCCTCCCTCTCCCCCCATCCTAGGGAGGATTACCTGCTTGGCTGTTAGAGGAAGAATCTATGATTCTCCGCTCTTCTGACTCAAGTAAGTTTTTACAGATGTCTTAAGAGAATTTATAAAAGCTTAGACAGTTTATACCAAAAGGGTCAGATGTTTGAAGGCTGGGGTACAATACTTCTGAAAGTTTAGTGAAAGTGCAAGTGTTAATCACTGTCCACTGAGTAACAGCAGACATTAAGCTAGTAGGAAATAAGGCTTTCTTGAACTCTTTGACCAGATCTTGTTGATAAACTGGTAACTCTTTAAATTGGCATTGAGCCCTGGTTGCGGTTGACCAGCTGACTACAATATGTTCTCTTCCTGCATTTTTTTTTTTTGTCGCCCTGGGTAGAGTGCTATAGCATCACAGCTCACAGCAACCTCCAACTCCTGGGCTCAAGCGAGTCTCCTGTCTCCACCTCCCAAGTAGCTGGGACCACAGGCGCCCGCCACAACGCCTAGCTATTTTTTGGTTGCAGCCGTCATTGTTGTTTGGCGGGCCCGGGCTGGATTCGAACCTGCCAGCTCAGGTGTATGTGGCTGGCACCTTAGCCGTTTGAGCCACAGGCGCCGAGCCTCTTCCTGCATATTTAGTATGTCACACAGTCCCATGAGAGCTCCTCACTCATCAGAGTGGCAGACACCATGTCACGGAGAGTGTCACCAGATTACTTAATACCTGTTATGACTTCTGTTTCTTTATCTACTTTTATAGAGTGACAAGTGAATGATAGTTTCTTTCCCCGTCTTTTTAAATCAATAGAGATTATTTTAGCAAGTAAACCCTGATCAGTCAGAAGGCCTCATTTAGCTGCATTTCTGTCTTCTGAAGGCTTCATTTTCTCCTGGGGATGGTGGCAATGGTAGTGGAGGTTATTATGGCAGCCGTCAGCATTGATTAAGATTCCTGCATAAAAGGCCAGTATGTTACACACTAGATGTGTTCCCTCTTAGTCTGTTACCCTCATCTTTCATACTTTTAGTATATTATTAGTGTTTTCACATGTATTATCTCATTTAATCTTTATGGCAATTTTATGTAACATGTAATTTTATTATTCACATTCGACAATGTAAATACATAATTTATTAGAATTTAATTTCGAAAAGAAAGAAAAGGCCTTCCTAGACCTGATGGAAGGACACAGTATTCAGTCACTCTTTTCTTTGTTCAGCAAACATTGCTCAGATGCCTCCTGTGCTCTAAGCTTTGTGTCCTGTGGCAAGGACAATGGCTTACAGTCAAACACCTAAAATTGGGTAAATTATAAGGAAAAGAAACTTATTTCTTTTTTTTTTTTTTTTATTTTTGGCCGGGGCTGGGCTTGAACCCACCACCTCTGGCATATGGGACCAGCGCCCTACCCGTTGAGCCACAGGCGCCGCCCCAAGAAACTTATTTCTTATAGTTATGGAGGCTGAGATGTCCAAGGTCAAAGGTCCATATCTGATGTGAGACTCCTTGCTGCTAGGGACTCTGTAGAGTCCTAAGAGGACTCAGGGCATCGTGTGATGAGGAGGCTGAGTGTGCTAGTTCAGGTCTCTCCTCCTCTTCTTATAAAGCCACCGGCCCCACTCCAGTGATGTGGATTAATCCACTCAGCCCTCGTGACCCCATCAGCTCTTAAAGGTCCCACCTCTCAACATGGCCGCATTGGGCATTAAGCTTGAGCATGAGTTTTGGAGGGGACATATATTTAAACAATAACAGACGGATACTGGGCATACTGGTCCTTGTCCACAGAGGAGCTCAGCAGAGGAGACAACTATTTTACAGCACAACTTTTATCAGACATCTAGTGTGTGTAGCTGCCCCCTTCAGAAGGTAGTTGAGTCCAGTAATAGCCTGATCTCTGCATCCAGCCCCAGCATAGTAAGTTTATGTTGATGTCTGTTTGTACTAAGAGGTTTGTGATTGTGTTATACCTTTCTTGTTTTCCAGATTACCTTGCAGCTGTGGACAAGTGGTTGGGGGTTCTTCTGCCCAAAATGAAGCCTCTCCTTTATCAGAACGGAGGGCCGATAATATCAGTGCAGGTAAGCCAGGAGTTGAGCAAGTGGGAGGGTGGGGGTGTGTGGTTTCTATCCATCTACATTATGTAAGTGGTAGGTAGTGGAAGATGCAGATGTGAGACTCACAGGTCTGTTTCTTTAAGAGGTAACACCACAGATGTGCTTCTAAGTACATTTTGGGAAGGTATTACCATTTCTGAAGGCCTGCCATGTGTCAGGCTCTGGGCCTGCTGGCTTACAAATGCTATTCAGTTCTTAAAAAATAATAATGTTTTTATTATTTTTTGAGACAGAGTCTCACTCTGTTGCCCAGGCTAGAGTGCCATGGCATCAGCCTAGCTCACAGCAACCTCAAGCTCCTGGGCTCAAGGGATCCTCCTGGTTCGGCCTCCCAAGTGGCTAGAACTATAGGCGCCCACCACAATGCCCAGTTAATTTTTCTATTTTTAGTAGGTATGGGGTCTCACTCTGTTCAGGCTAGTCTCAAACAACTAAACTAAAGAGCTCCTTCCACCTCACCTCCTAGAGTCCTGGGATTATGGGGTTCCATTTAAGTGAAGAAATTTGGAAAGGTTAAGTGACTTGACCAGGGTCACCTAGCTGGCAGGTGGCAGAATGAAGACTGCACCCTCCTTCTGCTGAGACAGGTCTGTCTCTGTGTCCTGCGATACGCCTTCTGGCTGCAGGGATGCAGCGTGATGGAAATGATTGGGTCTCTGTGCTGCTGGGCAGTCAGTTAAACCTGGGATGGAAAAGGATGTGGTGAGTTGGGACCATTAAGTTTTCACTCCTGCTTTTGCCCCACTCTCCTTCCTCCATGTGTTCTTGGCTCTACAAACACTGATCTGTGGAGTACGTAATGCTTGTCACATGTATTTCATGTGAAAAATCAGGATACTTGACCTTCAACAGTTTTTTGGTGTTTATATAATTACTGAAGTAAAACATAAAAACCATGTTCATTGGATATTTACCAAGGATGCTTTTATTGAAAAGAATAAATTCAGGCTAGAATTTATTAGAAATTTAGAAATAAATGCCTGTTATCCTCGCCCTCGGGAGGCTGAGGCAGGTGGATTGCTTGAGTCCAGGAAATGGAGACCAGCCTGAGGAAGAGCAAGACCCCATCTCTAAAAATAGCTGGGCACTGTGACGGGCGCCTGTAGTCCCAGCTACTAGGGAGGCTGAGGCAAGAGAATCGCTTGTACCCAAGAGTTTGAGGTTGCTGTGAGCTATGACACCCTGGCCCTCTACTGAGGGCAACCAAGTGAAACTCTGTCTCAAAAAAAAAAAGGAAAGAAAGGAATAAATTTATACAAGACTGGAACATCACAGGGAAGGCACGGCACTCCCCTGCGTTTCCTTCTTATAAACGGCACTATGGACAGGTTGTAGGGGTGGGTCACAGTGGGGTGAGAGCACAGCCCCTCCCTTGTCCCTCGGCAGTGGGGAGACCGAGGTGGTGAGAGTGACAGGTGTTCATTCTGAGGCTGCGTGGTGGCAAGAGATGTCTTCTTGAGAGAGCCTGGGTTGCTGCTCATAGAGGGATGTCCAAGTAGCCCTTCCCAGCCCCTCTTTCTCTTATTTGTCTCAGTCTGTACAGGTGGAGATGATAGGAGCCATGTTTTCCTATATGAAGACCCACGTCTGAAACTTGGGTGTATCTTTACCCTGTGTGCTCAGTCTTCTTTCTTTCTCCTGATCTCTGCTTAGCTGGCCTCTTTTTTCAGTCTCTGCGTCTCCTTGAATCACTTTCAATTTCTGCTCACAACTTCTCTGTACCTTTTGGCTATGGAAATGGCACCAAAGATGTAATCAAGGGTAAGTCTGCAGAGGACAGTGAAGTCAGTCTTGGAGACCTTTCGTCCTGTGTCCATCCTTGGCAACCCCAGATGACTTTAACCTACCTGGATGCTGCCAGATGGCTCTGCCCTCCCCGTCTTCCTCCTCCTTCTCTTCTTCTTCTGGACCACCTGCCTGAATCCCATTTTGCCCCTTTTTTCCAAAATAAAATAGAAAAACAGAAAGTAAGATAAGATGTAATCATCAACTAAGCCTCCAGAGCCAGAAGCAGAGCTCTGCACATGTTGGGAGCTTCCTTGAATATTTTTCTATACTTTTTTTTCTTCCTTTTCACAGAGTCAGTTTGTTATGCATGACCTATTTTCTGTGTGGCTTTTTGCACTTCATTCTTATGTCATAAGCATTTTTCACACCAATTAAAATTCTTTGTGCGTCATCTTTCATGGCTGCCCTGCTTGTCTCTGGAGGCGCAGCTCGCGTACGAGCTTCCTCTGTCCAGAAGCCGTCCCCGTTGGGTTCTGCTGGTTGGTGCCTGCTTGTGAAGCACACATGGCAGCTTGCCTTGTTACGTCTCTGACCTATGCTACCTCTAATTTCCTTGGCTCTCCACGCGTCTGCACATCACACGCCAACCAAATGGGGCTGGAATTGAAAGAGGCTGGTGGGCTTGATAAAGAAAGAACTGAGGGACTTATAGACAGTGTTTCTGTACCTAAAGATTTCTATAAAAGCTGGTTTGTCTTTGTCTTAATTCATGTTGAGAGATAGAAAATAACCATTCAATTCATGATATCGGTGTTTTCTCTGGGTACCTCAGGAGTCTAAGGAGGCCACGGAAAGGCTCTGATTTATAATCAGGGTAAAAATGAGTCAGACCAGAAGGCTTAAATCCCTGCCTGAGGACAGTCAGGGCCCTCAACACTTTGGACTTACAGATACATCCTGGACCTCTATTCATTCTGATGATTCAGCCAGATATGCAAGTGTTTGTTCCTGGAGGGATTAGCTGAGCTGGTGTCACCTATGGGGGTTTACAGATGGGGAGGTTCACCTCAGCTTGCACCTAAATGAGTTTCAAGCACCCACTGATAATATCCACGGGTAAACTCTTTAGGAGCTGTGACCTTCCACCTACAACTTTCCTTCATCCAATTAGTCCAGTATTTACCAGGAGGTAATCAGCCTATTTAGACCTGTCCTTTGGAAGATCAACAACTTTAAAAGTCTGTGGTACTTAAGGATGGGATGGAGATAGATACTCTAGAACAAAGACCTAAAAATTGTGGCCACTCCCTACCTGTTCTTGTAAAAAAAGGCCCAGTTGGAATAGCCACACCATTTGTTTATATGGCGATCGTGGCTGCTTTTATACCGCAGTGGTGGAGTGGAGTAGTCGAGACAGAGACCCTTATGGCTGCAAAACCTAAATATTTATTCTCTAGCCCTTTTTTGAAAAAGTTTGCTGACTCTTACTCTGGAAAACTCAGTATTCCTCTGAACGTCACTGCGACTTTTTCTATTGGTGTGCAAGCCCTTTTCCGTTTGTGTATCTCCCCCACCTCCATGCCTAGCTCTCACACACCTCTTTTTTTATTTCTTTTTTTTTTTTTTTTTTTTTTTTTTTTGATCAACATAATTTTTTTTTTTTTATTGTTGGGGATTCATTGAGGGTACAATAAGCCAGGTTACACTGATTGCAATTGTTAGGTAAAGTCCCTCTTGCAATCATGTCTTGCCCCCATAAATCTTTTTTTATTTCTTATTGGCAACAACATAGGACTTGAGTAGAGACTTAGCTGCAGCTTTTGAACACTTACCAGCTGCTGAATACTGTGCAAAGCTCTAGTCACGTATTGACTCAGTGACTCCTCATAATACATTTTGCAGGTGGAGTCCCATGGGTAGGAAGTGGCAGAGCTCAGATTTGCATGTGGACAGTTGGGCCTCTGTCTCCTGTGCCCATGGCTACCACACCAATGTGCTTTTCTCTCTCTCAAAACCAAACCAAATTATGTGTGTGCACTTTTTTTTGTTGTTGTTAAAAGTATTTTATTACTTCTATTTCTAATATGCTCAATAACTCACAGCTCTTGGGTATTCTCAATTTTTAAGAGTGTAAGGGGGCTCAGCACCCGTAGTTCTGTGATTAGGGCACTGGGCACGTACCCTGGGGCTGGCAGGTTCAAACCTGCCCGGGCCTGCTAAACAATGACAACTACAACAAAAAAAACAGCCAGGCAGTGTGGAGGGCACCTGTAGTCCCAGCTAACTGGGAGGCTGAGGTGAGAGAATTGCTTAAGCCCAAGAGTTTGAGGTTGCTGTGAGCTATGACACCCTAGTACTCTACCGAGGGTGACATAGCGAGACTGTCTCAAAAAAAGAGACCCCCTTTTCTCTTGCCTCAGTCTCCCAAGTAGCTGGGACTACAGGCACCTGCCACAACATCCAGCTATTGTTTTTTATTGCAGTTGTCATTGTTGTTTAGCAGACCAGGACCAGGCTTGAAATCCACCAGCCTCCATCCATGTGGCCAGCGCTCATTGTGGCCGGCGCCCTGAGCTCAAAGGGAGCCTGTAGGTCTTGAAAACAAAATATTTGAGAATTGCTGCTTTGAAGTTTCTTCTCACAGCTGCAATTTAAAATTCAGGTATTGGGCAGTGGGTAGGGTGCCAGCCCCATATACTGAGGGTGACAGGTTCGAACCTGGCCCTGACCAAATAGCAACAAAAAATAGCCGGGCATTGTGGCAGGTGCCTGTGGTTCCAGCTACTCAGGAGACTGAGGCAAGAGAAACTGACTAGGCCCAGCAGTTGGAAGTTGCTGTAAGCTATGATGCCACAGCACTCTATTGAGGGTGACAGGATAAGACTGTCTCAAAAATAATAATAATAAATAAAACAAAATAAAAGAGCTCCTTTATAAAAAAAAAAATTCAGGTGTTATCCCTTGATGTGTGTGCATTTTTGTGAGCCTGTTCATGTTAAGGTATATAATACAATGAAAATAATGGATATGGTTCAAGGAGTAGGGCGCCGGTCCCATATGCCAGAGGTGGTGGGTTCAAACCCAGCCCCGGCCCAAAACCACAAAAAAAAAAAAAAGAAAAGAATGGATAAACAAGATTTGAAAAGGTGAGATTATAGGGAAGAAACTGAGGTTGGATTGGGGATTAGGCGTGGGCAGAAAAGAGCATGGGCCACAGAGGCTCTGGGCCCACCTGGTGGCTAGAGCTGACCCATAGATTTAGCTTTATTGGCAGCTAAATGATAGAGAGCTGACCCATAGATTTAGCTTTATTGGCAGCTAAATGATAGAGACATAGCCATTTAAATAGAACTTGGTAAAAGAGAGGCATCTGGGTATGGTGGCTCATATCTGTAATCCCAGTGCTTGGGAGGCTGAGGCAGGAGAATCCTTTGAAGCCAGGAGTTCAAGAGACCAGCCTGGGTGACATAGCAAAACCCCTGTCTCTACAAAAAAATAGAAACTTTAGTTAGGCATGGTGGTCCATGCCTATAGTCCTTTGGGAGGTTGAGGCAAGAGACTCACTTGAGCCCAGAAGTTCGAGGCTGCAGTGAGCTAGGATTGTGTATAATCTGTATATTTAGTGTATGTGTATGTCTCTGTAAATGTGGGATGCTGTGTATTAAAATGCTTTCAGTGGTTATCTGTGGGCAATAGAATTAACACACTTTTTACATTTTCTTTTTTCTCCATTTTCTAAAATTTTTGTCATTGGAAGTTGTTATTTATGTAATGTTTATAATATCTATTATAGAGGAGAATATCACTACAAACCAAAAAATAATTTGATGTATTTATTTTCTTTCTCTTATTTCTGGGTACTGGGGAAGGGTTAGTAGAAGGTGACTTTTGTGCTGAATTGCTTTTTAGAAAAATGAGTTTTGTGGTCTTTTCTAATAATAATGAAGCTCAAATATTTTCCCCTCCCCTCTCCTTCCCTCCCTCCCTCCCTCTCTCCTTCCTCCCTCTCTCCTTCCTTCCTCTTTCTTTCTTTTTTTTTTTGAGACAGGGTCTCACTCATTTGCCCAGGCTGGAGTGCAGTGGTGTCATCAGAGCTCGCTGCAACCTCAAACTCCTGTGGTTAAGTGATCCTAGCCTCCTGGGGCTGGGACTATAGGCACGTGCCACCATGCCCACATAATTTTTCTGTTTTTTTCTTGGCTCTTGATCAAGCTGGTCTTGAATTCTTGGGCTCAACTGATCCTTTCACCTCAGCTTCCGGAGTGGCTGGGACTACAGCGCCCCTCTTCTTTTCTAATTTGCAGGTTGAAAATGAATATGGCAGCTACTTTAGCTGTGATCACGACTACCTGCGTTTCCTGCTGAAGCGCTTCCGCTACTACCTGGGCGATGATGTAGTGCTGTTCACTACAGATGGGATATTTGAAAAATACCTGAACTGCGGGGCCCTGCAGGGCCTCTACGCCACAGTGGACTTTGGAACAGGTTGGTATCTGTAGTAACAGAAAATACAGCTTAAAATCAGCTTTTAACTCAGTCAGTTATCTGGACAGCTGTTATTTTAGGTATTAGGGGCAGGTAGAATGAGATTTCTCAAATTTTCCTTTATCTGTAGTAGATAAAACGGAATAACTGCTTTTCTCAGTCGCAGAGGATTATCTGCAGGTCAAGAGCTTCCAGGGTCACTCCACTCCCAGCACTGGTGGAACTGGCCTGGGACCTGGAGTACTGCTCTCTGGAGACTGGGCTGACCCACCCAGGAGGAGGAAACACTAGGCAGTTCCAGCTGTGAGACCTTCTTCCCTGACACAGTTGCCGTTCAGGCCCTGTGTCTGAGTCAAGCTTCTGTGCTCTCCCTGTTCTCCCAAGTTGTCAGGACACTCAGGGCTGTGTCCTGGCCATAGCCAACGTCAAAGTCAATCACTAGCTGGGAAGTTACCTTACTCTTCTGTTATCTTTCTGCATAACTCTTAATAGGGCTGAAGGTGGTTTGGCAGGTGCTATGAAAACTGTCTTGCCAGACTCATTAGTGCTGTGTAAGCCATGAAGGTTCTGCCAATAAAAGTTCCAGATGGGCAGGTAGTGTGGCTAGAGTGCTTCTGGCCAAAAGAAATGTTCAGAGTCTTCATTTAGATTGAGAGCAGCCTTCATAGGGGATATGACAGTGAGATATGGGATATGTCTGAAGTGACGGTGAGACCATCACTGCTGGGAGGTTGGAGACCAGACCACTGTAAGGCCAGTGTTGCTGGACTGGACGGGCCTCCAGCCTGGGGCCTTTGCCAACTTCATTCATTTGTGTGGGAGCAGGCGTTTGCCTGTGGTGGGGGTGGGCATCTCATGACAACAATGTTTAGAGATCTCAATACAGCCGGGCAGTAATGTGGTTCTGCTCCCAAATGATCAGCACATTCTCTCCTGAAAGTTGGACTTACAAAGAAGCCAAGAGCCAATTTCAGAACAGGGCTTATCAGAAGGTCTCAGCTGATAACCTGTGGGATTCCTGCTGTGGGAACTGGGTCATGAAACCGTGGGGCAGAGTGTCCTCTGCCCTGGAGGGTGGGGACACTTGATGCTTACTCTTTCACTGAAGTGAGGCAGCCTATTAGTTCTCTTGGGAAACATTCTTTTTTTTGGACAACAGAAGACATAGGAGGCAAGACGAGACACAGGCTTCCTAATAAAATATTTCAGGAGGAAACGTTGAGAACCAGAAACTGGTTTAGAGTGCCCCTGTCCCTTTGATTTGTGAATTAACTGGCAAATATTTGTAGCATTATTGTGTATATCGCACAATTAACTGGCAAATTTTTGTAGCATTATTGTGTGTACCACACAGTGGAGGATACAAGTAACAATCCTTAAAGCAGAATCATCCTGTAGGGAGCATTGAGGTTGACCAGATGTTCCTGGGAAGAGAGAGACAAGACAAGCATCCAGGCCCCGGGAAAACACAGATGGAGAAGGCAGTTCTGTGAAGGGAATTCCTAAGCCAGTACAGTCAGGAAAGGCCATAGGGACCTATGCAGAGAGGAAGCAATGTTCTCTGGTCTCCACACTTCCCTCAGAGGGGTGGCCTGGGTCTAGTCTGAAGCTAGCTTGGAGGTATTCTAGGTCTATGGGGGTGTGGAGAGGGATAGGGGACCTGTCTTAATTCAGGCTGTTTTAAAAAAAATACCTGGGCGGTGCCTGTGGCTCAGTCGGTAAGGCGCCGGCCCCATATACCGAGGGTGGCGGGTTCAAACCCGGCCCCGGCCAAACTGCAACCAAAAAATAGCCGGGCGTTGTGGCGGGCGCCTGTAGTCCCAGCTACTCGGGAGGCTGAGGCAAGAGAATCGCTTAAGCCCAGGAGTTGGATTTTGCTGTGAGCTGTGTGAGGCCACAGCACTCTACCGAGGGCCATAAAGTAAGACTCTGTATCTACAAAAAAAAAAAAAATACCTTAGACTGAATAATTTATAAACAGGAGAAATTCATTGTGCACAGTTATAGAGGCCAACAAGTCCAAAATCAGGGAGCCAGCAAGGTTAGCGTCTGGCGAGCGCT
Source organism: Nycticebus coucang (assembly GCF_027406575.1). Lineage (NCBI taxonomy): Eukaryota > Metazoa > Chordata > Mammalia > Primates > Lorisidae > Nycticebus > Nycticebus coucang. Next base: position 77,271,668 of record NC_069787.1, on the reverse strand, counting down.
TGCTGTCTGCTTCACAAGATGGTGCCTTCTTGCTGTGTCCTCATGTGGCAGAAGGGGTCAGGGAGCTTTCCTGAGATTTTTTTTTTTTTTCTTTTTTTTGAGACAGAGTATCACTATATTGCCCTTGGTAGAGTGCTGTGGCATCACAGCTCACAGCAACCTCCAACTCTTGGGCTTAAGAGATTCTCTTGCCTCAGCCTCCCAAGTAGCTGGGACTACAGGCGCCTGCCACAACACCTCGCTATTTTTTGGTTGTAGATGTTATTGTTGTCTGGCAGGCCTGGGCTAGATTCGAACCTGCCAGCTCTGGTTTATGTGGCTGGTGCCCTAGCCACTGAGCTGCAGGTGCCAAGCCTTGTGAGATTCTTTTATAAGGGCCCCCAAGGCTCTGCTTCTTAATACTATCATATTAGGTATTAGGTTCCAACCTATGAATTTTAGAGGGACACCAACCTTCAGACCATAGCAGAGCCTTAGGCTTAAGTCCCAGAGAAGGCTCTTGTTACTTCTTGTCATTCCTTGATTGACCTTTCTTCTCCCTCTTGTGATTTTTAGGCATCAATGTCACCGCTGCTTTCCAACTCCAGAGGAAGAGTGAGCCCAAAGGACCCTTGGTAAGAATTGAGGGTGCTGGTGGCCAGTATTGCAGCTGTTGGTGGAGAGAGGTTATATGCTGTAGAAAGGGTGTGAGTAGATTTTTTATTTTTCTGACTCTGGGGTCAGCAGCTGATGGCATTGTGTGGACATAGCTGTTCTGGACACATGGGGTAACAGCAGAAATAATGCTCCCATTGTAACCAAGACCCTGCACTAGAGCAGAAGGGACAGAGGACCAACATTAATGGCTGGCCACACACCAGGCTCTGGTTTCCTACATCCTGATGCCATCTGGTTTCCAGAGCAAATCTCAGAAGTGGTCTTATTATCTCCATTTTTAGTGAGGTTCATACATCATTTGCCAAAGTCACCTAGCTCATGGGTGGCTGGGCCAGGTTCTGAGTTCAGGTCTGAATTTTATGACAACTCTTTGTGACAGAGCTACTCCACCTTAAAAGTGTTAATGAAGGCTTGGTGCCGTAGCACAGTGGTTACGGCTCCAGCCATATACACTGGGGCTGGCAGGTTTGAACCCAGCCTGGGCCAGCTAAACAACAATGACAACTGCAACAAAAAATAGCCGGGCATTGTGGCAGCGCCTATAGTCCCAGCTACTTGGGAGGCTGAGGCAAGAGAATCGCATAAGCCCAAGAGTTTGAGGCTGCTGTGAGCTGTGATGCCACGACACTCTACTGAGGGCAACATAGTTAGACTCTGTCTCAAAAAAACCAAAAAATGAAAATAAACAATGTTTATGAAACACTTGGTGATATTGTTAATCCTTAAGTGATTTGTAAACGCAGTAAAATTTGATCTGCTGGAGCTTCAGTGGGGCCTGAAACTTTGCATTTCTAATAAGCAGCCAGGTAGCATTCAGGATGTTGATTTCCTGACCATACTTTGAGTTGTAGGGCCTGATGCCTTGCTGTGTAGATGGTGGCAAAGTCCAGGCAGGTATAAAAAAATCTATCAGTCTGTCACACTCTGCTCTTCCCTTCCTCAGCTGAAGTTGTTACTCAGCCCAGTGTAAGGTGTTGTATCTTGTACCTTTGTAGCAAGTCACTTATGTACAAGCCTTATTTACAAAACAACCTTTTCAGAGTCTGGTCTCTGCTTACTGACGGTGTAGCGCCTGCATTCACAGTCTTTGGGTGGAGCTATTTCCTGGAACCTGAAACGGGAAGGCCCCACACAAGGTCCAGATTTCTTTTTCTAGACCAGAAGCTTGGCAGGTTTAGTGCCCAAGAGAAACAGGAAGTGTTTGGGACCTGCTTTGAAGAATACTTGGATAGTCTCCCTCCTATGTCAACCTGAAAATCTAGGTTTACAAAAGGGTGAATTTGGAGCTTAACATTTTTTTTCTTTCTTTCTTTTTTTTTGAGATAGAGTCTCACTATGTTGCCCTTGGTAGAGTGCTGTACTGTCATAGCTCACAGCAACCTCAAACTCTTGGCTCAAGCAATTCTCTTGCCTCAGCCTCCCAAGTAGCTGGGACTACAGGCACACACCACAAGCCCAGCTATTTTTAGAGATGGGTTCTCACTCTGGCTCAGGCTGGTCTTGAACCTGTGAACTCAGGGAATCCACCTGCCTCGGCCTCCTAGAGAGCTAGGATTATAGATGTGAGCCACCCACCGTGTGTCCAGCCTGGAGCTCATCATTTTATAACCATTGTTTGCTTTCCAATTCCTTTGCCCAATAAGACTTTCCTATGTATTTAAACAGGAGATTGGTTAACAAAATTTTGGTAGCGGTACAGCTTTTCAGGACTACTTGTATTGTGTAAGATGAGATCTTACTCTGGGTTGGAGCCCAAGGACTGAGCATAGGCATGGCTGTTAGTGGAAGTGTTCGTTGGTTTCCAGGCCCTTGGTTAGGCAGTGCTCGTCAAGCCCCCTGACACCTTCCTTGGTGGAGGGTATTACAGGGAAGCTCTAGCATTGGAGGGTTGTAATGTATTCTGAGCGCCAAGTCCTTTCCTTTTCTTTTTTTTTTTTTTTAGATCAATTCTGAATTCTATACTGGCTGGTTAGACCATTGGGGTCAACCTCACTCGACAGTGAAGTCTGAAGACGTGGCTTCCTCCCTCTATGATATACTTGCCCGTGGGGCGAGTGTGAACTTGTAAGTGTTCACTGCCTGAGGAGAAGGAGCCCTCAATAACTGTGGGCTCACAGTAAAGTACTGTGTGTTCTCTTGTTTCCTTGTAGGTACATGTTTACAGGTGGGACCAATTTCGCCTATTGGAATGGTGAGAGCAATTTAACATCTGTTTGTAGAAAGTTTATGCTAGAATGTTTCTGTTGATTGGTTTTGGAGTGTTTGCCCATGGACGATTTGTATTTTCTATTTTTGTTTGTCTTCTAAATTTTCTAATATATAAGAATTACCTATATAATTATTTTATTTTATTTTTTTGAGACAGAGTCTCAAGCTGTTGCCCTGGATAGAGTGCCGTGGTGTCACAGCTCACAGCAACCTCCAACTCTTGGGCTTAAGCAATTTTCTTGCCTCAGCCTCCCAAGTAGCTGGGACTACAGGCATCCGCCACATCGCCTGGCTATTTTTTGGTTGTAGTTGTCAGTTGTTTGGCAGGCCGGGCTGGATTTGAACCCACCAGCTCTGGTGTATGTGGCTGGTGCCTCAGCCGCTTGAGCTACAGGTGCCAAGCCACCTATATAATTTTTAAAGATAATTTTAAAAAATTAAGGGTCATAACTTGAGCATTTAGACCCTTATTGTTTTAAACTAGGCTATTTAGGCAGGCTTCAGCCATACTATGTGACTGCAGCCTTTTTGTTCAGATATTCTGTTGTGGTCTTTTTGTTTTTTACTTTTTAAATTAATTTTATATAAAAGTAATAAATGACAATTGAGCCAATTATATTTTTAATTTTTGTTTTTGAGACAATCTCACCTGGTCACCCTCGGTAGAGTGCTGTGCTGTCACAGCTCACAGCAACCTCAAACTCTTAGGCTCAAGCGATCCTCTTGCCTCAGCCTCTCAAGTAGCTGAGAGTACAGGTGCCAGTCACAATGCCTGGCTATTTTTTTAGAGATGGTGCCTCACTCTTGCTCAGGCTGCTCTTGAACTGCTGAGCTCAAGCAATCAGTCCACCTCAGTCTCCCAGAGTGCCAGGAGTACAGGCATGAGCCACCACGCCTTTTTTCTTTTTTTTTTTATTAACTCCTTGTTAAGATAAGAATTGTGTGCCATAAAATTCAGAATTTTAAGGTGTATGATTTAGTGGTATTCAATATATTCACAAAGTTGTGCAACCATTGCCACCATCAAATTCCAGAAACTCCCTGCCCATGAGCAGTCTCTCCACACTTTTCCTTTCACCCATCCCCTGGAAATCACAGTTCAACTCTTTATCCTTGTGGATTTCTGTATTCTAGACATTTTGTAGAAATGGAACCATACACCATGTGGTCTTCTGTGTCTGACTTCTCTTATCTAGCCCAGCTTTTTCAAGGTTTGTTCATGTTGTGGCATGTATCAGTATTTCATTCCTTTCATTTCTATTGTTGCTAAATAACATGCCGTTTTGTAGATGTACAATATTTTGTTTATCCCTTCATCAATTGACAGATTTTGTGTTATCTCTACTTTTCAGCTGTAATGTTGCTGTGAGTACATGCAAGTATTTGTTTGAATTCCTATTTCAGTTCTTTGGGATGTATACCAAGGAATGGAATTGCCAGGTCATGTGGTAACTCTTTATTTAGAGTTTGAGGAGCTGCCATCATGTTTTCTAAAGCAGCCGCACCATTTTACATTCCTGTCTATACAATTTTCTGGTAGGAAAAATTACGATAAAATTTTCTGCATTGTTGTTGCGTTTGTGACAAATAATGCTATGTTGGCTTTTCTCTAAGCTTCATTCCTCACCTCCCTCCACATCAACATTTTTATTGCCAAATCATTGATATTGCCCTACTATTGAGTTTTGGAGGCTTAATTTGGGCCTAAATCTTCAGGATCTGAAATTGGATTCTATCAACTCTTAATGAAGATTCTACTTTGAACTACTGCGTTCTTTGCATGCTGGGATGGGCCATTGCTTATAAGCTTTTGTTTTTTTTTTTGAGACAGAGTCTTACTTTGTAACCCTGGGTAGAGTGTGGTGGCATCATAGCTCACAGCAACTTCAAACTCCTGGGCTCAAATGATCCTCTTGCCTCAGCCTTCCAAGTAGTGGGGAACTATAGGTGCCTATCACAATGCCTGGATGTTTTCTTAAAAACAGGGTCTCGCTCTTGCTCAGGCTGGTCTGGAACTCCTGAGCTCAAGAGACCCACCTATCTCGGCCTTCCAGAGTGCTGAGATTGCAGGTGTGAGCCACTGTGCCCGGCCCATAATTGATATTTTAGTTCCTCTGTGTGTTCCTGTCTTCTCACTAGAAGCAGTTAAGATGTGGTAGTGCTTTTCATGCAGTAGCGGAAATTCCACCCAGCTGCCACTGATGGAATTGAGACTGATCAATTTTATAGAAATTTATAGTTCATGATGCACTTTTTAAAAAATCTTGCTGTTTTACTTAGAACAATAAATTCTTATGAAAAAAATCTAGGTAATATAAAAACTATCACTCAGAAAATAGAAGTTGTACTCTCCCCTGCCTCTGCCATAATCAATAGAAGTCTCTTTTCTGCCTCTATTTTCCTCTTTAGTCCTCACATCAGTCTCATCTACGGTAGGGATAATTGACACCACTTTATAGATAAGAATATCTTTGTGCAAAGAAAAAAAAAAAAGTCTACACGTTTCCTGGTTAGCTGGCAAGGAGCGGGGCCAAGACTGTCACTCAGGGCTTGGTGATCTAGACTCACTGCCTGTGGCCAGCCCCTTGCGTCCTGAAGCCCCAGAGCCACCCCCACACCAGCCCTGCTTGTGTTCTGCCCGCCCCCCGCCCAAACCTGCCTTTTTGCTCAGTTTCTAGGGAAATGAGAGGGGCCAGTCTCTGTTCCCTTCTCAGCAGCTGTTCCTCAGGCCAACTTCCCAGCGGGGAGCAGTGGCAGGAGAACACGTGTGAGGGCCTCCCTGCCCCGTCTACATGGGGGACACACACGCGCCCCTGCGAGGTGTGCATCCTTACTGTGTGCCCACGTGTCCATCGTATCTGGGCCTCCCTGCCCCGTCTACGTGGGGGACACACACGCGCCCCTGCGGGGTGTGCATCCTTCCTGTGTGCCCGCGTGTCCATCGTATCTGGGCCTCCCTGCCCCGTCTACATGGGGGACACACACGTGCCCCTGCGGGGTGTGCATCCTTCCTGTGTGCCCGCGTGTCCATCGTATCTGGGCCTCCCTGCCCCGTCTACGTGGGGGACACACACGCGCCCCTGCGGGGTGTGCATCCTTCCTGTGTGCCCGCGTGTCCATCGTATCTGGGCCTCCCTGCCCCGTCTACGTGGGGGACACACACGCGCCCCTGCGGGGTGTGCATCCTTACTGTGTGCCTGCTTGTCCCTCATATCTGGGCCTCCCTGCCCTGTCTACGTGGGGGACACACACGCTCTCCTGCGGGGTGTGCATCCTTCCTGCATGCCCGCGGGTCCCTCATATGTGTGGCAGCTGCCTACAGGACCCAGGCTCTCCTGTGCTTGTCACCCACGCAGAGAGTTGAGGAGTGGCAAGTCTCATCATTTCTTCAGCCTCTCTACCACACACCTTCTCACGTGGCCGGGGACTGCTTGAGTCTACACCGGTTCTCTGTGATGCTGCCCTGTGGTGACCTGCAAACATCCAGAGCCAGGCTCTGCTGGCAGAACTACAACAGAGGCTTAGTTTCCCCGTCCATCCTTGAATCCACTGCCAGCTTTGCAGCCCACATTTCCTCAGCCTGTGGAGTTTTTTTCTGAGAGTCACACTCGTTCTCAACCTGGCCACTGCTCACTGAGCTCCTCCTCCAGGTCTGGCTCTGGCTGGGGGCTCGGGAGCAAGTGAGGCACAGCCGCCCTCCCGAGGTGCACCCAGTTCAGTGTGGAGCGAGAAAGGTGGGCCAGCACAGTCACTACCACATTAGAGGCAGAGGAGGGACCACAAACAAGATGGTGTGCCTTGCAGCAAGGGATGTGGCTTTATTTTTTCATGTCTCTCAGGGGAAGGGATGTATTTTAACCTCTGCATCCCTGAGGGCAGGTGTTGCCTCTCAGCTGTCTCTGATTAATAAGAAGTGGATTCAGTTGGATTCAGTTGTTTGAGTGGCCAGGTCTTTTGAAATTTAGATTCTGTACAGAGAAGCAGTGAATCAGTCTCTGAGGGCCGACCCGACCCTCACCCTCTCTCATTTGTGGACTCTCTCACCAGCATTTATTTGTGCACTGCGTCTAGGGAACTTATTACTAGTCTCAGGAGGTAAACTATCATATTTGTGCCTCGTTCACTTAAAAATTAATTTGGACAAAAGATGATTCTAAAATAACTTCATTCTCACACACTTGCACAGTGCTCTCTGAAGTAGAAGGGAAAGGCACAGAGCCTTACTGGTCCCCAGATGACAGTGTCAGCACTACCTAGGGGCTCATTAAAGGTAGAGTCTCAGGCCCCATCCCAGAACTGCTGAATTAGAATCTCCAGGGTGGGGCTGAGGATTGTTTTAGTAAGTTCTCCACATGACTCTTAGGCAGAGTTAGGTTTTCAAAGAATTGCCCAATATTGCAGATAACCTCATGGCCTGTGAACATCTTCTGCAGCAAGGTTGGGAGCCTCTGGTCCAGACTCTGCCCCTTAGATGATAATTCCTGTTCTAGTCCTTTTGTAGTCTCACTATTGGTACTATTCTTTGGTCTTTGTTGTAGGTCTGGTTCCCAGGGAAACAGACTCCGGTTTACCAGGCAGGATGTTTATTGGGTCTGTAACACCTATCACATGTGTGGGAGGCAGAGAGAGAAGTTGGGCTGTCACCTAGTTTCATAAGTGGCCTCAGCCTATCCCAGAGGGAGCTGTGCAGCTGGGATGGCCCGTGAGGCACACTGCTCAGTTGCTGGATATAGGCTGTTTCTGTAACTTTGGGGGAGGCAGATCAGCAGAGAGACCTATCTAAGAGGTGTAGGTAGCCAGCAGCCCTAGCAGCTGGGGAAATGGGTGAGTGCCTTTGTTCTGAAGTGGGTTCCAAGAGGCACTCTGCATCCCCTCTAGTTCTTTGTAGGTATTACAAAGCCCTGAAGGCTGCATTTGCATCTTGGCGCGCTGTCATCTTTCACTTTGTTTGGTCTTGTAACCCCTCAGCATCCTGCTGTCCTGGGCCCACTTACCTGTGTCTTCGCCACTGACCTTGTCTCAGCTGCACAGTTAGGGGACATAGAAAGGATGAGGGATTGCAGAGTTAACAGTCAGAGCTGTGGATCGTGTCATAGCCCTGGCTATAAGAGATTAGCAGATTTCGGTGGGGAGCTTCAGATTCCCTGCTTGTCCAGTGGGGGTGATATCTTAGAATCACAGCTGTGAGTGTCCATACAGAGCATGAATGGGAAAGTGCTTTGAAAACTTCGAGGTGCTGGGCAACTGCTACCTGTGGGAAGAAACTTATTCTTCTTGCATCCTGGGGGCCACAACTATCTCTCAACAATTGGTTTTACTGTGTCCTTTATTTTTCTCTCTCCACAATGCTGAGCCCATGAATCCCAAAGAACTTGTCCCAGGGAAGGGCCATCAGTAGTAACTGGTAGAGCATGTTTTGTCTTCTAGGGGCCAACATACCCTATTCAGCACAGCCCACCAGCTATGACTATGATGCTCCACTGAGCGAGGCTGGGGACCTCACTGAGAAGTATTTTGCTCTGCGATCAGTTATCCAGAAGGTAGGTGCTTCCTACAGAACCTGGTAGGCTGGTCTTAGATGAACCTACCTTGGACTCATTGTGGACAGCTTCTTCCCTGGAGCCTTCATGTTTAAAAGGATGGATGAAGGTCAGCTAGACTTGGCTTTGCATTTTGGCCCTACCCAATTAAGAGCAAACCTATCAGCAAGTTACTCTATTGATCTAACTGGGATGACAGCACTTGGTTATGCTGTAAGGCTTAAAAAGAACATATAGGAGCCATCCAACATAGTCTCTGACACGTGTGTGTCCAGTAAGTGGTAGGAATTACTATTATTTGTCCTAAACGTAAGAAAATATATGTCCTCTTGAATAGCTGAAGTAAATAAAAAAAAAAAAAAATCAGGAAGCGGCGCCTGTGGCTCAGTGAGTAGGGCGCCGGCCCCATATGCCGAGGGTGGTGGGTTCAAACCCAGCCCCGGCCAAACTGCAACAAAAAAATAGCTGGGCGTTGTGGCGGGCGCCTGTAGTCCCAGCTGCTCGGGAGGCTGAGGCAAGAGAATCGTGTAAGGCCAAGAGTTAGAGGTTGCTGTGAGCTGAGTGACACCACGGCATTCTACCCCAGGGCGGTACAGTGAGACTCTGTCTCTACAAAAAAATAAATAAATAAAATAAGTGGACAACATGAAGCACAGTGCAAATGTGAGCTGTCAGTGATGCTTCATTTTTCTCTTTGGGGCAAGTGACTGCTGTTTCCTTCTAGCCTGCACCTGAAATGCTTAATCCTGCTTGCACTGTAACCTTTCAGGGTACCTAATGCAACCAGGTGTGGCTTCCTGTCCCTGCCGTGGGTTCAAAGAAAAAACCCACAGTTTTTCTGCTCAGTCACCTAAGTTTTGAAGTTAAAAAACAAAGATTTTCTGCCTATAAGTGGGTGATATTTTAAAGTACAATGTAGTCTCATTTTTAAGCAGTAAGTGTTAAAATTTATATTCTAAATCTATAGAAAATTACTCTCTCGACTCAACTACTCTTAAAATTTGTCCATTTCATCTAAATTTTCCAATGTATGGTGTAAATTTTACTCGTATTTTTTTTTACTTTGATTAATCTCTGTAGAATGTATAGTAATGTCTCCTGAGCCCTCTCTTACACATTTGTTCTCCGTTTCAAAGCTTTCTGTTTGTTTGTTTTTTAAGATTTTTTTTTTTTTGAGACAGAGTCTCACTTATTAACCCTCAATAGAGTACTGTGGTGTGACAGCTCACAGCAACCTCCAAATCCTTGAGCTTAGGCGATTCTCTTCCCTCAGCCTTCCGAGTAGCTGGGATTAAAAGCTTTCTGTTTTGATCTTCATTTTTTTCATACATCTGAAGTTTAGCTTCTTAATTTAGCCTTTCTTCTTTTCTTTTGTGTAGTATGTAACATATATATATTTAAGGTGTATATTTCCTTCAAGTTCTGCTATACTCCATCTCATAATTGTGATGTGCAATGTATTTATTATTCTTTCCTTCTAAACATGCCTATTTTGATTTCTCTTTGACCCTTGATATGTTCAAAAATGTGTTTTGCCATTATTAAAAATAAGTACTTTTCTAGATTGTTGATTTCTAACATATTTGCATTCTGGTTACAGAAATAGTCTGTATGATACCAATCCCCTGAAATTTGTTAAGCTTGGTCTTAGAGCCTGACAGAAACCAATATTAATAAGTATTCAATGTGTGGTTGGAATGAATGTATGTTTTAAAGTTGTCAGGAATAATATCCTATATATGTGTTCATTAGATTAAGCTTATTAATGGTGCCATTGATGTCTTTGATATGCTTCCTAATTTTTTACAGTTTATTTTATTATTTATTGAGAGTTGTTCTTATATATTTCTATAGTTCTGTCAGTTTTTGAGGTTATGTTATTAGGTATGCTAATTGAGATTTAAACCCTTCTTCTTCTTCTTCTTCTTCTTTTTTTTCTTTTGAGACAGTCTCACTCTGTTGACCCAATTAGAGTCCCATGGTGTCAGCCTAGCTTACAAAGCAACCTCAAACTCCTGGGTTCATGTTATCTTCTTGCCTCAGCCCCTAAGTAGCTGGGACTATAGGCAACCCTCCACAATGCCCAGCTAATTATTCTATTTTTAGTAGAGGTGGGGTCTTGTTTTTGCTCAGAATGGTCTGGAACTGCTGAGCTCAAACAATTCACCCACCTCAGCCTCCCAGAGTGCTAGGATTACAGATGTGAGCCATCACACCTGGCCTTTTAGCATTTGATAGTAGAGGGATTACGTACCTACCCCTCCATCTCTAATAATGCTTTTTGCTTTGACGTCTTTGTTGTCTGATACTCATTAATGCAGTTTACCTGCATTATTTGGTTAGTATTTACTTGGTCTGTTTCTCAGGGCTTTAATTTCAACCTTTTTACATCTTTTGTTTTCTTTGTATGTGTCTATTATACGTAGGAGCCACATTCTACATTTTCAACTGGAGTTAAATACTCTTAAATACACCGAGGGGCTCGGTGCCTATAGCTCAGTGGCTAGGGCGCCAGCCACATACATCAGAGCTGGCAGGTTCGAACCCAGCCCGGGCCTGCCAAACAACAATGACAACTACAACCAAAAAAAAAAAAAGCCAGGCGTTGTGGTGGGTGCCTGTAGTCCCAGCTCCTGGGAGCCTGAGGCAAGAGAATCTCTCTTAAGCCCAAGAGTTTGAGGTTACTGTGAGCTGTGATATAACAGTACTCTACTGAGGCCAACGTAGTGAGACTCTGTCTCAAAAAAAAAAAAAACCAAAAAACCCAAAATACTCTTCTGGAAAGTTGTGCCCACTCATCCTCAAATCCTCTGTGGATAGTTACCCTCGGGAGTTGTAGCAGTCACCATTGCTCAGTTGCTCCCAAGAAAATCAAAGCAGAAGTGTTAATCTGCCATCCTATTAATTTTAACCTGGTGTCCAGACCCAAAGGGCACCTTATTACAGAGTGGCGTGAACACTCAGTTTTTTCTGGGCAAGAGTCAATGATCCATGCTTACTTTTGATGTCTCGTCTTCAGTTAGCTAGAACTACTGATTTACCTGATTTGATAAAATGCCTGTGAATGTATTTCTTTTTTTTTTTTTTTCTTTTTTGGCCAGGGCTGGGTTTGAACCCGCCACCTCCGGCATATGGGACCGGCGCCCTACTCCTTGAGCCACAGGCGCCGCCCGTGAATGTATTTCTTTTGTAGGCTTTTGCTTCATTTCACAAACCCCACGTCTGGTTCTGTTTATTTTCGAAGCAGATTTGTTGAGATACAATTCATACACCATATATTTCATCCATTTAAAATGCATAATTCAGTGCTTTTTGGTTTAATTATTAGTTTTTATAAATAGCGGTAAAATATCGATAACATAGGATTTTCCATGTTAACCATATTTTAACAAATCCGTGGCACTAGTTATATTCACAATCTTGTACAGCCATCACCACTATCTATTTTCAAAGCTTTTTCTTCACCTCAGACAGAAACCATGTAATCAATAACTTCTCATCCACGCTGTCCCTCAGCCTCTCGTAACTTGCGGTCTATTTCTGTCTCTGTGAATTTGCCTATTTTAGATATTTCGTATTAAGTAGAATCATACAATATTTATCCTTTTGTGCCTGGCTTATTTTACTTAGCACAATGTTTTCAAAGTTCATGTTGTAGCTTGCGTCAGAATTTCATCCTTTTTAATGGCTTAATTGAATTCCATTGTATTGGAATTCAAAGCAAAAACCACATTTTGATTATCTATTCCTCTCGTTCACCTGGTGATAAACACTTCAGTTGTTTCCAACTTTTGGCTATTTGATCAAAGCTACATTGAACATCAGGGCACAAGTGTCTGTTTCAGTCTCTGCTTTCCCCTCTGTGCATACATAGGAGTGGAGTTGGGGGTAGGTTTATCTTTATAATAATTTTCCTGGCTGTCCATGGTGGCTCAGACCTATAATCCCAACACTTCAGAAGCCGGAGGCAGGATTGCTTGAGACTGGGAATTTGAGACCAGCCTCTATCCTGTCTCTACAAAAAAATTAAAGAATTAGCCAGACATTGTGGTACATGGCCTGTAGTCCCAGCTGCTCAGGAAGCTGAGGCGCGAGGGTCCCAGATGGTGGAGGTTTCAGTGAGCTAAGATGACGCCACTGCATTGTATCTAGGGCAACAGAGTGAGACTCGGTCTCTAAAAACAAATGAAAGAACGATTTTCTTGTTGTAATAGTGAGGTATTCTGCACCTAATATGGAAAAAACTGAATCAATTTTAAAAACAGATAGTTGCATGTGATTTTTTCCCACAAAATATCGCTTCATATTTTTCCTGATCATAAGCCCACATTTTTATTCTTCTGTACTTCTAGCTACTTTGTTCTGCCCTCCCCTACCCTGGAAACCGCTCACACTTTCTTGGCCTTTCTTGGTTCTTTTTTTTTGTTATTATTATTAAATCATAGCTGTGTACATTAATGCGATCATGGGGCACCATACACTGGTTTTATAGACTGTTTGACGTATTTTCATCACACTGGTTAACATAGCCTTCCTGGCATTTTCTTTTTTTTTTTTTTTTGCAGTTTTTGGCCAGGGCTGGGTTTGAACCCGCCACCTCTGGCATATGGGGCTGGCGCCTTACTCCGTTGAGCCACAGGCGCTGCCACCGCCACTGCCACCTTCCTGGCATTTTCTTAGTTATTGTGTTAAGACATTTACATTCTACATTTACTAAGTTTCACGTATACGCTTGTAATCTTGGTTCTTCTGATTGATGGTTGTTGATATTTTTATGCCCTTGCCCTCCATCCCTCCATATACAACTGTTACAGAGGCCCTGCTCTACAAACCACTGCTGGGACCATTCTGTCAGATCCCAGCACCAGAGCCAAGCAGGAGGATTTTAAACCTCAGTATGAATGGGCTGGAATAGGGATTTGTACTTCCAATCTCATGTGTATCTTTAGCACATTAACTACCGTGTGAGTTTTCTTTAACTCACGCCAGTTTTGAACCCAAGGCCTTGTGAAGCATAGATAACTCATACATCTCTTGACCTTGGGAACTATGTGGCATGTAAGTAACTCACACTGCCACGCTGTAGCATACATGTTACATGATGAGAGGCCCCCTAAGCAAAACTCTGCAGTTGGATCATGGAAATCTTACTTGACGATGTTCTTATTGTTACCATTAATATTGATAATTTAATTTTTAAAACATGAATTAAATGAACAGTAGTCAATAAATTCATTTTTCTGTGTATGTTTAAATTCCACTTAAGCCTGACAAGTCGAGAAAAACATTTTACCCTTATGAGCTATTTTTCAAAATTTTACGTGACTTTTTTATTGTTGTACGTTTTAGGATCATTTTGTTTTTGAAGTTTTTATTCTATTTTTCACAATAAAACACCATGACCCCAAGGAAAACAGTTTTTTTCCTAGTGTAGCAGTCAGTATGTTAACCACCTCCACTTCTCCCTTTGTCAATGACCGTTTCTTCTTCTGGCTCTCTGTTGTAAACCATCACCCTTCTTCTTTCTTCTAATGTATAGGTGACATGAGTACTTTACCCAGAAAATAAATGCTATCAAATATGCCATGTTAGGGAGCTCGAATTAGATGTTGTAATAGGTGTCTTTGAAATATTTTAAGAAAGAAAATGATACATTAGAGATGCATTTCAGAGTAGTTATTAGGTGAGGGAACAAAAATGAACACATACTTAGAAGTAAAGAAATCATTATGAATTACAAGTGTCTTAGTTTGAGCTGGAATAATGAAGTACCCATAGACTGGGTGGTTTATAAACAACAGAAACTGAGATAAGGGTATTATTAGGCTGGGTGCCGCGGCTCACGCCTGTAATCCTAGCACTCTGGAAAGCCAAGATGGGGGCAGGGGGTGCAACCCCTGAGCTCAGGCTGGTCTCCAACTCCTGGCCTTAAGTGATCCTTGCACTTCATCCTCCTAGTGCTAGGATTATAGGCATGAGCCACTGCATCCAGCCTCAGTGAAGTGAGACTCCCATCTCTACTAAAAATAGAAAAACTAGCCATCATTGTGGCAGGTCCTACAGTCCCACCTATGAGAGAGGCTTAGGCAAGGAGATTGATTGCTTGAGTGCAAGAGTTTGAGGTTACTGGGAGCTATGACGCCATAGCACTCTACCCAGGACAACAGAGTGAGGCTCTGTCTCTAAATAAATAAATAAATAAATAACAGTAAGATTAGAGTATCAGCATGGTCGGGTTCTGGGAAGGACACTTGTCCAAGTTATAGACTGCCAACTTCTATTCCTATTCTCACATGGGAAAAGGAAAGCTAAAGATCTCTCTGGGCTCTCTTTTGTAAAGTGCTAATCCCATCCCAAAGGCTCCACATTGTTAGACCATCACATTGGGGATTAGGATTTTGACATATGAATTTTGAAGGGACACAGACATTCAGTCTATAACAAAAAAGTTTAGAAAGATTAAAATCTTAATTGTAATATCATGAACCTCACACATTTAAAAAAGGATACATTTTGGATTTATTTACTGTTTGAAATACTTCTGCCATTCTTTCCTTCCTTTCTTTTAGCTGGTTTATTGCCTCTTCACATGGCAGCAATGTTTATAATTTTTCTAGAGAGAATAGAAATTTTTCGCTTTATTATGGTTCATTGAAATTTATTTAGTATTGACAGTTGAAAACAGAAAAGCTCTCCATTTTATTATTGATAATATATAAATGTTTAGGATTGTTATCAAAATTAGAAAAGTACTTCTCAAGTTCTTTCACATACATAATATGAGCTGTAACATTTGGAAGAAATTCCCCAACAGGTCTGGCCTCATACACTGCCAGTCTTGTTTCTCCTCCACAACCCACATGCTTCTGGGTCTGGGGGTCTTAGGGCACCATTATGTTGCAGTGTGATGCTAAGTGAGGTAGGAATAATCCATTAGCAATAACTTACCTACTTATGGGGGTGACAGTGAGCCATATAAATATATCCTACTACGTGCAAATTAAATGAATCCCCTCAACTGCTCCTTAGTTAGATCTCAAAGGTAGTATAAAGGTTTCTGACATGCAAGGACTCATGACAGAGGGAAGCTGGAACAGAAGGAGAGAAGGATTACGGACGAGGGGCATAGGCAGGGAAAGGGAAGCAAGTTTACTTTGGGCTTGTTCAGCTCAGGGTGCCTCTGGGGGCATCCAGGTAGAGGTATCTTACCAGCAAGTAGCAGCACTAAAGAGTGGGATGCTCAGAGACAAGTCTGCAAGACAGGCACAGATTCTGGGGCCATCAGTAGAGGTGGAGGTGAAAGGCCGGGGAGAGATTAAGATTGCAGTGATGAGGGCGGTGGGCCAAGTAAAGGACTAATCCTAGGGATCCCAACCATTAACCAGTGGGCAGAGTAAGATGAACCCAGGAAGAAGACAGTCTTTAGAAATGAATGAATGGGGCGGCACCTGTGGCTCAGTGAGTAGGGCGCCAGCCCCATATATCAGAGGTGGCAGGTTCAAACCTGGCCCTGGCCAAAATAAAAAAAAAAAAAAGAAATGAATGAATGATAGACTGCAAGTCAGCATGTAGGGATCTCTCCCTTTCCTTTCCTTCTTTTTCCTTCCCCCCTTCCCTTCCTTACTTTTCTTTTTTCTCTTCTTCCTTACCTTTGACAGAGTCTCACTCTGTCACCCAGGCTAGAAAAGTGCAGTGGCCTAATTATAGCTGACTACAACCTCCAACTCCTGTCCTCAAGCAATCCTCCTGGCTCAGCCTCCCAAATAGCTGTGACTACAGGCATGCAAGTAACACACCCTGCTATTTTTTTTGAAACAGTCTTACTTCGTCACCTTTGGTAGAGTGCCATGGCTTCATAGCTCACAGCAACCTCAAACTCTTGGGCTTAAGTGAACCTCTTGCCTCAGCCTCCTAAGTAGCTGGGATTATAGGCACCCACCACAAGGCCTGGCTATTTTTCTAGAGACTGGCTCTCGCTCTAGCTCAAGCTGGTCTCGTTAGTTCAAGCAATACCTGCCTCAGTCTCCCAGAGTGCTAGGATTACAGGCATGAGCCACCACGCCTGGCCCTGCTAATTTTTAAAAAAAATCTTGTAGTAGCAGTGGGGTCTCACTATGTTCCCCCAGCTAGTCTCAAACTCTGGCTCAAATGATGCTTCCACCTCAGCCTCCCAAATTGCTGGGATTACAAGTGTAAGCCTCTGTGCCTAACTTCCTTTTCTTTTTTTGATATTTCAGATTTGGAAGAGAGAAATGAAGTACTTTAAAAGACCTAGTGGGTTTTTTCTTATAAAACTTTGTAAATTACTGTATTTTATAATTTACCTGATTTGCTAAATCATATTTGAAATAATTTGCTTGCATCAAGGAAAGGAAATTAGATGATAAACATCCCAATATGTATCTATACTTGTCTCCTTCCTTCACCAAAGACTTGAAAAGTGGTTATCTGTCTCTTTATTAATCAATTTCAGGAGTCCATTAGGTGGTGATGGACGCTGTCCTTCACTTACATAGACTTCTGGGGCTAACTTCCCAGCAGAGTGCGCAAGGCAGTGCTCAGTGGTGAAGGGCCCAGGCAGTGATTTTTGTATGAATTGTCAAGGCATAACAAAGCTCATGACATTTGCATTTTCTAAGGTAGTCTCTTTGGTGTGGGTAAAACTCAACCAGATATGGTTAACACTTTGACCTTGAGAATATCTATAAACCAATAGGGCAGTGCCTTCCTCCTCCCTACAGATTTCTGAGACTGCAGTGGTGAGTTTATTTTTAATGGTTTCAAATAAATTTTAGACCCATTTTAGAAGTCTTATTCCTATTCTTCATAGGGATTCTATCAAAGGTGGAGATGGGTCACTCTGTAGAAATTAATCACGTGGTAGTTGAGCACCTTGAAAATTGTAGTGGATTCGGGATTTACCAAAAGTAGTAATGGGCCAGATGGGAGAGAAGGGATGGGAGAATACAGTATGTATGTATGTATGTATGTATTTTTTTAGCTATAGGGTTTTTGTAGATGTTCTTTATTAAGTTGAGAAAATTCCCTTCTATTTCTATTGTGCTGAGAATTTTTACATGAACGGATGTTAGATTTTGTCAAATGCTTTTTCTGCAGATTTTCAGCATTTAAAATGCTTTATGAAGTTTGGAACTTGAGGTCAGGTCCGTCTACACTGGCTGACTGGCTGGCCTTTGTTTATGACTAAGGCAGTGACACTGACTCAGCGGGCAGACACTGGCTTTCTCATGGTACTGGTGGAAACAGTGTTGTATGTCTAATAATGAAAGATGAGAAGATGACTATTACTTGACCAATGTGGGATACTCTTTAAAGCACCACCTGTGCACTTGTGGCCTGGTCTATTCATCCTACAGAGTTGGCTTTGCTAATCCAACCTACAAAGTGATTCCTCTAAAACACTAATCTGGGTGAGATGCCTTTCATGACTTGACCCCCTGTATCTTTCCATCCTCATCTTTCAATTCCCCCTTTCTTATACCTGACTCTCTGGCTTTAAAAGGGAGCTACATGAAGTTCTGTGGACAGACAGTGCTGTTTCTACCACTTGGTCTCTGCATAGCCTGTTCCCTCTGCCATTATCCACCTGGAAAATGAAGACACACCTGACTTTCTCGGGGGCGAGGGGGGTGTCTCAGTAGAGTTGTCAGATTTTGTTTTCTGTCACTACATTGTAGTGTGGAAATCTTGAATACACTACTTTTCATAATGTGTTAGTATAACTTGTTTACACACAGTTCTCATTCTCCAGACAAGGAACTGTTTATATCTCCAGTACCAAGTGTAGGACCTGGCACAAAGAAATATTTCCTTAATAAGAGTTTTTTGGATGAATGGAAGAAAACATTAGAGGTCTTTTTTTTTTTTTTTTTTGAGACAGTCTCAAGCTGTTGCCCTGGGTAGCGTACTGTGGCATAACAGCTCACAGCAACCTACTCTTGGGCTTAAGCAATTCTCTTGCCTCAGCCTCCCAAGTAGCTGGGATTACAGGCGCCCATCACAATGCCCAGCTATTTTTTTTTTTTTTTTGGTTGTAGTTATCTTCATTGTTGTTCGGTGGGGCTGGGCTGGATTCAAACCCGCCAGCTCCAGTGTATGTGGCTGGCATCCTAGCAGCTTGAGCTACAGGCACCGAGCCGACATTTGAGCTCTTTGTGAGGGAAAAGCTGGTTGTCATTGAATCTAATGGATCCTGGTGAATTTGTCTAGTTAAATAAGTATAATGAGAAGCAACGTTTATGATTGGTCTGAAAACTATGATCAAAGCACAAATTATTATGGAGAAGTAAAGGTTCAGAAATATAACATTTTGGTATATTTGCTCATTTCTTTCCTGAAACATTAATTAGCTAGATAAAGATTAGAATCTTGTCATATGATAAACTAGAATCAATGAAAAATCACTTAAATTAAAATGAAAAGACATAAAATATAGCAAATGGAAGAGACAGAGGGAGGCTTTATATCTATATTACAATGAGCTAATGCCAGTGATTAAATTATCAAGATCCAAATAGAAAATTTGGTGCAAGACATAAATGGGTGCAGATATTTAGTGAAAACTTGGGTACACAATATTTTAAGAGTCATATAAAATACTCACATCCTTTGACATAGTCACCCCCACTTGGGACTTTATTTTATACAATAAAAATTAAGAAGGATGATGGGCTGGTGCAGTGGCTCACACCTGTAATCCTAGCACTTTAAGAGGCTGAGACAGGTGGATTGCCAGAACTCATAGGTTCAAGACCAGCTTGAGCCAGAGCAAGACCCCCTCTCTAAAAATAGCTGGGCATTGTGGCGGGTACCTGTAGTCCAAACTACTTGGGAGACTGAGGTAAGAGAATCGCTTGACCCCAAG
Source organism: Nycticebus coucang (assembly GCF_027406575.1). Classification (NCBI taxonomy): domain Eukaryota; kingdom Metazoa; phylum Chordata; class Mammalia; order Primates; family Lorisidae; genus Nycticebus; species Nycticebus coucang. Next base: position 77,252,378 of record NC_069787.1, on the reverse strand, counting down.
AGTTTGTGATTGCTGTGAGCTATGATGACACAGCACTCTACTGAGGGTGACAAAGTAAGACTGTCTCAGAAAAAAAAAAGAACGATGATGTTATAGACATGAAGATATTATATATAACAATATTTGTTATATCAAAACTGTAAATAATTCAATCACTTACATAGAAAGGATGGTTATATAAATTCTACATTCATATGAATCACTATAACATGCAATAACAAAATTATTGATCAATATCTGGTCATGCCAAAAGAACCTTTGGTAATGGCAGTAGCAAATTGCAAAATTATCTCTGAAATTTATATATGTGCATAAGGGAAGGGTCTGGGATAGAAGCTGGAAAAGAAAAGTTCTGTGGAGTTTTTATGTTTGTTTTGGAATTAGGGGTGAAGATGCTTTCCATTTTGTTATTGTTGCAACAGTAGTCGGGAAGGAACAGTGGAGACAACACTAGACTTGAGGGGCCACAATAACCAGCTTCTTCTCCTGTCGTCTTAATCTTGAGCAAGTTCCTCAATCTTATCTCTAAAGGGGAAATACATTATAATAATTAGGTCTGAGAGGACAGGCGTGGTAGCTTATGCCTGTAATCCTAGCACTCTGGGAGGCTGAGGAGGGTGGATTGCTTGAGCTCGGGAGTTTAAAACCAGCCTGAGCAAGAGTAAGACCCCATCTCTAAAAATAGAAAACTAACTGGACATGGTGGTACAAGCCTGTAGTCTCAGCTACTTGGGAGGCTGAGGTAAGAGAATCACTGGACCCAAGAGTTTGAGGTTGCTGTGAGCTGTGACGTCACAGCACTCTACCAGGGGCGATGTAGTGAGACTCTGTCTCAAAAAAAAATGTTAGGTCTGAGGGCCTTTGTAAGTGATAAGTAAGAGGGCAAAACTGGTACTTACGCACTGCATCAAAGTGAGCCTAATGTAGGTTTAATGTCCATGCAATGACTTTTTCTTCCCGTGTGGTAGAAAAGGTTGCAGTCCTAATTAATTGGAATCCATTTTGACTTTAGGAGTTAGATAGGACATGGTGACTGGGTTGTAAACAGAAACGGAAGACCTCAGAAAACAAATCATACTGCTCGCAGGTTCCCTCTGAGAGTTTGTGTTTTCTTGCTTTTATTGGCCAGAATGTGGAGTGAAAGAGGCAGGGGTAGGTAAGTGTCCAAAAGGAGAAGGGGTATAGTCTGGACTTCAGAGGACGCTGAGAGGAGAGATCTTACAGCATCTCGCTCTAAGATGAACAGTGACTCTTTGGCCTCACATTCATTTCTCTTCATGTTATCTTTTAAAACTTTCACAGAAGTGTTGATTCATAGACTATTAGGAGCACAAAGGATTTTCTAGTTCAAGATGGCTGACTGACCATGTATTTATCTTCTCTCCCTTCTGAAACTTCACTAAACGATAATAAAGGAATCTCTTTTTAAATGAAGCCAGGAAGAAGGGAGCTGTCTATATGTGAGAGATTTCAAAAGATTTCTGAAAATCGAAGGTAGATGGAAGAGTGGTGACTGAGGATATAGGATGTAGAAATCTTGATCCTCTGTGAGTGTGGGAGGGGGTTACAGGAACAGGGAGCAGAGAGCAGAGAGTGTAGTCTCAAAGCCCCCTGAAAATCCCAGAGTGGTAAAGGGTGGTCAGGCCCTCTACTCTCACCCCTCCCCCACTGTCTGTCAGGGAGGCATTTTTCTACCAGTCAGAAAAGAAGCAGATTTTTTTCCCACTAGTTTCTCCTAACCAAGGAGGATTTTTTTCTTTAAAACAATTAAAAAAAAAATTTTTTTATGTAAATAGCCCTGTTTGGCTCCTATAGCTCAGTGGTTAGGGTGCCGGCCACATCCACTGGAGCTGGCGTGTTCAAACCCAGCCTGGGCCTGCCAAACAATGACAACTGCAACAACAACAACAAAAAAAAATACCCGGGCATTGTGGCAGGTGCCTGCAGTTCCAGCTACTTGGAAGGCTAAAGCAAGAGAATTGAGAATTGTTTAAGCCCAAAAGCTGGAGGTTGCTGTGAGCTGTGATGCTACCCAGGGCCACATAGTGAGACTCTGTCTCAAAAAAAAAAAAAAAAATGTAAATAGCCCTGGAGCAAATTACATCTGACTCTGTCAAATCACCCTAAAACAAAGCTCCTCAGTGAACTGGCCTTGATCTGGTACACTGGAGCAAGGACTGTTATATAGAGATGGTCACACAGATGCTGGTGCATTCATTTGCATCACCACTGAATATGAATGAACAACCAAGGATGGCCAGTTGAGGACAACTATTAAACGTTCAATAGGGGGCAGCACCTGTTGTTCAAAGGAGTAGGGTGCCAGCCCCATATACCAGAGGTGGTGGGTTCAAACCCAGCCCCGGCCAAAAACTACAAAAAAAAAATAGGAAAGAGACCAGAATGAAACATTGTTTGCAATGACCCAAGAGGTAATAGAGACTTCAGGGGACTAAAGAGATCTTAAGCAAAACAAAAGTATCTAAAAATTTATATCCTTCAGAGAGATTTGACAAGATATTCTATTTATAAAATAACAACAGGGATGCCTTGAAAAAAGAAACTACTGGAGAACAAGAAAAAGTTCTTAGAAATTAAGAATAATCTAGAAGTTAGAACCAGAGTACAGAGATAGAAAGAGGAGAAAGAAAATAAAGTGAGAGATACAGAGGAACAGTCTAGGATGTCCAACTCGTTACTATTGTAAGAAAGGAAAAATGGAAGAAAAGATAGTAAAGAAAAATACAGAATTTTTTTTTTAATTGAAAAGGATCTCTGTACTGCCCAGCATAGTGAATACAAAAAAAGATGTATACCTGGACACACTGTTGGAAAATTTGGGGACTTTGAGAATACAGAGGCTACATGGTTCTAGAGAGAAAAGGCCAGTCCCCTTTAAAGAATCCAGAGTGAAGTCGGCCTGAGCCACACTGGATGAAAGAGGACATTAGAATAATACCTTTGACATTGTGAGAGAAGGTGATTTTCAACATAGAATTCTTTTTTTTAGAGGTGGTCTCATTCTGTCCCCCAGGCAGAATGTCTTTGTTTTGCTTAAGATCTCTTCAGTCCCCTGAATTCTCTGTTACCTCTCTGGTCATTGCTTATTTCGTTCTGGTTTCTTTCCTATTGTAGGTTTTATAGTTGTCCTCAACTGGCCATCCTTGGTTGTTCATTCATATTCAGTGGTGATGCAAAAGAATGCACCAGCATCTGTGTGACCATCTTTATATAACAGTCCTTGCTCCAGTGTACTGGACTGGTTCACCGAGGAGCTTTGTTTTAGGGTGATTTGACGGAGTCAGATGTAATTTGCTCTAGGGTTATTTACATTCTGTCCCCTCAGTGCAGTACCGTGATCATAGCTCACTGCAGCCTTGAAGTCCTGGGCTCAAGTGATCCTCCCATCTCAGTCTCCTGAAAAGCTGGGCCTACAGGTACAAGCCTCCATGCCCAGCTAAATTTTTTTTTTGGTGGGGTCTTGCTATGTTGCTCAGGTTTGTCTCTTGAACTTCTGGACTCAACAGTCCTCCTACTTCACTTCCCAAAGCACTGGAGTTACAAGCATGAGCCCCACCACTCCTGGTCTCACCATAGAATTCTATACCTATCCAAACTAGATCAACTAAGTGTGACAGTTAGAGATCCGGGAAGTTTATCACTTCTTAGGAAGTAATTTGAGATTGTGGTCCCGTGTAATTAGGAAGTCATGATGACCTAGAAATGTGAACTGAAAGCCAGGAGAATAATGAAGGAAGGTCTTAGAATATCAAATACAAAGGAAAGTCTCTTGGAACAGTTAAGAATGAGTTTTCTATGGGGGAAGGAGGTATTTGGAGAAACTTGATACCATTCTTGGAAAGTAGGACTAACCTACAAATTAGTCTAATTTTTTAGACAAAAAAAAAAAAAAAAAAAGGCAATTAGAAACCCCAGGAGTGGGTGAAAAACATAAAAAGCTGAAAAGAGACCAGGTCATCCTAGTATAAACCATTTAGCTATATGGAAAGCAATATTTATGTAATTATAATATGAGCACTGTAGGTTGATTTTGAATTCAGAGTCAATACACAGATGAAGGAAGGACTTATGGCTGCTGGACAGATGATTTTAACTATGACAACGTGAAAGTATAATTGATATAATAAAAGTATACCTGGACGAAGGTGGGAGTAGGGAGGAGAGGTCAGGGAGGGATGTACATAGCCATGTCTTAAAAGGTGTGGACACAAAGGATAATGTCCTAATTGATGAAACTAAGAAATAGAAGTATGAAGATATGATTATTTAAAGCTGCAAAGGTAACCAGTGGAGAAAGTGAAAATATTCATAAATCTGTGTTAGCAAGAAAAGACGATAATCTGGGTGATACAATTGCGTTCTCGTGTATTAAATAAATCAATGACAGTGTTTTAAATTAATCAAACAAGAAGCAGCAGTGCAAGTGTATTATTCAGAGACCAGAAGAAGTCAAACTAGGAATTTTTAAAAAGAGTTGGTCTGGGGCAGCGCCTGTGGCTCAAAGGGGTAGGGCGCCAGCCCCATATGCCGGAGGTGGCCGGTTCAAACCCAGCCCTGGCCAAAAGCTGCAAAAAAAAGACTTCATCTGAGGATTAGAACTTAGAAAAGCAAAGTAGGGAACTATTATGGTACTTTTCATTGTAACAGTTTTTTGTAGTCTTTTTTTAATCATTAGTTTTTATTATTTCTTTTATAAAGAGAGGCCAAAAGAAAGAAAGAAATGAAAAAAAGAAGAAAGGAAGGAAGGAAGAAAGGGAGGGAAGGAGGAAGGAAGGAAAGAATTGGATATTGAGAGATTATAATATAACCTATTTGAAACGACAGATGACCATAGACTTTTCTGATACCTGGGACTTAAACCCACATCTTCTGTCTCTATGAATATGTGTGTGCATGTATTTATATGTTATTCTCGGTACTTGTTTTCTCTTTTATTTTGAAGTCTTTTCTATAATTTTTGGATGGTTCCTTGAGCTTAAAACTCAGATACATAGAAATAAAAGCTTTAGCAGATCCTGTTTTGGAAAAAGTCCCTTTTTCCTTTGCCTTCTCAAAAATCACTAGCACTGTTGTTTGAGTCTTTGACCTTGCTTTTGAAAAATGAATTTTATGTATATATTTCTGAAGATTTAACAGCTTTTTTCTCTTCTCTCATTTTCTACTCTGCTTTATAGTTTGAAAAAATACCAGAAGGTCCTATCCCTCCATCCACACCAAAGTTTGCGTATGGAAAAGTCGCTTTGAAAAAGGTAAGAAAAAAATAGCAAATGTCGAAAGATAGGAGTGAGGAAGTGGAACTTAGCAGCAGTAAGTGAAAGTGCTATGCTGGGGGTTTGTTATTTTTCTGTGAATTTGTTTCTGCGAGCCTGATGGGGTAGGTGATATTTCGGGTAAACAGGGAGATGGAGGAGGGGAGACGGTGCCCATGCTTGAGTGAGAAGATGAGTGATGGCCCCTGAGCGGGAGCTATTGCTTTCTTAGGTCATTCAGGCCATTTTGATTCAGTTATCAGTTGTCAAAAGCAGTGCCAGGAGCCTTGGTGGAAAGGCTCATTGTTGTGGCTTTTCCACAGTTCACCTTTTTAAAAGGGGTTCCCCAAAGTCACAGGCACTTTGATAGGTCTCTGCCCTAAATTGTACATTCCCCTTGATCTTATTTTTATGGTCTGGGGTTTATATGAGACATATAGGGGAAAAAGCTAGAAATTAATCATGAATAGGAGTTAAGAGCAGTATATTCTAGGGAAAGAGGAAAAGAAGAAAGGTTTTGTTTAATAGTCAGAAGGACTGACATAGCCAAATTCAATTTGTTTTGACCTTCTGTATCTTCAGGCTTTCCCCTTTTATAATCCCTAACTCCTACATGTACACATTAACTCACAGGGGGGAAAAACATGAACAGTTACTTATTTCTTAAGAATCTTGATATCCTAAAATAGCATTGTAAGTTTTTTATCTTTAAGCAAAATGCCAAACACGATGATTATATAATTTTTCCACTGGAGAAGCTCTTTGACATTATTGTTGGCTGGTTGAGCTCTTGTAACATTTTCCACCTAGTGTCAGATACATGTGCTACATTCTACAAAGAGTGTAGTCTCTCTGCTTGATAGGAATCTTTCTTTAGATTAACCAGACTTCAGTCACACTTGTGAAGGGAGTACCTTCTACTTGTTCATTGCTGCAGCTACTTAAGGAAAGTGTTGGTTGGTTTGTTGTAGAACTGTGAGAAATTTATTTTTATGCAACAGAAAATAAGCCCAAAGGATCAAAACAACATTGCTAAAACAAAGCTACCTTAGTACCAGAAACACATTCTGTTTACCGTGAAGGAAAACTGGGTGAGCAGAAATGGCTTTTCATTGTCAACTAAATGTGTACAATGTAAGATAACAACTCTGCATGTAACTGGATTGACTTTATGTAGAACATACAGGTGGATATATAGAATACAAGCTTTTACTGTGATTTGAATTCCTTTAGTTGTTTAGGTAAGAAAATACCCATGTGAGTAGCTGGCCTGATGGAATTATAATTAAGATTTTTTTTTCCCCTCTATGCTGCACAAGGTAACCATGGGAATTGCTTATAAGATTCCTAACCAGTAACATGTCATGGAAAGCCCTGGATTTGGGAGCTAAACCTAACTGCAGATCCTGGCTGTGCCTTCACTCAAGTTAGCTTCTCTGAGTCTCCATTTCCTCCTCTATAACATGAGGGCATAATGCCTGCCCTGCTTGGTAGTTGTGAGTGTTCAGTGAGGCTGTGCATGTGGAAGGCTTGGTCTCATCTGGAGTATGTGAACACTCAGTGACTGGTAGCTGCTGTTATTATTGCATCAGAGTAGGTATCCTTGGTGGCTGGAATACACAATCTCTCAGATAGAATATAACAAATATTTATCAAGTGTCTGTTACGTTCTGGAGTGAGCATGGTACCTATCTAACTCTCACACGGCTGACATTCTGGTGAGGAAGACAAAGGTAAACGACTGATAAATGATACAGGCGTGGAAAATATGCTATGATCAAGTTCAGAGACGGGTGAAGTAGCTATGAAGTATTAATGTGACCTAATAGCATATCTAGACTCCGCTTAATGTAATTTGCCTCTAGTTATGATTTTTACTTCCTAGTTAGTTCCCTTGGGGATGATGGAAGAGGCGTTAGAGAGAAGGTAGCCTCTGATCTGTGGCTCTCATTCATGTTAAGGGCCTTTAGAAATCTGAGTAGGTTGTATTTGTATTGCTGAGTAGGTGTATTTGAAATGTTTTTAAGCTACCATCATTTGTATCTTTCATCAGGAGTTAGGGAGGAAAGATGGAGACTTTACATCTTTTATATTTACTGGGATAGATTTGGAGAGCATCTTCCTAAGTATCAGAAGAATGGAAAAGCAAGCATCCTATGTACTCAATACTAATGTGAAACTAGTAGATGAACAACTGCATGCCCACGCAAGAAAAAAAAAACACACAGTTAAATATAAGAGGGGAGGCTTGGTGCCCATAGCTCAGTGGTTATGGCACCAGCCACATACACCAGGGCTAGCGGGTTCGAACCCAGCCCAGGCCAGCTAAGCAACAATGACAACTATATCAGAAAAGTAGTCAGGTGTTGTGGCAGGTGCCTGTAGTCCGAGCTACTTGGGAGAGTCCCAGCTACTGAGGCAAGAGAATCACTTAAGCCCAAGAGTTTGAGGTTGCTGTGAGCTGTGACACCACAGCACTCTACCCAGGGCAACATAGTGAAACTTTGTCTCAAAAAAATAAATTTAAGAGGGGAGGGAGAAGGGGCTGGTAAGTTCACACCTAACTGTTAAGCATAGGGGTATATGGCACACCTCCTGGGTGAAGGGCTGAACTTGGACTTTACCTAACAAGTGCAAAATAATGTAAACTAATTGTTTGTACCCATATATTAATCTGAAAACAAAGAAGAGTTAGGGAGTGCATAGAGAGGACTGAAGGTGACTGGGAAGCAGCATTAAGTGAAATTTGAACAATTTAGTTCTATGTAGGGGTTTGATCAAAGCCACGGATCATCTTTGATAACTTGGAAGCGATGCTCCCCTTTCTGGTCACCAGTGCAGGGAGGCGGAAAGTAAATGCTTCTTTTGTTTCTTTTCAGTTAAAGACAGTGGAGGCAGCTCTGGACATTCTGTGTCCCTCTGGGCCCATAAAAAGCCTTTACCCCTTGAAATTTGTCCAGATGAAACAGGTAGGCCCTCAAAGGTAATGCTTCATCTTTTTATTTTATTTTATTTTTTTATTTTTACATATACATGTTTTTATTAGGTTTCCATTTTTTTGCCTTCACAAAATTAAAAAGGCTTAAAATTTAATAACAATAACAATGTTTAAGATAAGGACCGAAACTAAAACCTCGTAAAGAACAAACGAACGTAAATACATTCAGAAAAGGAATCAGACAATTGCTATATCAAAATATTAAGCAATAATAATAATAATGTAAGGAAAGTAACATTCACATTGTCAAATAAGAGTATGTCTATTATAGAATGCTTTGACTCTGAGACTGTGCTTTCTGCACTGCTTTGGGGTCTCTGTTCTGAGTGAAATAGTAATAATGAGACCCAGCCAGTGAACCCCAGGTCTCCAGGCTCTCTTTAGCTTGAAGTGCTGCTCAGTGGGCTGATCTTTCCTATATTTCCCCTCCACTTCTTATCACTTACGCAGGAAGTGGCTAAACCCGCTTCGACATAATTCTTATACGAGTTACCTGCTGAGTGCACCAACTGATCTAATTAATCTTTATTATTAGCCATCAGTGGAAAATCACTATTTTAATACTCAAAAAAGACAGTTTAATTCCTTGTCTATTCTTACTTGGCTCAATGATATAGGGCTATGTTCTTAGTAGACTGGGTTATTCGAGATTCTTTTTCCTGCTTTTCAAGAGAACAGAGCACATCTTTGTTTTGAGTGTTTTGGATCGGTAGGCACTGCCCCATCTTTATTTTAAAAGTTCTTCCCAACTTTTTATTTCAGAAAATTACAAATACTAAAAAAGTTGCAAGAATAGTACAACAGACATCCATGTCCTTTTCTCCTAAGTTCACTAACTGTTAACAGGTGCTTCACTTGCTTTATTTTTCTCTCCATGTGTGTTATGTAGTCAACTGCTTTGCTTTCTGTGACCAGCTGAGTTAGAGCAGGGGTCCTCAAACTTTTTAAACAGGGGGCCAGTTCACTGTCCCTCAGACCATCGGAAGGCCAGACTATAGTTTAAAAAAAAACAACTATGAACAAATTCCTATGCACACTGCACATATCTTATTTTGAAGTAAAAAAAAAAAAAAAAAAGCAAAAAAAAAGGGAATACAATCACACCGCCACATGTGGCCTGCAGGCCGTAGTTTGAGGACCCCTGAAGAGGATACTATGGCATTCCACCCTAATTACTGCAGCATGTATCTTTCAAGAAAAAGGACATTAAAAAAAAAAAAAAAAGGAAAAGGACATTATCCTACATAACCCACAATAATGATCAATTTACAAAATTTAATGTGGTCGCAATGCAATCCATTGTCTAGTATACATTCTGTGTTATAGTGTCGTGGGTCATTCCACAACTGTCCTTTGGAGCTTTATTTTTTTTTTAACCCAGTTTCCAGTTTGTACTCAAACATTGTGTTTAGTAATGTTATCTCTTTAGTCTTCTTTGATCCAAAACTGTTCCTAAGTCTCATGAACTGTCCCATGACATGGACCTTCACAGAGTTCAGGGTGCTTATAGAGTGTCCCTCACTGATTAGATTCCAACATTGTAGGCATGAGCACAACAAAGGTGATGTGTCCTTCTCAGGGCACAATGTCAGGTGGTCCATGAGGTCACGTGGTCCCTTTGTCGCTATGTTAAACTCGATAACTTCCTTAAGAGCTTAGCTCCAGTTTTTGAAATGGAAGCTTCTTCTGAGTTCTCCTTTTGGATTTTCTGTGTGATTGCATTTTGGAAATAGTGTTAATAATAAAGCAACACAAATAACAGCATATCTAAGCATAGTTTTTTGAACTTTGCCTCTATTTACTATTTTTACACTTGTGATTTTATTTCAATAACTCTATTTTGGGATAAAATGGATAATTAAGCCCCAAACATAAACATTCCATTAACATTATGTAGGATTCTCTCCAGTCTTAGCATACACTTACTGTGCGTGTTTGCCCTTTGCAAGGCCATTGAGCCCTTTCAAATAAGACTGATTGAGAGCCCTTGGAGCCTGGAGAGTGAATTCCAGGTTAATATGTAAACAAGTGTAGCCATTCTTCTTTCTCTGATCTTTGGCCAAGACACTGCTTTTGGGTTGGGCGGGGCTCCCTGGACCTTGGCTATTGCCAGGTCTGGGGCAAGCTTGGAATATTTACATCCAGCCTAACCTGGGAGGGTCAAGCTGCAGGGAGTGGGACGCCGCCTCAGCCACATCTGTGCAAGGAGCACCACTGGCTTCTGCTCCCCTCCTGCAAGCCCTCTGCAAAGTTTGTCCCAGCCTCTGAGTTAGTACTTAGCACTTTGGTTAATTTTCATCAGTAAACCAACAAACAAGAAGCGGAGGAGATCACATATATAGGGCCTAGGAGGGAGGTGTTCTCCGTACTTGAAAGTTTGGCTGATGCTAGTAGCATTTCTTGTGTTTGACTCATTCCTGCAACACAGGAAAGTGCATAAATGTTTTCCTTAATTCTCCAAATGACCTTTCTACTTGCTTAATGTCTATTTCCTTTCTTTCTGGGCCATAAAAGTGGGGGAACTTCTTCTCGGTTCCATGTTGAATTTCTATCTGGATTCATCTAAGAGGAGGACTCTTAGGAGAGAATCCAGATAGAAATCCAGCATAGAACAGAGAAAAAAATCCAAGATTTTGTCACAGCTCACCCTTATTAATGTCTACAACAGGAAGTAAATAGGTGAAGTCAGGCCAGGCATGGGGGCTTCACAATTAAAATCAACAAAGGACTATTCTGTGTAATTAAAAATGTCATGATGCAGCCAGGTGTCATGATGGGGCCGGGCACAGTGGCTCACACCTATAATCCTAGCACTCTTGGAGGCTGAGGCAGGTGGATTGCCTGAGCTCACCAGTTTGAGACCAGCCTGACCAGAGCGAGACCCATCTCTAAAAATAGCCGGGCATTGTGGTGGGCGCCTGTATTCCCAGCTACTTGGGAGGCTGAGACAAGAGAATCACTTGAGCCCCAGAGTTTGAGGTTGCTGTGAGCTATGATACCATAGCACTCTACTGGGGCAACAAAGTGAGACTCTGTCTCTAAATAATAAATAAATAGGCAAGGTCAATAACTAGAATTCTGTGAATGGTGTGCATATTACTGCTGGAGTGGATTGTTCGAGGCTTTCTTTTTAGATGAGGGATGTCAGTGTCTAAAAACATTTTCTAACTTAGGCACAGGTTACACTCTAGTCTTTCAACTGCCTTTTTCTCCCTCTGTTCCTCTACTTTAAACAGTTCTGATTGACTCTTTTCATTAAACTTTTTTATAGAGATAGGGTCTTGCTATGTTGCTCAGGCAGGACTCAAACTCCTGGGCTTAAGCAAACCTTGCACCTCAGCCTCCCTGGTGGGTGGGGCTACAGGTGTGCACCACCACACCCAGCTTGTTGACTCTTGTTTTGTATGTTAGAGCAGATTTAGCCTAAGAACCTGGAGAATGCTGAGCAGACAATTTTATTTCTTGGCTCTGTTGATGTTTGTCTTGTGGTTTTTGTTGTTGGTTTTTCTTGGTTTTGTTTTTTTTCAGTTAACATCCATAACTTTTGAATATAATTGCCTGGGTAATTGACTTAGCCCCCCACCCAGGGTCTAGTTTCTTCTTGTGGGAAAGGGATGCTTGATAAGATACTCTTCAAGATTTCTTACACTTTATTATCATAGTTATTTATGATCTAAAACTTTAAGATTGAATTTTTCTTTTCCTTTTTCAGATTGAATTTTCCTAGAGATGGGGCAAGCGTTTCATTCCTTATGGTTTTTAAAATGTCACTTTCATACAGATCAAGAGTAACCAAGTTCTCGTTGAATGAACAGAATGAACAGCAGGAGTAATATACTTTTCTTTAATCTCTTACTAACCAGTATTTTGGGTTTGTGCTATACCGAACAACACTTCCTCGAGATTGCAACAGCCCAACACCTCTCTCTTCACCCTTCAGTGGAGTCCATGATCGGGCCTACGTCTCTGTAGATGGGGTAAGACTCCTCTGAACTGTGCATTTTTGCCCCACGGGGGATGATTAGTCTGCACATGTTAACTTGGCATTTAGACCTTTGTTCACCACATCAACCTCAGGCTCTGCCCCTCTTCTTGATGTCCCTTAGCTGTGCCCTTCACTTGCTGTGGGGCCTCACTAATTCACCATTTTCCTGGAATACACGCACCTTCCATCTTAACCCTCAGGGTCCCACCCTCTCAGAAGCTTTCTGTGTGTCCCTGCTCCAAAACCGTTCTCCTATGACTGACCCTAGCATGTTACCCTTGCATGCTTTGCTCCTTAGGCAAAGAACATTTCCAGCTCAGTTTTATGCATGCCACTAATCAAAGTGGATTAAACTTTGTGCCTCTATCCTACATGAGAAATTATATTTTGAAAGATTGCTTATGACAATTATCACTAAAATGCACAAAGAACTTTGCTTCATAACAAAGTGAAGATACATTTTAGGATTTCCTCTCCTCCCACTGAAACGATCATACGAAAAAAACACATTAAAAGATTTTCCTGGGCGGCGCCTATAGCTCAGTGAGTAGGACGCCAGCCCCATATACTGAGGGTGGCAGGTTCGAACCCGGCCCTGGCCAAACTGCAACAAAAAAAACAGCCGGGCATTGTAGTGGGCGCCTGTAGTCCGAGCTACTCGGGAGGCTGAGACAAGAGAATCGCCTAAGCCCAGGAGTTGGAGGTTGCTATGAGCTGTGATGCTACAGCACTCTACTGAAGGTGGCAAAGTAAGAGTCTATCTCTCTAAAAAAAAAAAAAAAATTTTTTTTCCTGACCAAGAAAATTTGTTTAGAAAACATGAGGTTCAGATATTTCTATGCTCTTGTAATCAACAGCTTTCACTGTAATGGGAGCAAGTTAAAGATCTAACCTTTTAACTTAGGAATATGTTGCTGATAAGACATCTGCTCCTGTGCTTCATTCTTTTATATAATTTTCGTGGCTAATGCATAATAGCAGATATTTTTGGGGTGAGATTACACAACCTAACTCTCTGATTTTATCTCGTTTATCTGATTAGGTCTCAGCTCTCTATGTTGTTTGGGAGCTGTTTTTTTTTTAATGACTGATTTTTGTGCCGTGAGAACACAAAGCAGTTCCTTTAGTAGGAATCCTTCGCTGGAAATTTGCCTCCATTCTTTTCCATTAAAAATAAATGCACAATTCCTTCTGAACCACAGTTTTATATGAAAAGAAAAAAAAATAAATGCACAGTAAAATATTCAAGGGCAAAGGAAACCAGCCTGGATATTCCCATGCGCTGAGCCGTGTCTGGCAGTTTTCCTAGTTAGGAAGCAGGGATGGGGGACCCTGCCTGTGTCTTGGGCTAAGGAGCTGTCAAAGCATTCCTCGCCAAGTCGGACACTTCAGGCAGGAAGATGAGTGCTCAATTAACAGCATCCTGCTTTTCCCCACTGATCTTCTTGCTGTCAATTCCATTCTCATTTGACCTTGAACCCACAGGTCCCCCAGGGAATCCTTGCGCGAAGCAGTGTGCTCACTCTGAACATAACAGGAAAGGCTGGAGCCACTCTGGACCTTCTGGTGGAGAACATGGGACGTGTGAACTATGGCAAATATATCAAAGATTTTAAGGTAGGTGAGGCCACACTGTTAGGACTGAGAGTTCAAGGGTTAGCAAGATTGTGAGGTTTTGACAGTCTGAGAAATTTTTGTATATCCATTTAAAAACTTTCATATATGTAGTCTTTCCCTCTATCCTATTAACGTAAAGCAGTCTTTACATTATTTTTTATATTCCTAAACTCAATGTTTTTGTTTTTGTTTTTGAGACAGAGTCTCAAGCTGTCACCCTGAGTAGAGTGCCGTGGCGTCACAGCGCGCAGCAACCCCAAACTCCTGGGCATAAGTGATTCTCTTGCCCAGCTTCCCAAGTAGCTGAGACTATAGGTGCCTGCCATAATGCCAGGCTATATTTTTTGGTTGCATTTGTCATTGTTGTTTTAGCTGGCCCAGGCTGAGTTCGAACCCACCAGCCCAGGTGTATGTGGCTGGCACCCTACGCACTGAGCTACAGGCACTGTCTGTTGTTTTGTTTTGTTTTGTTTTGAGACAGAGTCTCAAGCTGTCACCCATGGTAGAGTGCCAGGGCATCACAGCTCACAGCAACCTCAAACTCCTGGGCTTAAGTGATTCTCTTGCCTCAGCCTCCCAGGTAGCTGGGACTACAGGCACCTGCCACAATGCCCAGCTATTTTTTGTGTGTTAAACAACTGTCATTGCTGCTTTAGCTGGCCCAGGCTAAATTCAAACCTGCCAGCCTCAATGTATGTGGCCGGCGCCCTAACCACTGAGCCACGGGCACTGCCAACTCAATGTTTTGATATATGTATACATCGTGAGATGAACATCACAGACAAGCTAGTTAACATCATAGAGGCAATTTGTAAAAGCGCACAAAACGTTTGAAAAGTGAACATTTCCTGATTTGATTTGCAGCCTAGAAGTTGGGTTGTTTTGAAGAGCTGTTTTCCTCCCTAGGGTAATGAGAAAGTTGAGCTTTGCAAACAGAACCTTTCCCTTGTGTTTGAGTTGTTCATCCTGTAGGAAGAAACAGAAGGAGTGTGCCATCCCACGGTTATCTTCCTCTGCTTAAAAATCCCACCCAGCTCACTGAAGGCACTGTTTTGCCAACAGAGCCAGTTGAGTATTCGGTCTGTTCTGTGCTGTGGGTTTGGATGTTGGGGGTTCATCAGTCCATGATGAACTCTGCAATTGTAGAAAGCCCTTTCCCTTAGCACACTGCCCCTCCCCTCTTACTTTTGCCCAGATGTCTAGACCAAATGTATTTTTCTAACAAATATTTTTGAAGCATTATTCAATAAACACGTGTTACCCTCACACTCGCACGAGATGCTCCACAATGTGCTTTGGGGAAAGCGAAGATTTTGTGACGCAGGCTCCCCCCAGGGTAGCTCACCATCTTCCTGAGGACAGAAGAATTCATTGAGGAAACTGTGACACCAGCTAGTCTAAGGCAGGACAGGTGTCTGGGACTACTTCCTGACCCGCTTGGTGGCAGTTGAGAGACAAGGCACAGTTAGGGTACAGCTGTGAGCCAGCCACCTCCAGTGTAAATGTCTCTCTTCTAGTCCTTGTGTTCAGGCCGTCATGAGTGGCCTTCCTGCCTGGCTCTCACTGGCCACACAGACCGTGGAGTAACTAGGAATTGGTTGTGTAGTCTCTGGGTCCCCCGTGCCTGGCAAAGAGCCTGACGCACAGCTGCCTGGTTAATGCTTATCGAATTACTGAATGGCCATTTGAGTGAGACTCGGTATTCAGCGTCCTGCTGGGAGTGGAGAAGATCCATATATATAAGGAAGGAGGAGTTAGATGAGCCGTGCCAGGCTGCCAGACTGTGGGTGCTGCCCAGTTCCCAGCTCCAGTGGAACAACTAGAGCAGCTTCCCAATATACATGTAAGGTTTGCTATCACCATCATTACCCTTCACGTCCTTTCACGGTATCAAAGTTGCCCACTTATGCTACCTGATTTGGTCCTCATGGCAGGTGAGTGGATTCAGGTTGACCATGCCCGTGAGGACCTACTGAGGTGCCCCAGGTCAACACTCACCCCCAGCTATATCCATCACCTGCTTCTGCCCTCGGTAGTTCTCCCGTTCTTCAGATTCCATGTTTCCTCCCATTCTAGCGATAGCTCAGAACCAAATGCTGAAGGCTGGGGAATTCAAAGTCAGACCCTGTGGCAGGCAGTCCCTTTTCTGTTTCTGTAGAAGCAGAAACTCTGGACCTTTTGTGGAGACATCTTGACCTCCAACGGAGAGAGAAAGCTGTGCTTTGGGAAATACATCTCTTTCCAAGGACTTGTGATATTCCCTCAAGCTAAACCTATGTTGCTTTGAGGTCCTATAGTTTGAGTCTCATTTCCTGTCTGTGTTTTGTATACTAGTTTGCTTTTCCCTGGAGTTGAGGGCTGGGATGCAGAGATACATGAAGCCTTTCTCTTTCCCTCCCCAGCTCATTGAACTGTTTCTCTTTTTTCAGGGCTTGGTTTCTAATCTGACCCTTGGCTCCAGTATCCTCACAGGCTGGACAATGTTCCCGCTGAACACTGAGGATGCAGTGCGCAGCCATCTGGGGCTCTGGAGTGGCAAGGATGTCAGGCACCAGGGTAAAGCCCACAGCTCATCTAACTACACGCTCCCAGCCTTTTATGTGGGGAACTTCTCCATTTACAGTGGGATCCCAGACTTGCCCCAGGACACCTTTATCCAGTTTCCTGGATGGACCAAGGTATGTGACCTTATGGGAAGGGTTTGAATTCAAGCTTCAAACATCTGGGTTTTAGTGACCGAGAAAGAATCAAAAACAGCCATTAAGGCCAGATGTGGCACACCTATAGTCCCAGTTACTCGGGAGGCTGAGGCAGGATTGCCTGAGCCCAGGAGTTAAGAGGTCGATGTGAGCTATGAAGATGCTACTACACTCTAGCTCAGATAACAAAAAATAAGACCCTGTCTCAAAAAAAAAACTTCTTAAAATTTGTTCGAGGTCACATGGATATCAAGTGGTATATCTAGAATGAACCTACATGATCTCATTTAAAACTTCATACTCCTAATTCTTCATCATGTCTCACCTGGCTTAGTTAAAACATAAACCAGGGCTGGACTTTAGTGGCCCACATCTGTAATCCTACCACTTTGGAAGGCTGAGGTGAGCAGATCCCTTGAGACCAGGAATTCAAGACCAGGCTGAGCAAGAATAAGACCCCATCTATATAAAAGATAGAAAAATTAGCTGGTCATGGTGGCTCATACCTATAGTCCCAGCTACTCAGGGGACTGAGGTAGGAGGATCGCTTCTTGAGCCCAAGGAGCTCAAATCTGCAGTGAACTGTGATGATGTCACTATAGTGTAACTCAGATGGCGGAATGAGACCCTGCCGCTAAATTAATTAATTAAAATAAAAATATTTGATCTTCAAAAGACATTAAGAAAGTGGAAATCTAAGCCACAGACCTGGAGAAAATAATTTTTAAATCCTGTATCTAACAAAAGATATGTATCTAGAATATGTAAAGAATTCTTATGACTCAATAATAGGCACACAGCCCAATCCAAAAGCAGGCAAAGAACTTGAATAGACATTTGACCACAGAAAGTATACAACTGGTTAATATGTACATGAGAAGATGCTTAATGCCCAACATAATTAATGGAAATGCAAGAAAAAAACAGAATGAAATACAACTTCACACCCAAGGAAGGAAGTGGGTGGGGCCTTGGTGTGTGCCACACCTTCTGGGGGCAAGACATGATTGCAAGAGGGATTTCACCTAACAAATGCAATCAGTGTAACCTGGCTTATTGTACCTTCAATGAATCCCCAACAATAAAAAAAAAAAAAAGAATGAGGGACAGTCAAATGTTGGCAAGGATATGGAGCAAATGGAAGGAATCTTCCATTTGCCTTCTTGGTAGGAATGTAAGATGGTACAAACATTTTGGAGCATAATTTGGCAGGTTCTTCCAGGGTTAAATACAGGGTGGCCATAAAGTTCATGTGTAATTTAAAATAGTTATAGCCACCCTGTATAGGACCCAGCAATTACACTCTTAGGTCTATACCCAAGAGAAAGGAGAACACATATAAATACTTATATGCAAATATACAGTATTATTCACAGAAGTATTATATATACCCTGTTTCCTCAAAAATAAGACATCCTCTGAAAATAAGACCTACTTACAGGAAAGATAAGACGTCCCCTGAAAATAAGACCTAGCGCATCTTTGGGAGCACACCTTAAAATAAGACACTGTCTTATTTTCGGGGAAACAGGGTAGTAATGTCGTTCATAATAACTACAACTGGAAATACAGTAGAGCCTCTGTGAGTTAATCAGCCAAGGGACTGTAACAAACTGGTCAGCATACAGAGGTGGTTAACAAAAAGAACTAGGCCTACTGTACTGTGGTGCATGTCTGATCTATGAAAATTAGGTCAACTTAAGGAGGTGGTTAACATAGGGAGGCGGTCAGCTATGGAGGTCCTCCTGTAATTCAAATGTCCACCAAATGATGACAAAATGTGGTATATCCATGAATGGAATGCTAGTTTCAGTAAAAAGGAACAGAGTACTAATATGTGCCACAACATAGATGAATCCAGAAAACATTATGCAGAGTAAAAGAATCCAGACACAAAGGGCCACGTATTATATGACTCCGTGTATATGAAATATTCAGAAAAGGCAAATCTATAAAAACAGAAAAATGAATGCTTGCCTAGGGCTGAGAGAGGAATGGAGAGGGGCTGTAAGTGGGTATGGGGTTTCTTTGGGAGTGTTGGAAATGTTATAAAATTGTAATGGTTGCACAGTCTTCTAAAATTCATGTACTTGTTTTGTCCCCCTCACATGGTAATCTTGGTGAATATACATCTGGAGTTTGTAGCTTTGATATCCTCTCTCTGGGCACGTGTTTCCATCCCCCAGCTTTCATGCCTACCAAGCTGCTCTTCGATCTTACTAATGACCTGAAACTCTCCACCATTGAGGCCACAGTTCCTCCTCTCCTGCCTAGTGGTCACCATTGTCCTTTTTTAATAACCTCCAGTCCACTTGTCCCCTTGTTTTTCCATTCCCTCCCTTGCTCATCTTCTAGTTTAAAGGGGTCCAGCATTGGCCCTCTCTTCACCACTCCTGAGCTCTACTGGAGGACCTGTCCAGTGCACTCATCATGGCCATGATGCCCTCCCAGCCTCCCACCTCCAGAAGCCCTTGGTCTCTCTCTGCTGCCTTCCCAGCCTTGACACCCTTCTGAAGCCACCTTCTCTCTCTCCCCACCCCCTCCACTGAAGACTCCTCCTGACTGCTATCAGGTATAACTCCTTTGTTTCTTCAGCTTCCTGTCAGACTTATCTCTCTGCCTCGCCCTCACTTCCTGCCCAGTGGCCTCCAGCAGGACCTCTGAGCTCTGAATCCCCTCCCCACCTTCTTCCTCTAGGCCAAGATCCTGTTCTCATATTTCCTCTACCTGCATCCTCTCAGCTTTTTTATCTGTCTGCCAACTCCCATTTTGTAGCCAAAAAGTGATTAACTAGAGGCTCTAGGGGCTAAAAACAAAGTAAAGCCCTCCCTGCGTCTTCCCCCTTTTGCTAGTAAGCACCCTCTTGTTCCCTCCCCCCCCCCCCTTCTTCTGTAGTAGAAGCAAAGGTGCAGAAATGGCAAAGTGTGTGACATTTTGGAGGTCGGAGGTGGTTCACCCTGGCTAGGTCATGAAGGTGCCACGTCCAAGAGTGGCCACAACACAAGCATTCTGCTCAGCACTTCATAGGCACTTTCTCCTTGTTCATCAAAAGAGACACATGTGGTAGGTTGTCCTGTTACTGTCTGCAGTTCACAAATGAGCAGCTGAGACTTAGAAAGCTAAATGACTCGACGAATTATAGAAGCACCCACTGGAACAGGTATCTGAGCCCCAAGTGTGTCTTGAAGGCCCACGTGAAAAGGCAGGCAGCATTGTACGGGGCCTAAAGGCTGATGAGGAGCTTGTGCTGATTATCTAGGCAGGAGCTCCTTACCTATTTGGTCAGGCTGATGAATACTCTGCATCTTTATGCTTGAAAAGTTTATATACATACAGTATCTGTCAATTTGTCAGAGAGTTGAAGCCTCCCCAAAGCCCATCTAAAATGTATGTTCACTCAAAAGTGTGTACCCAAATGTGCACAGCAGCATTGTTAGTAATTGTCAGAAGAGGGAAACAGCCCAATGTCCATTAGCTGATGAATTTGGATAAGCACAATATGCTACTTCCATACAATGGAATGTTATTTGGCAATAAAAGGAAATGAAGTACTTATACACGGTACAACATGAAAGAACCTTGAAAATGTTATGCTCAGTGAAAGAAGCCAGTCCCCAAAGACCATGTGTTGTGTGACTCCACTTATATGAAATATAAGATTTCAGTGGTTGCCTGAAGATTTGTGGTTGCCTAGAGCACAGGAAGAGGAGTGTTGGGGGAGATAGACTGAAAGTGTCTCTTTTAGGGATGATGAAAATACTCTAAAATTTACTTTCGTACTGTTAGCTCTGTCGTAGACTAAAACCTGCTGAATCGTGTAGTATGTGAGTTATATCACTTTTTTTTTTTTTTTTTTTGAGACAGAGTCTCACTCTGTCACCCTGGGTAGAGTGCTGTGGAGTCATCCCTCACAGCAACCTCAAACTCTGGTGTCAAGAAATCCTCCTGCCTCAACTTCCTGAGTAGCTGGGACTACAGATGCCCATCACAACCCCTAGCTGGTTTTTCTACTGTTAGTAGAGATGGCATTTCTCTCTTGCTCAGGCTGGTTTTGAACTGCTAAGCTCAGGCAGTCTACCCACCTTCGCCTGCCAAAGTGCTAGGATATAATAAAAAAACAAACAAACAAACAAAAAAAACATAGTAAAGGGCTGAAAAATTCCCTTATTTTACCTATTCTTGCATCTTGCTTTTGAATATTTCTTTGTAAGCCTGCACGTGGCTCACACCTGTAATCCTAGTACTCTGGGAGGCCAAGGTAAGAGGATTGC
Organism: Nycticebus coucang; assembly: GCF_027406575.1. Lineage (NCBI taxonomy): Eukaryota > Metazoa > Chordata > Mammalia > Primates > Lorisidae > Nycticebus > Nycticebus coucang. The sequence goes on along the minus strand of NC_069787.1, from coordinate 77,231,538 downwards.
TTGAGTCAGGACTTCGAGAGGAGCCTGAGCATGAGTGAAACCTCATCTCTATTAAAAAAAAAAAAAAAATAGAAAAAATAGCCTGGCATTGTCATGGGCATGAGGTTGCTGTGAGCTATGATAATTCCATGGCATTCTAGCCTGGGCAACAGAGCAAGACTCTTTTTCTCAAAAAAAAAAAAAAAAAAATAGAATATTTCTTTACCTTCTTAAATAGAATATATGGGACTTTTAAAATGCTGTCAGTGTTAATCATTTGTTCTCAAGGGGAGATGGAGATATGGACAGACTATAGGAGGACCGGATTTGGGCCATGGAGAGTGGAAAATTGCTGGGAAAGGTTTGATCTTCCTCAATGGAGTAGGACATGTGTCCAGAGGGATTGACCTTTTCAAATGTGTGATATAATAAGAAACATATTTGGCCTTTATTTCAGTTCTAGACTAATAGAACCCTTGGAATTTTCTGAATGGTAGGAATGTCTTTTGTTATTCATAACATGCCCCTTTCAGTCCTCACACCTGTAATCCTAGTACTTTGGGAAGCTGAGGGGGAAGGATCATTTGAGGACAGGAATTGAGGAGACCAGACTGGGCAACATGGTAAGTCCTTCATCTCTGCAAAAAGTTTTAAAATTTAGCCAGATATTACAGTAGCTGCCTGTAGTCCCAGCTAATCAGGAGGCTGAGGCAGGAAGAGTGCTTGAGGAGTTGGAGATTGCATTAAACTATGATCATGCCACTGCGTTCCAACCTGGGTGATGGAGTAAGACCCCCATCTCAGAGAAAGAAAAAAAAAAAAAAAGCCTTTTACAATAACACATGAGTTGATATCCATGAGGTGATTTAGGATGAAGCCCCTAGATAGCTTTAGGGTAGGGACTAGTCACCAGAAAGACCAAGTGATTAGTGGGTTAGAACTTTTAGTTTCACCCCCTGACCTAGGGGAAGAGAAGAACTGGAGAAGGAGCTCTATAAAAACTCTTAAATGAGTTTCAGAGAGCTTCTGCATGGGTGAATACATAGAGGTACTGGAAGGATGGTTTGCCTAGAGAGGGCACAGACGCTCCATGCCAGCCCGTCCCCAAATCACTTGCCCTAGGCTTGTCTTCCATTTGGTTCTTCCCAGTTTGTGTCTTTTATAGTAAATCAGTAAATATAAGTAAAGCATTTTCCTAAGTTCTGTGAGGCATACCAAATTATCAAACATGAGGAAGCGGTTGTAAGAATCTCCAATTTATAGCCGGTTGGTCAGAAGTATAGGTGGTCTAAGACGTGCACTGGCATGTGAAGTGGGGGAGTCTTGTGGGACTGAGCCCTTCATTTCATGGAATCTGTCTCTGAATCTAGGTAGATAGTGTCCGAATTGAATTGTTGGATACTCAGCTGGTGTTCAGAGAATTGTCTGGTGTCAGAAAAACACCCCAGAAAGGGTAAGTAAAGGGGGGGATAGAAAATCCAGTTGAAGAGATGATTTTGTGGCCTCATCAACCAAGGAGTTTGGATGTTATTTTGAGAATGTTGTAGGTTAGAATGAGAGGGAAGTTTTATGCATTGAAATGGTACACTCAGACAGGGCAACAGTGTGTGGGGTGTACCAGGGAGGGGAAGTACTTGATGACTGGCTGTTGAGTATGTGAACACTGTGGAGAAGGACCCTGCTAGTGGGGAAGACACCATAATTTCAGATAGTTAATTAGGAAGAAAATAAAGGGGATAATGTGAGACAAAGTAAGCTGTGGGAGATGAAGATGTTGCTAGTTTATGTGGTGTATTAGCTAGTTATTGCTGTGTAACAAATTCTCTTAAGCCTCATAGCTTTAGACAGCAATAAACATTTATTATCTTCACAGTTTCTGTGGATCAGGAATTTGGGACTGGTTTGGCTGGGTGATTCTGAATCAGGATTTTTCATGAGTTTACAGTATGGAGGCTTGCCTGGGGCTGCAGGATCTACTTCCAAGGTGGCTCCTTGTGTGATCGGCCATTTGGTGCTGGCTGTTGGTAAAAGGCCCCAGTTCTTTCCCACATGAGCCTCTCCACAGGCTGCTTGAGTGTCCTCATGACATGACAGCTAGCTTTTTCCAGAGGGAGTAATCCAGCAAAGAGAGAGGCAGCCACAAACTATCTTTTATTTATAACAGTCTCAGAAGTCACACAATGTCACTTCTGTCACATGTCCCTTGGTTAAAAGAGAATTGTTAAGGTCTAGTCTCTATTCATGGTATGGGAATTAGTTTCTGCCTTTTTGAAGGAGAAATGTTGAAGAATTTACGGGCATATTTCAAAACTACCACACATAGGGTGGTCAAGGGATGCTTCAAGAAGAGGTGATGGTTGAATGAGACCTGAAGGGTAAGACCGAGTCATCCACGTGAAGAGCTGGAGGAAGAACTTTCCAGGACCAGGGAGCAATGGGTGAAAGGTCCAGAGAAAGAAAGATCTGGGGAGCAAGAGGGAGAGTGTGGGAGATGAGAAGATGGGGGTGGGGGGACACAGCATCAGGTGATGTGAATGAGGAGTTGTGCTTCTGTTTGATATTAAACAGGGAGTGAAAGAACTGATTGACATTTAAAAGATCACTTCTGCAGTGGAGATTAGATTATAGTAGGGCAAGCTGGGATCCCTGATGAGAAGCTATTGTAGTCATCCTGAAAGAAATTGTGGATTTGGATGTTGACTGAGAAGTGCAAGATTTGTAAAGAAGAGAAAAGGGAAGATCTGCTGAAGGATCAGGTGTAGGGTTTGAGAAAAAGAAGCGTTTAGGAGGACTCCAAAGTTTTTGGCCTAAGGAACTAGAGAGATGGAGTTAGGGTTAGGATTTCTGAGGTGAGGAAGACTAGAGGAAAGCAGGTGGTGGTCAGAAGCTCTGTTTGGGGCATGTTCATCTCAAGTACTTACTGATCATCAAGGAGGAGCTGCTTTCTCTTGGTCATCAAAGAAGTGGCCATAAAGTCTGGAAACAGCAAAAACATAAAATAAATAAAATTGCATTCAATTCAATGAGATATTATGTCATCTGTTTCCAGACTCAATGACCATCCTCTAGAAGTCCTGTTACTCTTGAGTCCAAACATTAGTCTGTACAAGTCAGGAGGTGAGTTAAAATGTAAGTTAAAGGTACGTGTGCAGTGCTTGTTATGGGAATGCAGAACTGGCTCTGGAGCTGTTAGGAAAAGGATCCAACTAGTGAGACTAACTCCTCTGAATGGAGGGAAGAGGTAGAAATGACTCTCCTGCTCCCCTACTCTTCTGGAGCTGCTCTTGCCAAGGCCATTAGCAGCAACATGGTGATACGTTCCCCAGGCGTTCTTCAGGCCTCGTGTTACTTGACCTCTTGGCAATTTCTGACATGAATAACCAAACTCTTCTCCTGACTTATGTGACCAAACTCTTCTCCTGACTTATGTGACCAAACTTCTTCTGGTCTTTGTTTCTTCTGAGATTTCTCTTTCAGCTTCTGTTTTGCAGTCCTTAGGAATTTGTTCTGCTTTTTGTGTGCATGTGTGTGGTGTCATAGCTCGCAGCAACCTCAAACTCTTGGGCCAACCAATCCTCCGGCCTCAGCCTCCTAAAGACGCAGTCTTACTTTTGCTCAGGCTGGTCTCTAACTCAGTTCAAGCAATCAACCCACCTCGGCCTCGCACAGTGCTAGGATTATATAGGCATGAGCCACTACACCCAGGTTCTTCTTGCACTTGTGAGGAAAGTCATTCTCTCAGATGTGCTGGGCATGCCCAAATATCCATTTCCAGCTCAGCTCTTACAAGCTCTGGAGCACCACCTCCTACAGCCAGTGCGGGCCTATCATTGGGGGTCTCATAAGCACCACTAACCTGATAGGCATAAAACAGAACTCTTCCTCCTGACCCCTGAAAGGTGTTCTGTTGCCGGAGAAGTTGATCCAGGGAGGAAGAATGGAACTGGGACTTGAGTGTAGCAGTAGGAATGAAGGAGAAGGCCCAGCTGTGGGAAACACTCGCTGGCGCATTCGAGAGCTTCCTGTAGGCCAGTGACGGTGCTGAGCGCTCTCAGTGCCTTTTCACTTAGTCGTTCACAGCAGTTCTGAGAGAGGCACAGACATGGCTCTGTGGGGCAGGAGCCCTAACAGGATTTGGTGATTGGTTAGGGAAAGAAGAAATGACTAGTAGAACATGACACTACAGTTTTTAACCTGAGTTCATAAACATTATTTACTTTCCTGAAAAGTGTTAATAGCATGCCTAAGCACCTGTTGCCACAAAGATGTGTATCATTTAGCTTTTGATGTATAACAAGCCACCCCAAACTTAGTGGTTTAAAACTAGCACATGATTTTTGAGTATTGGCAGACAAGGTGGTTCTTCTGCTGGTCTCGGCTGGGCATGACTACCTGGGTACAAAGAAGATGAGCGCCTGGCTCTCTCATCACACAGCAAGCTCATGATTGGGTGGGGTTCCAAGAAAGAAGGAAATGTGCAGACTTGTTAAGGCCCAAGTCAATTTACATGTCCCCTCTTCTGCAATTTTGGGCCAAAACAAGTCTCTACACAAGCCAGATCCAAGGAATGGAGAAACTAGATTCTCCTTCTTGCTAGAAGGAGCTGCAAATAATTATGACCACTTTTTCAATGTGCCACAGGATCTACCTGTAATGACCCTACTTTTGTTTTCAATTTTAAGCTTTTTTTTTTTGCAATTATGCTTACCTCCTACAAGAGCTGCTATTTCCATCTAATTCACTGTTTCTAGTCACAAGTCATACGAACTTGGAAACTAGATAAGCAGAATTCTGTCAACAATTATATATTAATTTCACAACAACCCTTGTTAGACATGTGTATAAATGGGTAAAGAGGCTCTGAATGAAAGAGAGGCTCTTATAAATTTTAATTCACTCGCTTTGTAACAAATATTACACAGCTGCCCTGCGGTAAGCTTTGCTTACCAGTTCTCAGCTTGGTTCCGGGTATGTGAGGGGGCTTGGTGGCTGTTGTCAGATAAGGTCTTACACTAAAACAATAAACCGATGATGGATGATGTTGGGAGTTGAGAAGGAAAAGGGATTTTTATTTGTGTTGTGATGAGATGCGATTCATCTTTTATGATATTACTTTATGCATTTGATAGCTTCAATTCTGTTTGGGTCTGTCCCCAAATACAAAGAAGACACAGAGTTATTTAACTGTATTACTCTAAGACGAAGGAGGAAGCAAAGGAGTATGGTTTGCATGAGCTGCAGAGCCCTTGGGGTCCTGAAGGAAGGGGAGAAAGAGTTTTCTCCTGTGTACTTCACTGAGATCTATTTAACATCTTTTCTCTAAGCAAGCCCCCCCACTATTTTATGGGGGCTTTGTTGTTGTTGTTGTTTTACTTTGTTGCCCTTGGTAGAGTGCTGTGGCGTCACAGATTACAGCAACCTCCAACTCCTGGACTTAGCCGATTTTCTTGTCTCAGCCTCCCGAGTAGCTGGGACTACAGGCGCCCACCACAACGCCCGGCTGTTTTTTGTTGCAGTTTGGCCGGGGCCAGGTTCGAACCCGCCACCCTCAGTATATGGGCCGGTGCCCTATCCACTGAGCCACAGGCGCCGCCCGTTTTGCTGTTGTTTTGATTCTCCTTTTTCTTTTTTGGTTCTCCCACGTTAGCATCCAGTAATATATAATACATGAGCGAAGTATGAAAAGGCCTTTTAACCTTGGGAACTGGATTTTATCTTTTATGTTGTGAGTCCTGTAAGTGTCTAAAGGTCTTTAGAGTCAACATTCAACCTCAGCTTTTTGTTGTTTTGAAAAGAACTCCTGAAAATTTTTGAAAAATTTTAAACTATGACTTAAAAACAGTATTGAAACTTTTAAATTCTTATGAGAAGATTGTATTTATCCAGATAATTTTAAACAGACAGACACGCACACACACAATCTAATCTGTCTGATCAATGAAGAAGTAGGTCAGGCGTTTCCGGGAATCTCACATTTATTAAAACTACTACTATCTCCTGGGTGATAATAGCAAAGGCTTGGGAGTCTGCCAGAAGTCAAGCCATGGTCAGAGAAAGTCAGACTTTATCATGGAACTATTTTAGCAGGGGCTGCCCCGGGAAGCCCCAGAAACCACTCTGTAAATGCTTGGTCCCAGTGGGGCTCATTTCATTTGGAGTATGTTTTTCGGGCGGCACCCATAGCTTAATAGGTAGGGCACCAGCCACATACACCAGGGCTGGCGGGTTCAAACCCATCCCGGTCCAGCTAAAATAGCAATGACAACTGCAACAACAACAACAACAAAAAAAATAGCCAGGCGTTGTGGCAGGCGCCTGTAGTCCCAGCTACTTGGGAAGCTGAGGCAAGAGAATCGCTTAAGCCCAGGAGTCTGAGGTTACTGTGAGCTGTGACACCATGGCACTCTACCCAGGGCTACAGCTTGAGTCTCTGTCTCAAAAAAAAAAGCATATATCTTTCTGGGTATGGCAGCTCATGCCTGTAATGCTAGCATGGGAAGAGGCTGAGGTGGGAAGATCACTTGAGGCCAGGAGTTTAAGACTAGTCTGGGCAAGAGCAAGACCCTGTCTTTACAGAAAATAGAAAAATTAGCCAGGCATGGTGGTGCCTGCCTGTAGTCCCAGCAAGTTGAGAGGCTGAGGCAGGATTGCCCAGGAGCTTGAGGTTGTAGTGAGCTGTGATGATGCCACTGCACTCTAGCCCAGTATATAGAACAAGACTCTGTCTCAAAAAAAAAAAAAAAAAAAAAATATTAAATTTTAAGCCTTTTTAATTCTGTGAAGGCAAAAGTGGAAACCTAATAGAAACATGTATATGAAAAAAAAAGGTATCCCTTTTGGGCGGCGCCTGTGGCTCAGTGAGTAGGGCGCCAGCCCCATATACAGGGTGGCAGGTTTGAGCCCGGCCCCAGCCAAACTGCAACAAAAAAATAGCCAGGCATTGTGGCGGGTGCCTGTAGTTCCAGCTACTCAAGAGACTGAAACAAGAGAATCGGCTAAGCCCAATTCTCCAGAGCTGGAGGTTGCTGTGAGCTGTGACGCCACGCACTCTACCAAAGGCAAGAAAGTGAGACTGTTTCTACCAAAAAAAAAAAAAAGGTATCACTTTTAGATCATATTCACCACATGTGCATATCCCTTACCCCCAGTAATTTCAGCATAACTTTTTAAAGAGAAACAAAAATCAAAGTATATATGTTTTTTAAAAAGATTTTTTTTTTAAGTTATATTCTTTCAAAGTATTTTTCTAGCTTACTTTTTTTTTTTGTGTGTGGTTTTTGGCCGGGGCCGGGTTTGAACCCACCACCTCCGGCATATGGGGCTGGCGCCCTACTCCTTGAGCCACAGGTGCCACCCTCAAAGTATTTTTCTAATTGAGTCTAATCAAGGAAGGAATACACATATTTCACTTTTCTTTCAGTGAATAGTATTCTATAAAACTCTTAAACAGAAAGCAGAGGTGTATGAAGGATTGTTGCAGAAGCATTTTGTCTCCTCTTCAGTGAATCTTTTCTCAAGCTGAGGTATCAACAAGAGTTATCAGACTACAAGTATTAGCAGTAGTAAGTCCTGCAAAGGATCTATCAAGTATACTCTGCCAAGTGATGAGAATCTCACCTCAAACAAGAGTGTTCCCCTCTTAGAGCCTGGGTTACAGCAGGAAGTAGCTGATAAACCAGTCATCAAATGATATGAATTTCTGACATTGATAACTAGAAGAAACGAGAGGTTAGAGGGATAGTGAGTGACTTGAAATGGAAAGCCCAGCATTACGGAGCAGGAGACCATGATCCTGCCTGAGTGACCAGAGGCTTCAGGTCTGGGGAACCGCGTCCGGGCCCAGGGACTAGCTGCTGCCAGCGGGTGTTGAAGTAATGAGGGGGTGGGTGTGGTGGCCTGCACCTCTGCTCCCAACTGGTCTGGATGCTGAGGCCAGGAGTTCAAGACATGTCTATAGACTTAAGAGGATATTGTGAATCTCATGCCAAAAATTTAAAAATTCAAATGAAATGGAAAAGTTCTCATAACTAACAAAATCAAGACAAGAAGATGGAAAAATTGAAATAGCCTTGTATTTCCTAAAGAATTGAATCTCTGAATCAAAAAATAAGACAGAAAACTTTCTCGTTCTCATAAAGGAAACTTGAGGCTCAGAGTAGTTTCAAATTTTAATTCTACCATATGTACAAGGGAAAAATTAAACATATGCCTTGTTTATGTGAAATTTCTTGCCATTTCTGGGTTGAGGTTGTATAGCTCTAAGAACTCTCGCCTGATCTGTAAATGTACTGAAGGAGGCAGTAATTCGTTCACCATCCTTACTCACCGAGCAGTCATTGAACCTGCTGTGTACCGGGCACTGTGCATGCTGGTGGTGTAACAGGAGGACAGACACCATCCCTGCCTGTTCAGAGAGTATAGTTCATGGGAGAGACAGGCACGTCACTGTCCACTCAATAGCTGAAGTGGAAGGGGACATAGATAACAAAGTTTGGATAAAAAGGAAGAGTGGTCAGGGCATGATAGCTCACACCTGTAATCCTAGCACTCTGGGAGGCCAAGGCAGCTGGATTACTTGAGCTCAGAAGTTTAAGCCCAGCCTGAGCAAGAGTGAGACCCCCATTTCTACTAAAAATGGAAAAACTAGCAAGGCGTTGTAGCAGGCACCTGTAGTCCCAGACACTTGGGAGTCTGAGGCAAGAGCATTGCTTGAGCCTAAGTGTTTGAGGTTGCTGTGAGCTATGACACCATGACACTCTACCCAGGGCAACAGAGTAAGACTCTGTCAAAAGCAAGAAGAATGGATGAATAAGAAAGACCTGGGCAAGGCTCCATAGTTTGGAGTTCTGTCAGTCTTGTTTCAGTCTGGGAAGTGGAGCCACTCTGAGTATTCACCATTAGGAATAGGACCTCATACATGGAGGGAGGAGCTGGGAAAGCCAAAACCAGAAGTGGGGAGAGACATGCAGCAGAGTTAGAAGTGGAGACATCACAGAGCAATCACAGGGAATCTGAGAAGCAGGTCCAGGTACTCAAGTTGTACCTTGGGGGTCTTTGGGAACTGTTGACTCTACACAGCTGCTGCACTGTCGGTCAGCCTGGCCAGCATTCGGGAGGCCGAACTGGGCATGGAGCTGAGAGACCAAGGCTGAGCTGGAACCTGCCAGGGACCCTCGGTTCTGCCTGTCCCCGTGTCTAAGCAGGATGCCCTCCCACAGCAGCGGCTGATTTGTCCCGTTCACTTTCCCAATCTCAAGCAAAGTGCTCTTTTGACAGCCCTAACCCAGAGCCACACAATGAAGGGGTTTGATGAGTCAGTTCCCAGCTTACTTAACCAGGTTGACGTGCACAATCTAGCCCAAGGGATGTGAGGGACAGTCTCTTGGAACTTTAGTGTGAGAAAGGACAAAACCTCAACTTTGTTCACCTGCTGTGTGATCAGGAGTTGGCTCTGCCTGTCAGGAACGCGACCCTGAAGCCTGTGTGGTGTGAGCGCCCCTCAGGTGCTGCTCTCTCTGATCTACCTTTGAGGCCCTTGACCACAAAACTAAAGTGCTACTGTTCTCTATACTGCAAAACAAGACACCGGCAGATTTTAAACTGATAAAAACCTGGTAAAGCTGTCATTGTATATACCTTTTAGGATCAATCAAGATAACATATCCCATGGTAAAAACAAGAGTAAAATAGTTCTGAGAACTGCGAAACCGTCATCCTTTTTCTAAATGACTTATTCCAACAGGCAGGTGGTTTTTAATCACTGACCCTCTTGTTTGCAGGCAACTGAACACCAAGGTCTTTTCGTTGCATAGTGGAAGGAGTGCTGCCGCTTATGGAGCACCTGCTGGGTGCCGGGCACTGTGCTGACCACTTGACACACAACTGCCTCTTTCTCTTGTCATTTTTCCCAATAACTGGTATGAAAAATTGAGTTGAGACCAATTGTTCTGAGGTCAGACTATTTACCTAGGTAGGAAATTCAGAAGAAGCTAGAGTAAAGAGGTACTTGGAGGCTGAAAAATACCCAAAGGCAAGTGGCTCTGGGGTGGGCAACCGCAGCTGTGTCGTGGAGCGTGGGGAGTGTCAGGCTCAGCCGGTGGCAGCGTGGCCGGGCCTCCTGCAGGAGTTCTCCCCTATATCTGAGCCCCTGCAGGTGGCGATTCCTTTCCTGCTTCCCTCCCTTCTTCCATTCTTTACCCCCTTTCTTCCCCACTCTTTCTTCCTTCCTCTCTCAGATTTTTCTATCTCACATGTAGGTGTGATCGCTCCTCCCGTTTTCTTTTTCTTTATAACAGAATGTTCTATCTATTTAGTAGCTGTGGTGTCATATCCTTTGAGCAAATCTAGCACATGCACAGAGGCTGTGCAGAGGCACCTAAGCATGGGCTCTGCTCTTTAGGAGTTTCTCCCCCACTTTCTTCCGTGTTAGAGAAAAAACACAAAAAGCACTTCCCCCACTCACAGAAAGTGTCTTTGCAGCTGGTGGGGTCACTTGTGCCCCTTAAGCATGCAGTCCACACCCTCCTGAGGGGTCTTGAGAGGATCCTTAGAGCACAGCAGTGAGGGACACAGGCACCCAACTGGGCAGCCCTTCCCCTCCCCCAACCCCCATATCCATCCTGAGGAGCTGTTTGGGGGCCACTCCTGGTGGCTGTCTGGCCTCAGGCTACAGGCCCTGGTGTTCTTGGTGCTCTGCAGTCACTGGGGTACAGAGTGGTCAAGATCTTCATCTAGGGGGGAAACCAAAGAAACAAGACCCTCTCCTGAAGTTAGCTGTCAGCACCTCTCTCCCGTGCACAGAGAAGCTGGGGAGATGAGATGCTGGTTATGGAGACAGGCAGCACCTGGACCCAGGACAAGGGTCAGAAACTTGGCAAAAAGGCCACATTGTTCTCCAGTACTGACATCTGTGGCCACTGAAGCCAGCCAGAGGGACCCAACCTGTATTTTCCCAGGAGTGAGTGAGTGGGACAAGCTTTTGTTACTCCTCGCACGCCCCTCTCTGCCTGACTTGCCCAGTTATCTCTATGGATGTGGGAACCAACATGGGAGCGGGGCCTGCTGCTCAGCCCCTCCTGCACAGAGGCATTGCTTGCCTGCACCACTGCCAGCCCCCATGTCAGGGCCGCCAGGCTCCTCTGGGCTGTGAGTGTATCTGAAGTTGACGGTTTTCTGTCTCTCTCTCTCTCCAGGGTCAGGTGTGGATTAATGGTTTTAACCTTGGCCGTTATTGGCCAACACAGGGCCCCCAGATGACCTTGTTTGTGCCACGGCACATCCTGACAACCTCGGCCCCAAACAGCGTCATAGTGCTGGAGCTGGAGCGTGCACCCTGTCGAGACAATGACCCAGAACTGTGTGCTGTGGCTTTCGTGGACAGGCCAGTGATCAGTGGAAGGGTGGCTCACAGTCATCCCTCCAAGCCTGTTTAATCAAGACTCATGGTTGGACCACAAAAGCCTATAATTTTGAGGTTTCTAGCCTTGAATGTGTCCCACAGACCTTCCCTGTCATGCCAGCATTCACTGGAAAATTAGATTGAAAATGAATTTATAGTCTACTTTCACCTGCAGTTTCCCTATAGCCCTGAAATGCCTACTTCTGCCCTCAGGGGCCATCCTGGATGTGTCAGGGAGCTGAGAGCCCAGTCATGCCCAATCGTATCTGCAGAGTTGGGACGGAACCTTTAAAGGTGTTCTTGATTTTTTATTTTGGAAGAATCATGTTGTCTTCTAGTTAAATAAAATTTGTACTCAAATGATGATGTCACTGTTTTTAATGTTGAGCTGGTATTAAATTATATGGTCTGACTTAAATCGTAACTAGACTTGAGTGGGCCGAATAAGCCACTTCACTAACTTGAAGTTCAAAGGGGTGGAAAATAGTCTTGGTTTGATCTGGTGGACTGCTGTTTTTCTTATCCTCATTTGACTTGCTTTTGAATTTCTGTGATAGTACAGCTATCACAAAGACAGCTAAAAACAATTACGAAAACAATCTAAATCATCCACACCTGCTCGGTGTACTAAGCATGGTGCACCAGTACTATAGAATAGTATTTCAGCCATTAAAATGGTGATACAGATCTATCAATATTTATATGAAGATACTTGCATGAGACATTGCGTGGAAAAAAGATTACCTTAAACTTGATCCCATTTTGTGTGTTTGGACGTAAGAGCCGCCATGTTCACATGGTCACTACAGGCCTGTACACATGTCTTGACGTTGAGCACTGACTCTCGTTTGTTGAGTGCTTGTTCTATACCATACACGGTTCTGAGCATATCACATTTTTTTTCTTTTTTTTTATTGTTAAATCATAGCTGTGTACGTAAATGCAATCATGGGGCACCATACACTGGTTTTATAGACCGTTTGACACATTTTCATCACACTGGTTAACATAGCCTTCCTGGCATTTTCTAAGTTACTGTGTTAAGCATTTATAGTCTACATTTACTAGTTTCACATGTATCCTTGTAAGATGCACCACAGGTGTAATCCCACCAATCACCCTCCCTCCGCCCATCCTCCCTCCTCCCTCCCCTCCCTCCCCCTCTTCCCCCTATTCTTGGGTTATAACTGGGTTATAGCTTTCATGTGAAAGGCATAAGTTAGTTTCATAGTAGGGCTGAGTACATTGGATACTTTTTCTTCCATTTTTGAGATACTTTACTAAGAAGAATATGTTCCAGCTCCATCCATGTAAACATGAAAGAGGTAAAGTCTCCATCTTTCTTTAAGGCTGCATAATATTCCATGGTGTACATATAGCACAATTTATTAATCCATTCATGGATTGATGGGCACTTGGGCTTTTTCCATGACTTAGCAATTATGAATTGGGCTGCAATAAACATTCTGGTACAAATATCTTTGTTATGATGTGATTTTTGGTCTTCTGGGTATATACTTAGTAGAGGAATTATAGGATTGAATGGCAGATCTATTTTTAGATCTCTAAGTGTTCTCCAAACATCTTTCCAAAAGGAGAGTATTAATTTGCATTCCCACCAGCAGTGTAGAAGTGTTCCCTTTTCTCCACATCCACACCAACATCTCTGGTCTTGGGATTTTGTGATATGGGCTAATCTGACTGGAGTTAGATGATATCTCAAAGTAGTTTTGAGCATATCACATTTTTAATTCACTTGCCCTTCACAAGAACTCTGAGAAATCTATTGTCACCATCCTAATTTACCAGATCACACAGCTCTGAGTGGCAGAGACAGGGTGAACCCAGGTAGTCTAACTCCAGTGTCCGGGCACATGCTGCATTCATGGACTATCAATCCATGCTCATCTTGCATAGAGGAGGTTCAGAGTAACAAACAAATGTTAATATGATTATCTCTGGGTGGTATTTAAGAGATTATTTTTTCTTGTCTATATCTTAAATTCTTTACAGAGAATATATAATTTTTTTTTCAGTTTTTTTTTTTGGCTGGGGCTGGGTTTGAACCCACTACCTCCAGTATATGGGGCCAACGTCCTACTCCTTGAGCGACAGGCACCGCCCTATAATTTTTTTTTTAAATAAATACATGCCCCTCTCCACTCTCTTACCTCCTCCAGTGGAGGATCAGCCTTCCACTTAAACCCGGGAGCTTTCTGCTCCCTCTCTGCAGTTGGAGCTTTAGCAGAGCTTGGGTTTTCAGTTCAACAGTTTCCCCTGTGACCTCTGGTTGTATATTGGGGCCCCACTGAGTCCAGCACTGTTGAGGATAGACAGTCTCTCAGAAACACTCTTGAGGGAAGAGGAGAAAGTTACAGAGGAGTCTGCCCAGGCAGTCTCCAATGATTGGGCCCACCCATTGTTCCCAGTGGTTGGTGAAGTTCTGGGTGCGAATGGCAGGAGTAAAGGAGCGGGCGGGATTTGTGCCTCCCCAGTATAATACATCCCGAAGGGGTGCCCCAGGGCAAGGGAGAAGCCAGCAGCCAGCACCACAGAGCTCAGGTGGCCATTCTGAGTCTCGTACATGGCAGAAATGCAGAGCATGAGCCGGAGTGTCAGAAAGATCTCCACCGTGGTGGCCTGGCCCATGCTCATGCCAGGGTGGAATTATAGTCCCAGCTGCTGGGAGGCTTAGGCAGGAGGATCACTTGAGCCCAGATGTTTGAAGTGGCAGTGAGCGGTATGATAATATGCAATTTTTTAAGGGAAGGAGAAAGGAAAGATTTATCAATCTATAACATTTTCTTGGCAGCGTGTTTTCCCCCTCTCGCATGGGCACAGATACTATCTGGGGTGAAATAGGGAGTTCTTAAACTCTGGTTGAGCCAGCTGCAGGAGGCACACGTGGGTCCAGACAGACAGCCTGGAGCATAACTGAGGACAGTTTTCAGAGTGTCTTTTTCTAGATGTTCTGCACCTCTGATGTTTAGTCAGACCACAGGGTAAGGAGGTGCTTCATGGACCCACAACCTCATTTTATGACTCCTCCACTGTGAAGTTACTGAAAATGTAAAATGGTACTTACAAACTGTGGCCCAACAGTGGTAAGCTGTGGGCAGAAACGTGAGAGGATTCTTTCAGAGCGTATGTGTTAAAACACGGGTAAATTGTACTTCCACTGCTCAGAGACAAGTGGAGAGTGTCCAGAAGGCCTGGGCAGTGGGGTGTGGGGCCCTTGAGGGAGCCTGCCCTTCTCTCCTCTTCATTCGTCTGATCTTCAGAGCCACACTCAAAGGTACCCAACAGTAAGCCTATTTTGCAGTTGAATATATTTAATTGCAGAGACAAGAGGCAGAATTGGTTTCAAATCTCATCTCTCTCTCTCTCCAAAGCCGGAGCATTTTGTCCTGTCACTCTGAGGGAATTTGGAGAGTATTTCCCCACTTCTACAGCACCATGCCATTCCTTGCCCAGGAAGTTTCTGGAAAACAATTTTTTTTTTTTTTGAGACAGAGTCCCCCTCAGTAGAGTGCTGTGGCATCACAGCTCACAGCAACCTCAAACTCTTGGGCTTAAGCAATTCTCTTGCCTCAGCCTCCCAAGTAGCTGGGACTATAGGCACCTGCCACAACTCCTGGCTATTTTTTTGATTGCAGCTGTCATTGTTTAGCTGGCCCAGGCTGGGTTTGAAACTGCCTGTGGCTGGCACCCTAACCGCTGAACACAGGCGCCAAGCCTGGAAAACAGAGTCCTAATACATAAACAGTACCTCCTGGATTCCACTCCCATCCAGCTCTCACGCCACCTCTCACGGAGGCATGTGTTTTGGCCTACTGTGATGTCTGTCGTTTAGGGGGGCTGCTGAGGGGTGGCCTTGGGATCTTCTAATACAATGTCATTCTTTTTTTTTTTTTGAGACAGAGTCTCACTTTGCCACCCTTGGTAGAGTGCTGTGGTGTCATAGCTCACAACAACCTCAAACTCTTGGGCTCAAGCTATTCTTTTGCTTCAGCCTCCAAAGTAGCTGGGACTATAGGTGCCCACCTCAACACCCAGCTATTTTTAGAGACGAGGTCTTAAGGTCTTGCTCTGGCTCAGACTGGTCTCGAACCTATGAGCTCAGGAAATCCACCCATCCCGTCCTCCCAGAGTGCTAGGACTATAGTCGTGAGCCACTGTGCCCGGACTTTCTTTCATTCTTTTTTTTTTTTTTTTTTTGAGACAGAGTCTTACTCTGTTGCCCTGGGGAGAGTGCCGTGGTGTCACAGCTCACAACAACCTCAAACTCTTGGGCTCAAAAGATTCTCTTGCCTCAGCCTCCCAAGTAGCTGGGACTATAGGTGCCCACCTAGGTTTTCTATTTTGTGTAGAAACTGGGGCTCGCTCTTGCTCAGGCTGGTCTCCAACTCCTGAGCTCAGGCAATCCACCTCCCTCAGCTTCCCAGAGTGCTGGGATCACAGGTATGAGCCAGAGTGCCTGGTTCTTTCAATGTCATTTTAAAATAAGATGTGCTGTCAGTCATTCCTGATTTCTGCCTCTGAAAATAGTAAGAGAAGTACCTTTATCACCTGCTGTGTAAACCTTTTATATTAAATTATTGTTAAGCATATTTTAATATTCCAAGATTTGCAGGCTTATGCTAACCCAGCCATAACACTGATAGACTTAGAACTTTACCATATTTTCGTTCATCCTTCTGGTGAACATTGTGGCCTTTTCCTTTGTACCCTTGGTTTCTACGTACCCTAGATTTATATGACCTGCAGAACATCTTGTTTTAAATATCTTTTTTGAGGTATAGCTTACATTTACCATAAAATTAACCTGTATTCAGCCACAGTTCCATGAGTTTTACTTAGCATAATGCAGTTGTGCAGCTATTGCCATGACCCAGTTTTAGAATGCTTCCTTCATTCCAGAAAGTTCTGTTGAGCCTATTTGCAATCAGTCTTCTCTCTCATCCCCATGCCAGGCAATGACTA
The DNA here is from genome assembly GCF_027406575.1 of Nycticebus coucang. Taxonomy (NCBI): domain Eukaryota; kingdom Metazoa; phylum Chordata; class Mammalia; order Primates; family Lorisidae; genus Nycticebus; species Nycticebus coucang. The sequence goes on along the minus strand of NC_069787.1, from coordinate 77,215,178 downwards.
ATGTAGCTATAGTTCTGGCATCTTTTTTAGAAATTTCATGATGGAGCTGGAACATATTCTTCTTAGCAAAGTATCTCTGGAATGGAAGAAAAAGTATACAATGTACTCAGCCCTACTATGAAACCAGTTTATAGCTTTCATATGAAAACTATAAACCAATTATAGCCCAAGAACAGGGCAAAGGGGAGAGGGTGAGGCGGGGAGAAGGTGGGTGAAGGGAGGGTAATCAGTGGGACCATACCTACGGTGCATTTTGCAAGGGTACACGTGAAACTTACTAAATGCAGAATATAAATGTCTTAACACAATAACTAACAAAATGCCGTGAAGGCTATGTTAACCAGTTTGATGAAAATATTTTAATTTGTATATAAAACCAGCACATTGTACCTCATGATTGCATTAATGTACACAGCTATGATTAAATAAAAAACAAAAAGAAATTTCATATAACTGGGATCACAATATAATGTCTGTCTGACTTCTTCCATTCAGCATAATGTGTCTGAGGTTCATGCATGTTGTAGCGTGTTCAGGAATTTGTTCCTTTTTACTGATGAGTGTACCTCAGTTTGTTTATCCATGTGCCAGTTGATGGGCATTTGAATTGGTTCCAGTTTTTTACTGTTATGAATAATGCTGTTATGAACAGTCATGTATAATTCTTTCTGTGGTCACATTTTCATTTCCCTTGGATAGATATCTAGGCATGGGATTGTTTAGTCATATGGTAATGTATATTTTAACTTTTTAAGAAATTGTCAAATAATTTCAGAATATCCTTTGTGAGGCTATTAATTAATGAAGAAGAGGCAGAATTAGAATTCCCCAAGTTTTCCCTTCTCTTTCTTGTCCCTTCTTTACCTGGGGCTGTTTGCTGTCTTTCTTTATTTGTCATTGTCAATCTGTCCATCTTCGTTTCTCAGCAAATCCAGTTTATTCAGAATGAAATTGTTTACACTAATCTAGGGTTGGGTTTTTTTCATTGTTTCCCCAACAAGCAGCGTGTCTTCTGTCAAATTACACAAATAGGAAATGATCTTGTGTGGTCTTTGTTTCTCCCATTTCTGAAAAAAAAAAAAAAAAAAAAAGTCATTTTGTGAAGTCACTTTATTAGTCAGTGGGAGGGATTCTGTCTGGTCTGTGATACAATACACAGCTAGTGTGGACTGGGGCTGCAGGAAAGACAGGCTGATGTCCAGATAATGGGGGCAAGGAGGTTCTGGGTTTCAGCCCAGTCCCTGCTCTTGGTCTGACTGAGCAATACTTCCCCAGTTATTCCTTGCCCTCTGACCCTCAGCTTTGTTATAACTGGATGTCTGGAAGCTTTCTGGTTGTCTGTAAATGCCTAGTGAAGATTCTGAACTGACTACCCCATCCCCCTGGGGCTTTCCCTCGTGTGAGGAAGCCTCCCACGGGCTTAAGTCCTCCAAACTCCCAAACCAACAGCATTGTCTCCTAAGGTCAAATGGGACAGGCTTTGGGGACAGAAACTCAGGTTCATGTTCCCACTCCACCAGGAATTCTTCGCTTAAGCACGGTCCCCACCTTGTGGAATTAAGTGAGGTAATCACAAGCATACCTTGCACAGTGCTTGCCATGAAGTAGGTGCTTACTAAACACTACTTTGATTCTTTCTCACCACAATCCTCCACAGAAGCAGGTAAGAAAGAGATCTCAGAAACCTGGGGGCAGCGAAGTAAAGAATGATGCCTAGGACACAGCATCCTTTCCCCGGGGCCCTTTTGTTCATTTCAACTCGGTTCTTCTCCTGACCAGCCCTTGTTCTTGGCTGAGGGTCCAAAGGTGGAGGAGACAGTCTAGTATAAAGCATGAGATGCAAGTAGAAAGTTTTATATTCCTTTCAAGGAAATTCAAAACACAGAAAAAAGATATTTCACCCAAGTCTTGCCTGGTGTGCCAGTCAGGTCAGGTCTGAGCAATGGCCCAAGGTTTCGGCAATGACCCATGAGTCTTGTGTGTGTGTGTCTGGTGACCAGAAGGGCCTGTATAAGTGGGACTCCAGTAGACTCAGGTCAGGAAATGAGGAATTCTCCACATTGGACGGTGACTTGCTTATAAGGCTGGGCATGCCTTTCAGACAAAACCTACTGTCACAGAGCCCAACCTTTCTTATGTTTTAATTTGCTCTTTAACAACCAGCAAATTCCCCAGAAACTTAGCAGAAAAGTTCCATGAGCAGCAAATTTCTCTGAAAGATATGAGAGAGAGGGTTTATAGTTGAGCAGTCAAATGGTGACTTTTGGTTTTTCCCTGGAGGGAGCTCTTTCTTGAGGTGAGACGGGGCTGAGGAGACACGAGAGTGGGCAGAGAAGCACTGTAGACTCACATCAATAGGAGGCCTTCAGATGTTAAGAACATCATGACTTACCTCTGTGGGTGGGTTTGTCTGTCCACTGTCTGCCATGATCAGTAGACATCAACATAACATTTGCGAAGTCCAAAGAACAAATGTGGTAAAGTCCTCATGAAACCACATCGGAGAGTTCATTTTTTTGTAGAGGACTGGTTGTTGACCACTCCTAGATGCCCCAAGGGATCTGGATGAGTTTTTTGTGGTTTTATACCCTAAAATTGTGATTACTTGGAACCAAAACACTAAATCTTCCCACTAGACAGGTTTTTGCTATATTAAATATACTATGAGGAATAAGAGCTAAACAGCTGTTGGATAGAGGACTAGTTTTGCCTAGTTTTCTGTTAAAAGCATCTGTGATTATCTGATAATCTGACAACAGAAAGATATTGTTGGGATACATCTTCCAACTCTGTCCTGCAGATTGATCTTATTACAGATTCATCTCAGTCTCATTGCAAACCCAACCTGGCTGAGGATGGAATTCTGATTCTTCAGAAGACCGAAGTGGAGAATGAAGAAAAAAAGAGTGAGATAACAATCTGATTATTTTTCTACTCTGGTCACCAGAATGTTAGCTCTTAAGAGCCAGGGGTATGCCACCCATCTCAGGTATTCAAGTAGAACAATGCTTTTGAGAGCAGCCAACTCTTCCCCCTGGTATCAAACCCCAGTTGTTCATGTTACATGTGTAATAACATATGGAGGATGTGAATACCATACAGCTGGTGCAAACTGAACTTTCAGCCCTCCTCACTGAGCAGGAACCTCCAGCACCTTCTTGGTCCCAATGCTCTTAGTGACAAAATTTTGCCATTTTGGCTTTATACACTTGCAATTGCCTCTACTTCATTTCAGCGGTCCTATCACTTAAATTCTTTTGTTTGTTTGTTTGTTTTTTGAGACAGAGTCTCATTTTGTTACTGGTAACGTGCTGTGGCGTCATAGCTCACAGCAACCTCAAACTCCTGGGCTTATGTGATTCTCTTGCCTCAGCCTCCCAAGTAGCTGGGACTACAGGCACCTGCCACAACACCCAGGTATTTTTAGAGACGAGGTCTCACTCTGGCTCAGGCTGGTCTTGAACCTGTTAGCTCAAGCAATCCACCTGCCTCGGCCTCCCAAGTGTTGGGATTACAGAATGTGAGCCACCACACCCAACTATCTATCACTTAAATTCTTGAACTTTGCACCTAAAAAATCTTCAAGATTCATTTTATGGTAATGTTTTTAACTTCCAATATGCTTTGCAAAAAGGCTTGTAGCCTGAATCTCTTTGTTAAATCTAGGACAATTGTCACTCACTCATTCAACTATTAGTGAATTCCTAATACATGTTAGGCATTGAGGATAAAATGACAACCACTTTATCACCCCATCTTTCAATCTCTTTTTTAAGAGTGTTATTGCCATCGATAGCAATAATAATAAAAACATAACCCATGTCTTCAAAAGATTTAGAGTTAGTAGGAGAGAGAAGTAAATAGTTTCAATGATGTCTTGTGGACAGTGAGGGGTAGTACAGAGTGGTAGAGCAGCACAGGAGGGGTTCACAATCCAGGCCCAAGCAGTCCGGAACTCTGTCTCACAGCAGAGCCTAAAACGGTGTGTGTGGTTTATGGAGGAGATGTTCTAAGAAGAAAGGGAGCAAGAAAAGAATACAGGCAGGAGAATTAAGGTAAGTAAGAAGGCCAGGTACAGTAGTTCACATCTATAATCCAAGCATTCTGAAAAAAGTGGTCTTGGCAGGAGGATCACTTGAGGTCAGGAGTTTGAGACCAGACTGAGCAAGAGCATGACCCTCTCTACCAAAAATAGGAAATTTAGCTAGATATGGTGAGAGTTAGGCAAAGAGTGGAGGAAAAACATTCCAGGTAAAGCAAACAGTATGTGCAGTTGCTAGAGCTAAGAGAGAGTAAGACCATCCACAGAAACTCAGGTGATGGGGATGGGCAATGTTAAGAACACATGGGGCTTCAGTGATATCAAGAAGTTAGATGTGAAGGGTCTTGTTTGATTGTGTAAGGAGGATAATATTTTTGAAGTATAGCCCAATATTTCTGTGTTAGTTAGCATAGGCTAAATTATGTTACATAACAAACAATACCCAAACATTAGTAGCTTAAAACAAAAATATTCATTCCCTATTCTGGCTACATGTCCTTTGATAATCAGTGAGGGTCTCATTTGTCCATTGTTTTCACTCTGGGACTCAGGCTGACAGAGCAGCTACCATTTGGAACATTGTTTTCACAACTGCCAAAGGAAGCAAAAGGCAAGATGGAAAATCACACTCTTTTTTTTTTTTTAGAGAGATAGAGTCTCACTTTGTTGCCCTCGGTAGAGTGCTGTGGCGTCACAGCTCACAGCAACCTCCAGCTCTTGGGCTTGGGTGATGCTCTTGCCTCAGTCTCCCAAGTAGCTGGGACTACAGGCGTTTGCCACAACGTCCAGCTATTTTTTGTTGCAATTTGACCAGGGCTGGTTTGAACCCGCCACCCTCAGTATATGGAGCCAGCGCCCTACTCACGGAGCCACAGGCGCACCACCACCACCACTCCCCCTCCGGCCCCCAGAAAATCAACTCTTAAAGCTCCACCTGTAAGTGATTCCAGAAAAAAAGATACCATAATTTAATGTTTAAAGCATCATTAGGAATAAAGAATTATCACAAAAATGATAAAATTATAATCCATCAAGAAGATAAATCAATTTTCGGGCGGCGCCTGTGGCTCAGTTGGTAAAGCGCCAGCCCCATATACCGAGGGTGGTGGGTTCAAACCCGGCCCCGGCTGAACTGCAACCAAAAAATAGCTGAGCGTTGTGGCGGGCACCTGTAGTCCCAGCTACTTGGGAGGCTGAGGCAAGAGAATCACTTAAGTCCAGGAGTTGGAGGTTGCTGTGAGCTGTGTGATGCCATGGCACTCTACTGAGGGCCATAAAGTGAGACTCTGTCTCTACAAAAAAAAAAAAAAAAAAAAAAGGGCGGCGCCTGTGGCTCAAGGAGTAGGATGCTGGTCCCATATGCCGGAGGTGGCGGGTTCAAACCTGGCCCCGGCCAAAAACCACAAAAAAAAAAAAAAAAAGATAAATCAATTTTCAATTTCATGTATACAGAAATAAAATATATAAATAAAAAATGATAGACTTATAAAAATAAATGGATAAATCCTCCATCATTGAGCATTGAAAAGCTAATAGGATAGTAAGAAAGATAAATAAATCATTCAGAGACACTTTTGCATTTGATTATCCAAAGTAAACTAGTTCTAAAACTATAAACTCTATTTGGATGAGTTACTAAAGTTGGGAAGTCTATTAGGATACTGATCCACATTAAGTCAGATGGCTACACTGGAGTGAATTGGGGAATACACTCTTCTGGGTATAAGTGTAACAAATGGGAAGGATCACCCTTCTCAGAATACCCAAGGGACATAGATATAAGTGCCTTGATACTAAGCAAGGAAGGAATAAGTAACAACCCCCTGAGAGGTTGTGAGCACAGGCTAGCTCTAGTGTGCAAAATTTGCATCACTGGGTTAGTACAATAAACTTAAGGCAATCAATTAATGTGTTATTCAGAACCGATAGTACTCCTACACGTCTGACATAAGCAATCTCAAAATCATCTTTGAAATAAGGGCATCTTTATCCTAGATATTGGGAAATCCCCTCAAATTATTTTCAAGATCAAAGAGTAGACACAGTCAAATATAATCAAATACACAATGGAACAAAGCAACATAAGCAAGAAGCAGCAGAAACAGACCCTATAAACTTTAGCTATTGAAAATATAAGACATATTTTAATATACATATTCATACAACATTTAAAGACAAAACAACTTTGACAATATCTGCAGAGAACAGGAAACTACAAGAAAACATCATAGATTTGCAAAAGAACCAAAGGACACTTTTGGAACTACAAAATAAAATTATCAAATTTTAAAATTCAGTGTATGGGTTTGGAAGCCATTTAGACATGGTAGAAGAGAGAATTAGTATATTGGAATATAGACAAAAAAATGATGAAGAATATAGCATAGAAAACAAAAAGGAAGACATGAAAGAAAAGGTTAGAGACATGGGGGATAAAGTGAAATGATTAAATATATATATATTTAATTTGAATTCCAGAAGGAAAAGATAGAATGTAGTAGAGGTAGTATTTGAAGAAATGGTGGATGAAAATTTCCTAGAATCAATGTAAGACACCAGTTCATAGATTCAGGAGGCCCAAAGAATACCACATATTTAAGTTAACCAAAAGTTCACACCTAGACATGACATAGTAAAATTGAAGAACACCAAAAACAAATAGAAGCATCAAAAAAACAGCCAGAGAATACAGATTACCTTCAAGAGAATGACAGTAGATGTAAAGAGAATTTGCAAAGGTAAAAATAAAAGACCAAAGATAGTAGAACAAGCTTCTGCTCCTTCCTCTTGCCCACTTTCTTCCACTTTCTCCCTTCTCCTCTCCTTAAAAAAAAAAAAAACATTATAATACATTTGATTAAACATTAAAAACATTGAATGATATCTTCAATGTACTGAAAGAAGCCAACTGCCAACCTAAAATCCTATACCCAGTGAAATTATTCTTCAGCAAGGTTGTCAAAATGAAAATATTCTGTGATAAACATAAACAGAGGCTCTCATTGAAGGGTTATACTAAAGCATGTACCTCAATTAGAAGGAAAGTGATTCTAGAAGGAGGGTTTAGGATGTAAAAAAGATTAAAAAGCAAAGAGAATGGTAAATCTTTGAACAAAGATAAACAAGTACTAAATTTATGACACAGTAATAATGTCTAGTGGACCTCACAAGATTAAATTATAATACCATAGGTATCCAGAAGGTTCTGCCGGTTCTTCCAGCTCTCGGTACCCGGCTCTTCGTCGCATCACCATGATGGGCCATCGTCCCGTGCTCGTGCTTAGCCAGAACACAAAGCGTGAATCTGGAAGAAAAGTTCAGTCTGGAAACATCAATGCTGCTAAGACTATTGCAGATATCATCCGAACGTGTTTGGGACCCAAGTCCATGATGAAGATGCTTTTGGACCCAATGGGAGGCATTGTGATGACCAATGATGGCAATGCCATTCTTCGAGAGATTCAAGTCCAGCATCCAGCAGCCAAGTCCATGATTGAAATTAGCCGGACACAAGATGAAGAAGTTGGAGATGGGACCACATCAGTAATTATTCTTGCCAGGGAAATGTTATCTGTGGCTGAGCATTTCCTAGAACAGCAGATGCACCCAACAGTGGTGATCAGTGCTTACCACAAGGCATTGGATGATATGATCAGCACTCTAAAGAAAATCAGTACCCCCGTTGACATCAATAACCGTGATGTCATGCTAAACATCATCAACAGCTCTATTACTACCAAAGCCATTAGCTGGTGGTCCTCTTGCAACATTGCCCTGGATGCTGTCAAGACCATACAGTATGAAGAGAATGGTCGGAAGGAGATTGACATCAAAAAATATGCAAGAGTGGAAAAGATACCTGGGGGTATCATTGAAGACTCATGCGTCTTACGTGGAGTCATGATTAACAAGGATGTGACCCATCCACGAATGCAGCGCTACATCAAGAACCCTCGGATTGTGTTGCTGGATTCTTCTCTGGAGTACAAGAAAGGGGAAAGCCAGACTGACATTGAGATTACACGAGAGGAAGACTTTACCCGAATCCTCCAGATGGAAGAAGAGTATATCCAGCAGCTCTGTGAGGACATTATCCAGCTAAAGCCTGATGTGGTTATCATGGAAAAGGGCATCTCAGATTTAGCTCAGCACTACCTCATGCAGGCCAATATCACAGCAATTCGTAGAGTCCGGAAGACAGATAATAATCGCATTGCTAGAGCCTGTGGTGCCCGGATAGTTAGCCGACCAGAGGAACTGAGAGAGGATGATGTTGGAACAGGAGCAGGCCTGTTGGAAATCAAGAAAATTGGATATGAGTACTTTACATTCATCACCGAGTGGAAAGACCCCAAGGCCTGCACCATTCTCCTTCGGGGGACCAGCAAAGAGATTCTTTCAGCCAAGCATACCCGGGAGAACTGTGAGACTTGGGGCATAAATGGTGAGACTGGAACATTGGTGGACATGAAAGAATTGGGCTTATGGGAGCTATTGGCCGTGAAGCTGCAGACATATAAGACAGCAGTAGAGACGGCAGTTCTGCTACTACGGATTGATGACATCGTGTCAGGCCACAAAAAGAAGGGCGATGACCAGAGCCGGCAAGGCAGGGCTCCTAATGCTGGCCAGGAGTGAGTGCTGGGCAAAGTGACTTCAATGCACAAAACCAGCAAAGTCTCCCCCTTTCCTGAGCCAGAGTGCCAGAAACACTGTGGACGTCTTTGTTTGGAAGGGATCAAATTGAGGGGCAGTCCCCAGTCCCTTTCTGTCCCAGCTCAGTTTGCAAAAAGCACTGACATGTAATTTTTCTCTATTGTTAGTTTTCCATTTAGTTTGCTTCCGATGATTAAATCTTAAGTCATTTGAAAAATAAATAAATAAATAAATTATAATACCATAAACAAGAATTTTTATTTTTATTTATTTATTTTTTTTTTAGAAACAGTCTCACTTTATCGCCCTTGGTAGAGGGCCATGGCGTCACAGCTCACAGCAACTTCCAACTCTTGGGCTTAAGTGAGTCTCTTGCCTCAGCCTCCCAGGTAGCTGGGACTACAGGCGCCCGCCACAATGCTCAACTATTTTTTTATTGCAGTTTGGCCAGGGCTGGGTTTGAACCCGCTACCCTTGGTATGTGGGGCCAGCACCCTACCCATTGAGCCACAGGTGCCACCCCATAAATAAGAATTGTAAGGCAAGAACAATATAAGTAGATCTACTTTTGTAGTCTTTGGGGGAGGTTTGTTTGTTTCTTTTGGTTAATGTTTGTAATAAGGGCAAAAGTAATTGATTAACTTCAAACTTTGAAAGTTAAATATACTCCCCCCAAAAGGCAAGAAATGAGACAAACAGGCTGGGCATGTTGTTTCACATCTGTAATCCTAGCCGTCTGGGAGACTGAGATGGGCCGATTGCTTGAGCTCAGAGTTCGATACCAACCTCAGCAACGGCAAGACCCTGTTCTCTACTAAAAACAGAAAAACTAGTCAGACACAGTGGCACACGCCTGTAGTCCCAGGTACTTGGGAGGCTGAGGCAAGAGAATTGTTCAAGCCCAAGAGTTTAAGGTTGTGTGAGGTATGAGGCCATGGCACTCTACCCAAGGCACAAAGTGAGACTTTGTCTCAATAAATAAATAAATAAGAGAAACAGAAGCCTATAGTATATAGTATAAATAGAATCCATGAAATAGGATTTGTACTGGAATATGTCAGAAATCACATTAATGTAAATGGGCTAAATGCTACAGTTAAAAGACCAAGATTTCCAGAATGGCTCTTTAATAACCTAACTATATGTTTTCTATAAGAAACCAAGTTGAAAACACACAATATCAAAAAGTTGAAAGTAAAAAATTGAAAAAATGTATGCCAGACAAATGTGAAGAAAAAAATTTGTATAACTCGGGCGGCGCCTGTGGCTCAGTCGGTAAGGCGCCAGCCCCATATACCGAGGGTGGCGGGTTCAAACCCGGCCCCGGCCAAACTGCAACCAAAAAAAATAGCCGGGCATTGTGGCGGGAGCCTGTAGTCCCAGCTACTCGGGAGGCTGAGGCAAGAGAATCGCTTAGGCCCAGGAGTTGGAGGTTGCTGTGAGCTGTGTGAGGCCACAGCACTCTACTGAAGGCCATAAAGTGAGACTCTGTCTCTACAAAAAAATAAAAAATAAAAAATAAATTTGTATAACTTTATTAATATAGAGCAAAACATCTTTTAAGATAAAAAGAGATCCAGAAAATCTTTTCATAATGACGATTTTTAACTCAATCAGAAGGTATAACTATTTTATATTTTATATACCTAATAATGTTGTCTTAAAACATATGATACAAGGGAGGGAGAGCAAGATGGAAGCCAAGTAACAGCTTCTTTGCATCTGGGCACCATGACTCTGGGGAGATAAGACTCCAGGCATCTCTGGCTGGTCAGATGCCTATAATCATCCCTTTAAGGATTCCTATAATCATCCCTTTAAGGATACAGGGAGTCAGCGAGAGACTTCTGGACCCCAAGAGGAACAGTGGAAAACTGGCAAGTAATCACATGTGTTCGATCAGTCTAATCCTGCCGACAGGTGTAAGTGCAGTAGCAGCAAGACTGCAAACCGGAAAGGCCTTACCTGTGAACTGTTTTGGTGTATTTGGACTTGGCACTCAGTTGAACTGCCTTGGGGAGAGCTTGAACAGGAGTGCGGAGAACTTTGGGTGTTGTCTGGGACCCCAGACTGAGCCGCTGAGCCAGACGGACGGAGCTAATAGTGTTTGCCTGTGGGCCACAGGGAGCCATTGTGAGAGAACTGCCCCAACAAGGTCCACCCTAGGGGTTGCAGAGCAAGGATCTGGTGGGAACTAGTAACCTAGTGACTGAGCAGCCTAAAGGCGGGGTCTGAGCCGCCTTACAGCCCTAACCCTTAGGGGCAGAATGAGACCAGTTTTGGCACACTGGGTAAGTGGATAGCCGTTCACCAGTGATTCCAGCGACAAGCACTTTCCTGGGAAAGCTTCTGCTTAGCAAGTTTAGAAGCTTAAAGTGCCTTTTAAGAGGGCTGAAGAGAGACTTAGGGTGTCTACCCTGTGGGGTTTGAGAAATCAGTGGAGGCCTCCAGTTTGTATCAGCATTGTAATTAACATCTCATACCCCAGAAGAGCACCTGTTGCCCAGACAATATTCAACAAGATATATATATACTGCTTTGTTTTTTTTCATTTGTGTTGTTTGTTTGTTTTTTGTTTATTTTGATGTTGTTGTTTTGTTTTTAATTTCACCTTTTCCATACAGAGTTTTTCTTTTCTTTCTCCTGTTTTCTAGTATAAATACAATTTCCCATTGCTGCCTTTTACAATAACTAAAACTTCATTTTTGCTAGTGTTTCTACTGCTATTATTTGGTTTTTCACCCAATTTTATCCCGTAAAGTTTTCTGTTTGCTTGTTTTGGTTTGATTTATAGCATTTTTGTCTTTCCTTTCTACTTGATCGAGGTGGGGCACTGTGTCTGATCAGGTTAGCAAAGTATTGCTGACCTCAATGGAACCACCCAACTGGGCACCCCCAGAGGTTGGGGTTTTTAGGTTGTGTCAAAGTACCCTACTGTACCCCTATATTGCTCTGTTTCCCTCTTTCTGTGCCTCTCTTCTTTTTGTCAATATTCCTTTTACCCACCCCCTCTCCTTTCTCTATTTTCTCTTCATTCTTTCCTTCTTTCTTTCATCTCTTCTTGCTTTTCAACCTTCTCATCCTCTGGTCCTATACCAAAAGGACTCATCGAAACCTTAGTCCACAGGCACAGGAACTTAAAGAGCAAGAGGAAGTGAAAGGAAAATTAGGGCAAGGAAACAGATACAAGAAATGACTAATGAGGAAGAATCAGCAGAAAACTCCAGGCAACATGAAGAACCAGTCCAGAACAACCCCTCCAAGGGACCATGAGGTAGCTACTGCAGAGGATTCCACCTATAAAGAAATGTTAGGAATGACAGAAAGGGAATTTAGAATACACATGATGAAAACAATGAAGGAGATGATGGAAACAATGAAGGAAACTGCTAATAAAGTGGAAAATAACCAAAAGGAAATCCAAAAACAGAATCAAATAAGAGATGAATGATATGAAGAATATAAAAAGGATATAGCAGAGCTGAAGGAACTGAAGCAGTCAATTAGGGAACTTAAAGATGCAATGGAAAGTATCAGCAACAGGTTAGACCATGCAGTAGAAAGAATTTCAGAGGTAGAAGACAAAGTTCTTGAGATAACTCAGATAGTAAAAGAGGCAGAAAAGAAGAGAGAGAAAACAGAACGTTCACTGTCAGAATTATGGGACCTCATGAAGCATTCCAACATACGAGTTATAGGAATCCCAGAAGAGGAAGAAGAATGCCCCAGAGGAATGAAAGCCATACTAGAGAATATTATAAAAGAAAATTTTCCAAGTATCACCAAAGATTCTGACACACTGCTGTCAGAGGGATATTGGACCCCAGGTCGCCTCAACTCTAACCGAGCTTCTCCAAGACACATTGTGATGAACCTGTCCAAAGTCAAGACAAAAGAAAAGATTCTGCAAGCTGCCAGAAGTAAGCGGCAGTTGACCTACAGGGGCAAATCCATCAGAGTGACCGCAGACTTCTCTAATGAAACTTTCCAAGCAAGAAGACAATGGTCATCTACCTTTAATCTACTTAAACAGAACAATTTCCAGCCCAGAATTTTGTACCCTGCTAAGCTAAGCTTTAAAATTGATGGAGAATCAAATCATTTACGGATATACAAACATTGAAGAAATTCGCCACAATAAGACCAGCTCTACAGGAAATACTTCAACCTGTTCTACACACTGACCATCACAATGGATCAGCAGCAAAGTAAAAACTCAGAAATTAAAGGACAGAACCTAATCCTCCACACTGATGCAAAAGATAAAACTAAGCAATGGACTCTCACAAAATAAGATGAATAGAACACTACCACACTTATCAATTATCTCAATAAAAGTAATGGCTTGAATTCCCCAAGCCATTGGGGAATCTTGAATAGACATAGATTGGCTGACTGGATTAAAAAACACAAACCATCCATTTGCTGTCTGCAAGAAACACACCTGGTTTCAAAAGACAAATTAAAGCTCTGAGTCAAGGGTTGGAAGACAGTTTTTCAGGCAAATGGAATTCAGAAGAAAAGAGTTGTGATCTTATTTTCAGGTACATGTGGATTTAAAGCAACTAAAGTCAAAAAAGACAAAGATGGTCACTTTATATTGGTCAGGGGAAAAATACAACAAGAAGACGTTTTAATTGTAAATATTTATGCAGCCAATTTAAATGCTCCCAGATTCTTGAAACAGACCTTACTCAGTCTGAGCAATATGATACCCGATAATACCATAATAACAGGGGACTTTAACACTCCTCTTACCGAGCTGGACAGATCCTCTAAACAGAAATTAAACAAAGATATAAGAGATTTAAATAAGACCCCAGAACAACTGTGCTTGATAGACGCATATAGAACACTCCATCCCAAAGATAAAGAATACACATTCCTTTCATCACCCCATGGAACATTCTCCAAAATTGATCATATCCTGGGACACAAAACAAATATCAACAGAATCAAAAGAATTGAAATTTTACCTTGTATCTTCTCAGACCATAAGGCACTAAGGGTGGAACTCAACTCTAACAAAAACGTTCAACCCCACACAAAGACATGGAAATTAAACAATCTTCTGTTGAATAACAGATGCGTGCGGAAGAAATAAAACAGGAAATTATTAACTTCCTTGAGCATAACAACAATGAAGACACAAGCTACCAAAACCTGTGGGATACTGCAAAAGCAGTTTTGAGAGGAAAATTTATTGCTTTAGATGCCTACATTCGAAAAACAGAAAGAGAGCGCATCAATAAACTTACAAGTCATCTTATGGAGTTGGAAAAAGAAGAACAATCTAAGCCTAATGTCAGTAGAAGAAAAGAAATCTCCAAAATCAAATCAGAGATCAATGTAATTGAAAACAAAAGAATCATTCAGAAAATTAATGAAACAAGGAGTTGGTTTTGGTTTTTTGAAAAAATTAATAAAATAGATAAACCATTGGCCAGACTAACTAGAAATAAAAAAGTAAAATCTCTAGTAACCTCAATCAGGACTGGTAAAGGGGAAATAACAAAGGATGTCACAGAGATACAAGAGATCATCCCTGAATAGTACCAGAAACTTTATGCCCAGAAATTTCACAATGTGAAGGAAATGGATCAATATTTGGAATCACACCCTCTCCCTAGACTTAGCCCAGATGAAATAGAGCTCCTGAACAGACCAATTTCAAGCACTGAGATTAAAGAAACAATAAAAAATCTCCCAACAAAAAATGCCCTGGTCCGGATGGCTTCACATCAGAATTCTATCAAACCTTCAAAGAAGAGCTTATTCCTGTACTGCAGAAATTATTCAAAAAAATTGAGGAGGAAGGAATCTTCCCCAACACGTTCTATGAAGCAAACATCACCCTGATACCAAAACCAGGAAAAGACCCAACCAAAAAGGAGAATTTCAGACCAATCTCACTCATGAATATAGATGCAAAAATCCTCAACAAAATCCTAGCCAATAGATTACAGCTAACATCAAAAAAGTCATACATCATGATCAAGTAGGTTTCATCCCAGGGATGCAAGGCTGGTTTAACATACACAAGTCCATAAACGTTATCCACCATATTAACAGAGGCAAAAATGAAGATCATATGATCCTCTCAATAGATGCAGAAAAAGCATTTGATAAAATCCAGCATCCTTTTCTAATCAGAACACTGAAGAGTATAGGCATAAGTGGCACAATTCTAAAACTGATTGAAGCTATCTGTGACAAACCCACAGCTAATATTTTACTGAATGGAGTAAAACTGAAAGCTTTTCCTCTTAAAACTGGAGCCAGATAAGGTGGTCCTCTGTCATCTTTACTATTCAACATAGTGCTGGAAGTTCTAGCCAATACAATTAGGCAAGACAAGGAAATAAAAGGAATCCAAATGGGAGCAGAGGAGGTCAAACTCTCCCTCTTTGCTGATGACATGATCTTATACTTAGAGAATCCCAAAGACTCAATCACAAGACTCCTAGAAGTCATCAAAAAATACAGTAATGTTTCAGGATATAAAATCAATGTCCACAAGTCAGTGGGCTTTGTATACGCCAATAACAGTGAAGATGAGAAGCTAATTAAGGACACAACTCCCTTCACCATAGTTTCAAAGAAAATAAAATACTTAGGAATATACCTAACAAAGGAGGTGAAGGACCTCTATAAAGAAAATTATGAAATCCTCAGAAAGGAAATAGCAGAGGATTTTAACAAATGGAAGAACACACCAGGCTCATGGATGGGAAGAATCAACATTGTTAAAATGTCTATACTTCCCAAAGCAATCTACCTATTCAATGCCATTCCTATCAAAATACCAACATCGTACTTTCAAGATTTGGAAAAAATGATTCTGCGTTTTTTATGGAACCAGAAAAAAACCCGTATAGCTAAGGCAGTTCTTAGTAATAAAAATAAAGCTGGGGGCATCAGCATACCAGATTTTAGTCTGTACTACAAAGCCATAGTGGTCAAGACAGCATGGTCTGGCACAAAAATAGAGACATAGACACTTGGAATTGAATAGAAAACCAAGAAATGAAACTAACATCTTACAATCACCTAATCTTCGATAAACCAAACAAGAACATCCCTTGGGGGAAAGACTCCCTATTCAGTAAATGGTGTTGGGAGAACTGGATATCCACATGTAAAAGAGTGAAACTGGACCCACACCTTTCCCCACTCACAAAAATCGGTTCAAGATGGATAAAGGACTTAAATTTAAGGCATGAAACAATAAAAATCCTCCAAGAAAGCATAGGAAAAACACTGGAAGATATTAGCCTGGGGAAAGACTTCGTGAAGAAGACTGCCATGGCAATTGCAACAACAACAAAAATAAACAAATGGGACTTCATTAAACTGAAAAGCTTCTGTACAGCTAAGGAGACAACAACCAAAGCAAAGAGACAACCTACACAATGGGAAAGGATATTTGCATATCTTGAATCAGACAAAAGCTTGATAACTAGGATCTATAGAGAACTCAAATTAATCCACATGAAAAAAGCCAACAATCCCATATATCTATGGGCAAGAGACACGAATAGAACCTTCTCTAAAGAAGACAGATGAATGGCTAACATGAAAAAATGTTTATCATCCCTATATATTAGAGAAATGCAAATCAAAACAACCCTGAGATATCATCTAACCCCAGTGAGAATGGCCCACATCACAAAATCTCAAAACTGCAGATGCTGGCATGGATGTGGAGAGAAGGGAACACTTTTACACTACTGGTGGGACTGCAAACTAGTACAACCTTTCTGGAAGGAAGTATGGAGAAACCTCAAAGCACTCAAGCTAGACCTCCCATTTGATCCTGCAATCCCATTACTGGGCATCTACCCAGAAGGAAAGAAATCCTTTTATCATAAGGACACTTGTACTAGACTGTTTATTGCAGCTCAATTTACAATTGCCAAAATGTGGAAACAGCCTAAATGCCCACCAACCCAGGAATGGATTAACAAGCTGTGGTATATGTATACCATGGAATACTATTCAGCTATTTAAAAAAATGGAGACTTTACATCCTTCGTATTAACCTGGATGGACGTGGAAGACATTATTCTTAGTAAAGCATCACAAGAATGGAGAAGCATGAATCCTATGTACTCAATTTTGATATGAGGACAATTAATGACAATTAAGGTCATGGGGGGTGGGGAGGAAAAGCAGAGAGAGGGAAGAATGGAGAGTGGTGGGGCCTTGGTGTGTGCCACACCTTCTGGGGGCAAGACATGATTGCAAGAGGGACTTTACCTAAGAAATGCAATCAGTGTAACCTGGCTTATTGTACCCTCAATGAATCCCCAACTATAAAAACATAAAAAAAAATGTGATACAAAAATGTATAGAATTACTGGAAGAAATAGTTAAATCCAAAATCATAATAGAATGTTGTAATACACTTCTGTTAGGATTTAATAGAACAATCAGATAAAATATTAGAATAAATATTAGAGGCTCAGTGCCCGTAGCTCAGTGGTTAGGCTGCTGGCCACATACACCAAGGCTGGCAGGTTCAAATCCAGCCCGGGACCTGCTGGACAACAGCAACAACTGCAACAAAAAAATAGCTGGGTGTTGTGGTAGGTGCCTATAGTCCCAGCTACTTGGGAGGCAAGGCAAGAGAATTGCTTAAGTCTAAGAGTTTGAGGTTGCTGTCACACCATGGCACTCTACCAAGGGTGATGTAATGAGACTCTGTCTCAAAAATAAATAAATAAATATTAGAATATTTGATCTACGTAATTAATGAATTTAATGCAGCAAGTGGATAAAGAACAATCCAACTCTTCTTCTTTTTTTTTTTTTTTTTTTTTTTGACAGAGAGTCTCACTCTATTGTCCTGGGAAAAGTGGCATGGCATCATCAGAGCTCATAGCAACTTCCAACTCCTGAGTTCAAGCAATCCTCTTTCCTCTGCCTCCCAGGTAGCTGAGACTACAGGAGTGGACCATGATGTCTGGCTATATTTTTCTATTTTTAGTAGAGACAGGTTCTCATTTTTGCTCAGGCTGGTCTCAAACTCCTGAGCTCAAGCAATCCACCCATGTTAGCCTCCCAGAGTGCTAGGATAACAGGTGTGAGGCTTGGCCTCCACCTCTGTTCTTTACAGACTTGAAATGTTTACCAAAATTGGCATACATTAGGGTTATAATGC
The DNA here is from genome assembly GCF_027406575.1 of Nycticebus coucang. Lineage (NCBI taxonomy): Eukaryota > Metazoa > Chordata > Mammalia > Primates > Lorisidae > Nycticebus > Nycticebus coucang. The sequence goes on along the minus strand of NC_069787.1, from coordinate 77,197,317 downwards.
AAATCTCAAATTTCATCAGACTAAAAGCAGAACATACACTCTGAATTCAATGCTAATAAGCTATAAATCAGTAACCAAAAATAACCAAAACATTCTCATACATTTATTTGGAACTAAGAAACACATTTCTAAATTACTGATGGTATAATATTAAGGATTTTAGAATATAGTTTGAACTAAGTAATAACTAAAACCTTACATATCAAAACTTGTCATACATATCAAAGCTTGTCATACAGTCAATATATTGAAAGGTACAAAGGGAAAGTTGTACCTTTCAATATATTTTATTAGAGAAGGAGAAAGTCTGAAATTTAATGAGCAAAGCATCTTCACCACCATCCATACTGCTTGTCTAACATTTTGTCTTTACTGTTTTTCTCTCTTTTGTCTACTCCCCTCTCTGAATTCCTAATAATTTTAAAATTAAGCGTGTCAGCTCGGTGCCTTTAGCACAGTGGTTATGGTGCCACCCACATGCACAGAGGCTGGCGGATTCAACCTGACCCGGGTCAGGTAAACATTACCCATTGTAAGAAGTAAGGAGGAGGCTTGGTACCTATAGCTCAGTGGCTAGGGCACCGGACACATATATCAGGGCTGGCAGGTTCAAACACAGCCCGGGCCTGCTAAACAACAACGACAACAACAACAACAAAAAGCCGGGCATTGTGATGGGTACCTGTAGTCCCAGCTACTCAGGAGGCTGAGGCAAGAGAATCACTTAAGCCCAAGAGTTTGAGGTTGCTGTGAGCTGTGACATCACAGCACTCTACCGAGGACAACATAGTGAGACTCTGTCTCAAAAAAAAAAAGAAGTAAGGAAGGAAGAAATGGGTAGAGATTGAACAATGGGTAAAAAATTAAAATTAGAAGAAATAAAAGCTAGTGTCCTATTGCACAGTAGGGCAACTATACTTAATGTATTGAATATTTCAAAATAGCTAGAAAAAAGGATTTGGAATATTTTCACTATAAGGAAATGATAAACATTTTATACTAATTACCTTGATGTTTATACTAATTACATTACTGATGTTTATACTAATTACCTTGATTTGATCATTACACAATGTATACATGTATTGAAACATCACATGGTACCCCATAAATCTAAACAATTATGTGTCAATTAAATTTTTAAAAATAAAAAATTAAGGGAAAAAATTTTAACCTGTCTTTAAAAAGCTTTATTTTATTTTATCTTTATTTTTTTATCTTATTTTCTGTATCAAAAAAATAAGACTCTGTATCATCACCCTAGGTAGAGTGCCATGGTGTCATAGCTCATAGCAAACTCAAACTCTTAGGCTCAATCAATCCTCTTGCCTCAGCCTCCCGAGTAGCTGGGATTATCGGCACCTGCCAAGATGCTAGACTAATTTTTCCATTTTTAGTAGATGGGGTCTTGCTGTTGCTCAAGCTGGTCTCAAACTCCTGAGCTTAAGCAATCCACCTGCCTTGGTTTCCCAGAATGCTGGGATTACAGGCATGAGCTACAGTGCGTAATCAAAAGCTTGAGTTTTTGAAAATAAAAATCCGGGTGGCACCTGTGGCTCAAAGGAGTAGGGCGCCCACCCTATATGCTGGAGGTGGTGGGTTCAAACTCAGCCCTGGCCAAAAACCGCAAAAAAAAAAGAAAGAAAGAAAAGAAAAATCCATATTTATATTTAAAAAAAAGGAAAAGAACAGCAAAAGAAATCCCCAAAGGTAGAAGAAAGAAATATACATAAAAGCAGAAATTAATAAAATAGAAAATGCATATTCAATATGGCAGCAACAAAGCCAACAGTTTTTTATTTTCTAACACTAATAGGTTGATAAACTCAGAAAAGAAAAAATGCTTCCTCACTTTGGCTAGCATTTTAGACTAAGAGTTAAAGAAAATCTTTCCTCATCAGAAAAGTCTGTATCTGCCCCCTGAAACAATGAGCATGAGCTCCAAAAGGACAGACCTATAAGGGAATTCAGTTTCTCCATCTGTATCACGAAGGCAGAGAGCTGTGAGTGACAGAGAAAGCAGAGACTCAACCCACACCAGCCAGTCAGCCGGAGAGAGAAAAACCAGTCCTCAGGCCTGCCCTTCTTTATTCTTCTGTTCCTTTCCTCTTTCCTCTCCTTTCCCTCCCCTTCACCCCCCATTTCAGATCTATCACATAGAGAGTGATTTCCACTGGCCAAGTAAAGCCATCATTGGCCAGAACTTGGTCTCTCTGCTGAGTTCTTCTGTGGGTTGTTCATCCATCAAAGAAAGGTAAGAAAGCAAGCTTGGACCTTTTGCCTAGCTGTCACCAAGCTGGTGCTGTGTCGGAGCGCCATGCATCCTTCGCTTCAGGAACTTATTTCCCTCCTCAACTCTTAAAACTTAGAAATTTGCTTGTTTCTTAATTTTGATGGTGTTACTGTGAAAAAGGATGGAAGAATTTTTCTTTTCAAGTCCCACTTGAAGAAAACAACAGGAAGTCTCCTAAAACCCTTCCATCTTCATGCCAAATGTGCTAAGAATCTCACAATTTGGTGGTTTGGGGGCAAATGCCCCCCTGCAAAAGGAGCCCATTGTTTTTCACAGTAACTATGGACATTAAGACAGTTATCTCACCCAAAGGTTTTTGAGATATCGGGCGTTTTCCTGTTTGGGTGACACTTACTCTTCAGAGTCTACCTTTCCTCTCCCATCAGCTAAACCTCAGTGTCATAACGTGGTCAACACGTGTCTTCTGCAGTGTACAGTCCCATGTTCACTAAACAATGGTTAATGATGATAATAATAATCAGAAGAGAAACGTCCACATTTTAATTAACAAGGGACATGTGAATATCCAGGGCACTGTGTCAGAAATCCAGACTGGCAGGTTAGGACCATGTTGGCAAAATATTTTGTGAGCCTTGAAGAAGTGGACAGAATGGATAGTAAACTCCCACATGTTCTCCGAAAGCTAGCTCTTTGAAGTTTATTACAGCAGGTGCTGTTCACTCTTTCTCAGGTTACATCCCTCTCTATGGCACTTAACTCATAACATTCTAGTTATTTGTTTCCCATCGACTGATGGAAATTTCATGACTAGCACCATGATTTTTATTCTTGTGCTCATGGTACCCAGTACAGCACACTTAGCCCATAGTAGGTCTCAGTCAATACTGCAGAATGAGTGAATGCTTCCATGACTGCATTTATGGTTCCCAGCATTCCTTTAGGGATGTCAAACAGAAATGTAAGCTGAAGTCCCTTCTCTTTAAAAATCTAGATAAGAGGCCAGGCGCAGTGGCGTACACCTCTAATCCCTCTCACTTGGGAGGCTGAAGAGAGTGGATCTCTTAAGCTCACAGATTCGAGACCAGCCTGAACCAGAGCCACACCCCGTCTCTAAAAATAGCCGCCACTGTGGCCGGAGCCTGTAGTCCCAGCTACTCGGGAGGTTCAGGCAAGAGAATCACTTGAGCCCAAGAGTTAGAGGTTGCTGTGAGCTATGAGGCCATGGCACTCCAGCAAGGACAACAAAGTGCGACTCCGTCTCAAAAAATATATATAGATATATAGATAAGATTTGTCTTAAAATCCTTCCCACAATTTCTTTGAACACCTGGAGCGCTTACTGTAATGCAGTTCCCTCTGGGTACACATTCTGCCTCAGCTTCCACTGAATTCGTCCAGTTCACGAGCGATCTCACCATCCCACACATTCTTTTGCAGTACCTTGACTCAAATGTAGAACAGTCCCTTGAGTTTCATAAAAACCTCACCTATATGGGCCCTCCCCCCCCCCTTTTTTTTGAGACAGAGACTCACTTTATCACCCTCAGTAGAGTGCTGTGGCATGACAGTTCACAGCAATCTCCAACTCCTGGGCTTAGGCGATTCTCTTGTCAGCCTCCCAAGTAGCTGGGACTACAGGTGCCCTCCACAATGCCTGGCTATTTTTTGTTGTTGTTGCAGTTTGGCCGGGGCCGGTTTGAACCTGCCACCCTCCGTCTATGGAGCCGGTGCCCTACCCACTAAGCCACAGGCGCCGTCCTATATTGTACCCTTTTAATCTACAGAAACTGTACAAAAGTTTTTTAGTTTATTTTTTTGAGACAGTCACTATGTCACCTTCAATAGAGTACTATGACATCACAGCTCACAGCAACCTCTAACTCCTGGGCTCAAGCAGTTCTCTTGCCTCAGTCTCCCAAGTAGCTGGGGGACTACAGGCACCCACCACAACACCTGGCTATTTTCTTGTTGCAATTGTTGTTGTTTGGCAGGCCCAGGCTGGGTTCGAACCCACCAGCTCCAGTGTATGTGGCTGGCACCCTAGCTGCTGAGCTATAGGCAACGAGCCTTACAGAAGTTTTGAAGTGGTGGGGGAGGAGGGGAAATCTACATTGCAACAGTACTGCTTGGTAGTATTGACTATGAGATACCCTAGGTTTTAGAAGACATTCTACCACCAGCCATACTGCTTGTCTAACCTTTTGCCTTTACTGTTTTTCTCTCCTTTGTCTACTCCCCTCTCTGAATTCCTAATAATTTTAAAATTAAGCGTGTCAGCTCGGCACCTATAGCACAGTGGTTACAGCACCAGCCACATACACCAAGGCTGGCGGGTTCAAACCTGGTCCGGGTCAGGTAAACAACAATGACAACTGCAACAACAACAACAAAATAGCCGGGCGTTGTGGCGGGCACCTGTAGTCCCCGCTACTTAGGAGGCTGAGGCAAGAGAATCGCTTAAGCCCAAGAGTTGGAGGTTGCTGTGAGCTGTGATGCCACAGCACTCTACCAAAGGTGTCAAAGTGAGACTCTGTCTCAAGAAAAATAAAATAAAATAAAATTAAGCATCTGTGTTGCTGAAATGACACGTGCTTACTTTTCTTCTCCTGATCTAGTTTCTTAGAAAGGCCTTGAGAGGCATGAGGCTTCCAGGGGCTAAGGGAGAGAGGAGTGAGAAAGAAAGCAAAAAAGCCAGGAGCCCGTGAGCATATCCAGGAAGAGGGCTGGCACTGCCACTTCCCCGGCCAAGCTCTTGGGGTAGAGGCACAATAGAATCCCCCCCACGTTTTAGTTTCTGAGAAGACAGAGCTTCCTAAAAAGTATTTTAATCATTTTTTACGTATATTTTTTAAATAGAGATGATGGTCTTACTATGTTGCCCAGACTGTTCTTGAACTCCTGACCTTAAGCCATGCTTCCACCTCGGCTTCCCAAAGTGCTGGGACTATAGGCGTAAGCCACTGTGCCCAGCCTAATAAGTCTTTTGAGCCGTACTACCAAGGTCAAGCTTGGGGAGGAAGCAAGATCCCTGAGTTCCCCATCATGAGGATGACACAGTGTGGCACAGAGGTGGCACAGCGTGGATGGACCAAGGCGGCCTTTAAGAGCTCCCATGAGCCAGACGTAGAGCGCAGAGAGTCGGATGGTGTCCCACACCGGCTAGAGCAGCACGAAGTAGCAAAGGCCCTAGGTAGCCTCATAAGTCTTCTGAGGCCATAGAAAAGAGCAAAAGACAATAAAGCATTTCTCATGTCCCAAGAGGAATGCCAAAGGATCTGAGTGAGAAGTGGCCTGGTAGAAGTCCTACATGTGGGAGTGGATTTAGCAGGTGATTCCATGAAGTGACAATTGACGCCCAGACTTCAGCAGGTGCTGACATCAACAAGTAACAAATGAAGACCAGAGTCACTCATCCAAAATCCCAATACCAGATGTCTTTTTTTTTTAATTGTAATGTATAACTGAGTTCTTTTTTTTTTATTATTAAATCATAGCTGTGTACATTAATGTGATCATGGGGCACCATACACTGGTTTTATAGACCGTTTGACACATTTTCATCACACTGGTTAACATAGCCTTCCTGGCATTTTCTTAGTTACTGTGTTGAGCCATTTACATTCTACATTTACTAAGTTTCACATGTACCCTTATAAGATGCACCGCAGGTGTAATCCCACTAATCACCCTCCCTTTGCCCACATCCCCCCTCCCTCCCCTCCCTTTCCCCTTTCCCCCTATTTTTAGGTTATAACTGGGTTATAGCTTTCATGTAAAAGCCATAAATTAGTTTCATAGTAGGGCTGAGTACATTGGATACTTTTTCTTCATTCTTGAGATACTTTACTAAGAAGAATATGTTCCAGCTCCATCCATGTAAACATGAAAGAGATAAAGTCCCCATCTTTCTTTAAGGCTGCATAATATTCCATCGTGTACATATACCACAATTTATTAATCCATTCGTGGATCGGTGGGCACTTGGGCTTTTTCCATGACTTAGCAATTATGAATTGGGCTGCAATAAACATGAGGAAAGGGGAAGTGGGTAAAACGCTGAATTGATTGAGATAAAGTCCCTGCCTTCCAGGGCAACTGGGGTCTCAAAATGGAAATTTATTTCTGGGCGGCGCCTGTGGCTCAAGGAGTAGGGCGCCGGTCCCATATGCCGGAGGTGGCGGGTTCAAACCCAGCCCCGGCCAAAAACCACAAAAAAAAAAAAAAAAAAGGAAATTTATTTCTGTTCTAGAAGGAAGTTTACCATTGACACCATGTATATCTCTCTAACACCTTTCAGTGATGTTCTTTACTCTTTTGTTCTTAGTGGGTGTTACTATTTCATTTTCCTTCAGATAGATCAGCTTATTTATTTAAAAGTATCTTCCATGCTGTTCTATAATATTGCTTTCATCTCAAGTCAGTTCTTATTTTGATTGTTGCTCTTGTTCATTGTTTTAGAATTCTGCTTCTTCCTTGGGCTCTGGAATTTTGGTTTGTATGTGCATCTCAAATGGGAGATTTTCTTTCTTTCTTTCTTTCTTTTTTTTTTGGAGACAGAGTCTGACTATGTTGCCCTGGTTAGAGTGCCGTGGCATCACAGCTCACAGCAACCTCAAACTCTTGGGCTCAAGCGATTCTCTTGCCTCAGCCTCCCAAGTAGTTGGGACAACAGGTGCCTGCCACAAAGCCCAGCTATTTTCTTGTTGCAGTTGTCATTGTTGATTAGCTGGCCCGGGCCGGGTTTGAACCCGCCACCATCAGTGTATGTGGCCAGTGCCATGGGCGCTGTGCAATGGGCGCCGAGTCACAAATGGGAGATTTTTCTATTAATTTGTTTATGAGCATTGTTTCTCTCTTTCTCTCTTTGGCCACATTTCTGCTCTTCCATCCCTATATAGGAATTGTGATGAGATGTGTTTGTATAGATGTTGTTTGTGTCCTAATCAGATACCTATAGCCACTGGTGCATCACACCCTTAGCACCTGTGAACCTTGGTTGCTCCCTTCCCCAAGAACTACTCTTGGCTTAATGGAAGACACCTCATTGACATAGGGGCACCAAAGGCCAGACCCTTTGCCTCAAAGTGGGATTAACTGGCTGGGTGCAGTGGCTCATGCCTGTAACCCTAGGACTCAGGGACGCTGAGGTGGGCAGATTGCTTGAGCTCAGGAGTTCAAGAACACCCTGAGTGAGAGCGAGACCCCATCTCTACTAAAAATAGAAAAAGTAACTGGGCATAGTGGTGGGCACCTATAGTCTCAGCTACTGGGGAGACCGAGGCAAGAGGATTGCTCAAGGCCAAGAATTTGAGGTTGCTGTGAGCTGTGACACAATGGCACTCTACCTAGGGGGACACAGTGAAACTCTGTTTCAAAAAAAAACAAAAAAGAGGGTGGCGCCTGTGGCTCAGTGAGTAGGGCGCCGGCCCCATATACCGAGGGTGGCGGGTTCAAACCCAGCCTGGGCTGAACTGCAACCAAAAAATAGCCGGGCATTATGGAGGACACCTGTAGTCCCAGCTGCTCAGCAGGCTGAGGCAGGAGAATCGCGGAAGCCCAAGAGCTAGAGGTTGCTGTGAGTCCTGTGACATCATGGCACTCTACTAAAGGCGGTAAAGTGAGACTCTGTCTCTACAAAAAACAAACAACAAAAAAAAAAAGATTAGCATTTTTTTCCATGTATTAGTTTTGCCTGTTCTAGAACTTCATATAAGTAGAATCAGACAGTATGTACCCTTTTATATCTTGTTCAATATAATATTTGAATGTATATCCATATCATTGAATATATGAATGATTCTTGCATTTATATAACATTATCCAATGGTATTCCATTGTGAATACACCAAGTTTGTTCATTCCCATGCTAATGGACATTTGGGTTATTTTCAGTTTGGGGCTATTATGAATACAGCTGCTATGAACAATCTCTTATCAAACATTTTTATTGAGATATAACTCACATTCCACAAAATGTACTCATTGAAAATATGCAAATTTGGGGGCTGTGCCTGTGGCTCAAAAGAGTAGAGCGCTGGCCCCATATGGCGGAGGTGGCGGGTTCAAACTCAGCCAGCCCTGGCCAAAAGCTGCAAAAAAAAAGGAAAGAAAATATGCAAATTTTAGTCTATTCACACAATTATGCAACCATTACCACAATCTAAATTGAGAACCCTTTCGCTGCCCCAAAAGAAACTTTGTACCGGGCGGCACCTGTGGCTCAGTTGGTAGGGTGCCGGCCCCATATACCGAGGGTGGCGGGTTCAAACCTGGCCCCGGCCAAACTGCAACCAAAAATAGCCGGGCGTTGTGGCGGGCGCCTGTAGTCCCAGCTACTCGGGAGGCTGAGGCAAGAGAATCGCTTAAGCCCAGGAGTTGGAGGTTGCTGTGAGCTGTGTGAGGCCACGGCACTCTACCTAGGGCCATAAAGTGAGACTCTGTCTCTACAAAAAAAAAAAAAAGAAAGAAAGAAACTTTGTACCTATTAGCAGTAACTCCTCATCTCCCTCTTCTCCCAGCCCTTGGCAGTCACTGATCTACTTTCTGTGTCTACAAATTTGCCTCACAGCAACCTCAAACTCTTGAGCTTAAGTGATTCTCATACTTCAGCCTCCCAAGTAGCTGGGAGTGCAGTTGCTCGCTACAACACATGGCTATTTTTAGAGATGAGGTCTCGCTCTTGCTCAGGCTGGTCTTGAACCTCTGAGCTCAGGCAATCCACCCACCTTGGCTTACCAGAGTGCTAGGATTACAGGCATGAGTCACTGCACCCAGTCCTAACTACGTTTTATTATAAGAATTTGTAGGGCAGGGCGGCACCTGTGGCTCAATGGAGTAGGGCGCTGGTCCCATATGCTGGAGGTGGCAGGTTCAAACCCAGCCCCAGCCAAAAACTGCAAAAAAAAAAAAAATAATAACATTCTTTAAAAAAAAAAAAAAAAGAATTTGTAGGGCAGTACCTGTAGCTCAGTGAGTAGGATGCTGGCCCCATATACCGAGGGTGTGGGTTCGAACCCGGCCCCAGACAAACTGGCGGGCACCTATAGTCCCAGCTACTCCGGAGGCTGAGGCAAGAGAATTGCCCAAGCCCAAGAGCTGGAAGTTGCTGTGAGCTGTGATGTCACAGCACTCTACCAAGGGCAGCAAAGTAAGACTCTGTCTCTAAAAAAAAAAAAAAAAGGAAAAAAAAAAGAAGAAGAATTTGTAAATCAGGCTTAGAGCCTGTAGCTCAGCCGCTAGGGCACCAGCCACATACACCGGAGCTGGAGGGTTCAAATCTGGCCTGGGCCTGCCAAACAACAATAACAACTACAACCAAAAAAAAAAAAAAAATAGTTGGGCATTGTGGCAGAAGCCTGTAGTTCAAGCTACTTTTGGGAGGCTGAGGCAAGAGAATGGCTTAAGCCCAAGAGTTGGAGGTTGCTGTGAGCTGTGACACCATAGCACTCTACTGAGGGCAACATAGTAAGACTGTCTCAAAAAAAAAACAAAAAACAAAATGGAAGTATTTTTAAATCAAAATGTGATCTATTTTAAGATAATTTTTGTATATGAAGTGAGGTAGTGGTCCAACTTCATTCTTTTGCTGTGGATACCCTGTTATTACAAGATGAGTTGTTAGAAAGACCGTTGAATTATTTTGGTAGCCTTGTCAAAAATCGACAGTCTGTAACTATGAAGGTTTATTTCTGGACTCTCATTTCTATTGCCTTGGTCTACACGTCTATCTTTATGTCATAAAACATTGTCTCTATTACTATAGCTTTGTAGTAAGTTTTGAAATTGGGAAGTGTGACTCCTCCAACATGGTTTTTTCTTTTTCTTTTCTTTTTTTTTTTTTTGAGACAGTCTCACTATGTCACCCTTGGTGGAGTGCAGTGGTGTCACAGTTCACAGCAACCTCAAACTCTTGGGCTTAAGTGATTCTCTTGCCTCAGCCTCCCAAGTAGCTGGGACTACAGGCGCCGGCCACAACGCCCGGCTATTTTTTGTTGCAGTTGTCATTATTGTTTAGCTGGTCCAGGCTGGGTTCAAACCCACCAGCCTCAGCATATGTGGCTGGCACTGTAACCACTGTGCTATGGGTGCCAAGCCCAACATAGTTTTTTCATTTCTAGATTGTTTTAGCCCTCTGGATCACTTTCTTTTTGCATATGAAATATGGATCTGGTTGTCGATTTCTTTAGAAGTTCAGCTGGAATTTCGATAAGGATTACATTTAATTATAGGTCAAGTTGGAAAGTGCAATATTGCCATCTTAACAATATTAAGTCTTCCAGTCAAAAATCATGGATTGCCTTTCCACTTATTTAGATCATCTTTAATTTATTTCCATGATGTTTTCTAGTTTCACTGTATAAGTTGTGTACTTCTTAAATTTATTCCTAAGTACCTTACTTTTTGATATTATTATAAACAGAATTCTTTTTTCTTTTTTTTTTGGAGACAGAGTCTCACTTTGTTGCCCTCGAGCTGTGGTGTCATAGCTCACAGCAACCTCAAACTCTTGGGCTCAAGTGATTTTCTTGCCTCAGCCTCCCAAGAAGCTGGGACTACAGGCACCTGCCACAAAACCCACAACATTAAGAAATTATTAAGGACTCAGACTTCTAAACATGGGGTCTTGCTCTGACTCAGGCAGGTCCCGAACTCATGAGTTCAGGTGATCCACCTGCCTCAGCCTCCCAAAGTGCTAGGACCACAGGTGTGAGCCACCCTGCCTGGCCAGAATTATTTTCTTATTTTCATTTTGAGATTACTCATAGCTAGTGTAAAGAAATGCACTGGACTTTTGTATATTGATCTTGTATCATGCAACCTGCTGGACTTGCTTATTATCCCTAATAGTCTTTTGGTTTATTCCTTAGAATTCCCTACATACAAGATCATGTCATCCACAAAAAGATATAGTTTTGCTTTTTCCTTTCCAAGCTCAATGCCTTTTCTTTTTCTTGCCTATTTCCCCTAACAAGAACTCCTAGTACAATATGAATAGAAATGAAAGACCAGACATCCTAGTCTTGTCTCTGATCTTAGGGGAAAGCATTGCATTTTTCACTATTATGTTGGATGTCACAAATATTCTTGAACAGGTCATTTGATGGACTACAGATTTCATTTCTCTCAGGTCAGTATCTAGATATAGAACTCACAGAATATGCATGTAAATTTACAAAGAATTGTCAGTTTTCCAACAAAAAGTGACTTTTTTTACCCAGCTATCTTTTAGATTTCTCTTACTATATATTACCTACTATATTTCAAAGAGTTTTGGAAAACAGAAGACCCCCAAATTGTGAACTTTTTACCGTATCTTAATTGGAAGACTTATTAGTGGTAGACTCAACAGGTCTGCAACCTTCAAGAAATTATTAAAGACTCAGATTAGGTAGCTCACGCCTATCATCCTAGCACATTAGGAGGCTGAGGCAGGTAGATTACTTGAACTCAGGAGTTTGAGACCAGCCTGAGCAAGAGTGAGATGCCATCTCTACTAAAAATAAAAAACTAGCCAGGTGATGTGGCAGGCACATATAGTCCCAGCTACCTGGGAGGATGAGCAAGAGGATTTCTTGATCCCTAGAGTTTGAGGTTGCTATGAGCTATGATGCCACCACACTCTACACAGGGGAGGTGAGTGAGACTATGTGGGGAAGAAAAAAAAAGGACTTGGATTAGGGACAATACTTATATTTACAACTTAGATCCATTCCCTTATAAACTCACCTTTTGTCCACTGAACAAACTCTCTCAAACTTCCCAGGATGAGCCCAGCTAGACCCCACAATACTCCACGAACCATTGTTTACTTTATTTGCATGTGATGTTTTTATTATGACATCAATAAAATTAGGAGGTGGTTGTACAGTCTAGTCTTGGTGAGATCTGTTTCCTTCCTGCCGGCCTCCGATGACGATCTCGGTTTACCTCATGTATGATCAAAACAAGGCAAGCATTCTGCAGGCTCCAATGTGCTATCTTGTACCCGTCTCACACGTAAACTCTGCTACCCATCCCCAGGACTGATGTCAGCGTCATCCTCAAAGCACTGCACATCTCTGAGGGCAGGGGTCGTGTCAGGATGCTCAACTTACATGCTCAACTCTCCTGGGAGCCCTGTATTCTAGAATATATCTCTGTGTGGCTCTCCATTATCATAAACTTCTCCATCTTTTTTTTTTCTAAAATGGAAATATCTGGCTCAGCGCCTGTAGCACAGTGGTTAGGGCACCAGTCACATACACCGAGGCTGGCGGGTTTGAACCCAGCCTAGGCTTGCTAAACAAAAATGACAACTGCAACAAAAAAAAATAGCCAGGCGTTGTGGTGAGCACCTGTAGTCCTAACTGGAGGCTGAGGCAAGAGAATCACTTAAGCCCAAGAGTTTGAGGTTGCTGTGAGCTGCGACATCACAGCACTCTACTGAGGCAACATAGTGAGACTCTATCTCAAAAAAAAAAGGAAAAGAAAAAAGAAATAAAATGGAAATATCTCTATTGTTCTGGCAGATTAAGAACCTTTGTTTAAATAAAGAAAGAAGCTTTAGAAAGTATGAAGAATAACTCTTTCCTCTAACCATTTGGGGCTATCCTTCCTTTTATTTTTTTATTTTTTTTATTTTTTTGAGACAGTTTCACTCTGTCACCTGGGGTTGAGTGCTGTGGCATCTTAGCTCACAGCACCCTCAAACTCTTGGGCTCAATCCTCCTGCCTCAGCCTCCTGAGCAGCTGGGACTACAGGTACCCACTACAACCCCCAGCTTGTTTTACTATTTTTAGTAGAGACAAGGTCTCACTCTTGCTCAGGCTCATCTCAAACTCCTGAGCTCAAGCAATCCACCTGCCTCAACCTCCCAGAGTGCTAGGATTACAGGCGAGAGCCACTGCTCTCATCCCTTCCATGTTTTTTAAGTGCACTTAATATATTGTGGACATCTATGCACAGTAGTAGGTATACAGCAGAGAGTTATTCTTTTTAATGGCATCATATTCCATAAATTAATAGCATACATTAATTTATTTATTATTAGGCATTTCAACTTTATAGAAAAGTACCAAGAATAACCTAACAAACATCCACTTAGCAATTAGGAAAAAATTCAATTGCATATAATTATTTCCTCATTTGTCATTTGTCTTTTTTTTTGTTTTGTAGAGACAGAGTCTCACTTTACCGCCTTCAGAAGAGTGCCATAATGTCACAGGACTCACAGCAACCTCTAGCTCTTGGGCTTCCACAATTCTCCTGCCTCAGCCTCCCGAGCAGCTGGGATTACCCGAGCAGCTGGGATTACAGGCGCCTGTCACAATGCCCGGCTATTTTTTTGGTTGCAGTTCAGCCGGGGCTGGGTTTGAACCCGCCACCCTCGATATATGGGGCCGGCGCCCTGCTCACTGAGCCACAGGCGCCGCCCGTCATTTGTCTTTTTATTTTTCCTTTGTGACTGTTTCAGTCACATGCATTTTTATATTCGCGTGGTTGAAACTATGAATCTTTTCCTTTATGGATTCTGAATTTTGACTTATTTTTACAAATGCCTTGCCTCATGCTAAAATTATGAAAAAAAATTTCTGTTTTATTTTAGAACACTTATTGATCCAGGTTTTACATTTACATTTTTGTGTGTTTGGAATTTAACTTTTGACATGAATCAAGCTTAAATTTTTTGCCCAGATGACAGTCCACTTCTCAATAAATAGTGCACTGCATTCCCCTTTGATTTAAAACGCCATCTTTAATATGTGCTAAATTCTGGCCCGGCGCCTGTGGCTCAAGCAGCCAAGGCGCCAGCCACATACACCTGAGCTGGCGGGTTCGAATCCAGCCTGGGCCCGCCAAACAACAATAACGACTGCAACTGAAAAATAGCTGGGCGTTGTGGCGGGCACCAGCAGTCCAGCTAGTTGGGAAGCAGAGGCAGGAGAATCGCTTGAGTCCAGGATTTGGAGGTTGCTGTTGAGCTGTGATGCCGCAGTACTCTACCCAGGGTGACAGCTTGAGGCTCTGTCTCAGAAAAAAAAAAGAAAAAAGTGCTAAATTCCCATGTGTATGTTGATCTAGTACTAGATTTTCCTATTCTGTTCCACTCACCTTTCTGCACCATTGCCTTATATTTTAATTAGCTCATTAATTTAACATACATATTAATTTATACTGTATGTATTGTCATTCTTTTCCTTTTTCAGAGTGATCCTAACTATTCTTTTTTTACATGAGCTTTTTTTTTTTTTTTTTTTTTATTGTTGGGGATTCCTTGAGGGTACAATAAGCCAGGTTACACTGATTGCAATTGTTAGGTAAAGTCCCTCTTGCAATCATGTCTTGCCCCCATAAAGTGTAACACACACCCAGGCCCCACCCCCTCCCTCCGTCCCTCTTTCTGCTTTTCCTCCTCCTCCATAACCTTAATTGTCATTAATTGTCCTCATATCAAGATTGAGTACATAGGATTCATACTTCTCCATTCTTGTGATGCTTTACTAAGAATAATGTCTTCCACGTCCATCCAGGTTAATACAAAGGATGTAAAGTCTCCATTTTTTTAATAGCTGAATGGTATTTCATGGTATACATATACCACAGCTTGTTAATCCATTCCTGGGTTGGTGGGCATTTAGGCTGTTTCCACATTTTGGCAATTGTAAATTGAGCTGCAATAAACAGTCTAGTACAAGTGTCCTTATGATAAAAGGATTTTTTTCCTTCTGGGTAGATGCCCAGTAATGGGATTGCAGGATCAAATGGGAGGTCTAGCTTGAGTGCTTTGAGGTTTCTCCATACTTCCTTCCAGAAAGGTTGTACTAGTTTGCAGTCCCACCAGCAGTGTAAAAGTGTTCCCTTCTCTCCACATCCATGCCAGCATCTGCAGTTTTGAGATTTTGTGATGTGGGCCATTCTCACTGGGGTTAGATGATATCTCAGGGTTGTTTTGATTTGCATTTCTCTACTATATAGAGATGATGAACATTTTTTCATGTTTGTTAGCCATTCGTCTGTCATCTTTAGAGAAGGTTCTATTCATGTCTCTTGCCCATTGATATATGGGATTGTTGGCTTTTTTCATGTGGATTAATTTGAGTTCTCTATAGATCCTAGTTATCAAGCTTTTGTCTGATTGAAAATATGCAAATATCCTTTCCCATTGTGTAGGTTGTCTCTTTGCTTTGGTTGTTGTCTCCTTAGCTGTACAGAAGCTTTTCAGTTTAATGAAGTCCCATTTGTTTATTTTTGTTGTTGTTGCAATTGCCATGGCAGTCTTCTTCATGAAGTCTTCCCCCAGGCCAATATCTTCCAGTGTTTTTCCTATGCTTTCTTTGAGGATTTTTATTGTTTCATGCCTTAAATTTAAGTCATTTATCCATCTTGAATCAATTTTTGTGAGTGGAGAAAGGTGTGGGTCCAGTTTCAGTCTTTTACATGTAGACATCCAGTTCTCCCAACACCATTTATTGAACAGGGAGTCTTTCCCCCAAGGTATGTTCTTGTTTGGTTTATCGAAGATTAGGTGGTTGTAAGATGTCAGTTTCATTTCTTGGTTTTC